>NC_132935.1:9519205-9823940 GCF_034638445.1 Ciconia boyciana
CTCTCTTCCCCTACTCCAGCATGGGGTCCCTCCCACGGGAGACAGTCCTCCATGAACTTCTCTAATGTGGGTCCTTCCCACAGACTGCATTTCTTAGCCCTGCCAGCAAACCTGCTCCAGCATGGGCTCCTCTCTCCATAGGGTCACAGGTCCTGCTAGGAGCCTGCTGCAGCGCGGGCTCTCCACGGGGTCACAGCCTCCTTTGGGTGCATCCACCTGCTCCGGCATGGGGTCCTCCACGGGCTGCAGGTGGAGATCTGCTCCACCGTTAACCTCCATGGGCTGCAGGGGAACAGCCTGCCTCACCATGGTTTTCTCCACAGGCTGCAGGGGAATCTTTGCTCCGGTGCCTGGAACACCTCCTCCCCCTCCTTCTTCGCTGACCTTGGTGTCTGCAGAGTTGTTTCTCTCACATATTCTCACTCCTCTCTTCCGGTGGCTGTTGTGCAGCAGTTTTTTTCCCCTTAAATATATTATCCCGGAGGTGCTACCACTGTCACTGATGGGCTCGGCCTTGGCCAGTGGTGGGTCCATCTTGGAGCCAGCTGTCATTGGCTCTATCGGACATGGGGAAAGCTTCTATCAGCTTCTCACAGAAGCCACTCCTGTAGCCCACCCAGCTACCAAAACCTTGTAATGCAAACCCTATACAGCAGGCAGAAGCATACACACCATGCTGATGCATGTTGACTCTAAAAGGTCATTAAGATACAAGAGCTGGTCACTTCCAAGAGGTTTTACGCTGTATACTTGTGAAGTAAAATGTGGTCTGGATTTTATATGTGCAAATCCTAGAAACTATATCTATACTTAATTGGTTCCTAGCTGGAAGTGGGGAATAAAGGAAACTCATGCATGCAAAAAATGTCTGACCTGTTGCAGTGATATCTTATCAATTAGGAACATTAGCTGAAGCAATTGTTAGTGTAAGCCCAATCTATCTAGCTTGCTGTACCATGAAAGCATGTGGAGAGGAGCCAATAACCCCTGAATTCAATATGTTTTTAGCTGTTGCTTGTTGTTTATTCTTTTATCATCTGCCTCATGAACTTTGGGTTTGTGGGACATCAACTGACTTATAGGGATTGCTGCTAAATCAGTCTATGAAGTCATTGCTGGATCTGATGCCTGCAGTATAAACCCTGCTTTTGAGCTTGTAATGGAAAGGTTAATGCTATAATAAAGGATGAATAGATAGACATGTGCAATTTACTCCCTACTCTGTAAAAGAGGGAACTAATAAAAGTTGTGCCATAAATACATTTTTAAAAAAACCCAAACAACCAAAAAACCCAACTAACTTTCAGGAATTGAGAAAAAATGTACATATGACAGTATCCTCCAGCATAAAGAATTTCCACATATTAAAAAATGACAGAAAAAATAAAGCTGACATCATGAGTTTAAGCACAAGAGCAAGGTAGAAAGATGCAACTGAATATACAAGATGATCACTGCATTATTAACTTCTCCTGTCCAGGTCCAAGGGAAAAGCTATTCCTGCTTTTGTGCATCGTGTGGCATGTCTTGTATAAGGAGAATTATTCAAAATTCCTGGCAAAAAATATTTAGAGAACACAATGATCCATGCTGGAGGAAGGAGCACAAGTACCCTCAAGAGTCTAAAGCATGAAATATTTCTTAACCTGTCCCATAACTCCAATAATGCTGTGTGCAGAACTTAATTACATGCTTTCTATTATGGGCATGTTGAATCATTTGTGTTAGATAAACAACATCCGTAGCTGCATTACAGCTGTTTAGTGTACACTTAAAGTGGGCACCTTGAGATACGTCTAATAACCATACAAGCAAGCTGAGTGTAAACATGTGCTTCTTTATAAAATGTCACAATGACTGAAATAGTGCTAGTAATTTAATGTGAAGTATTCACCATGAAAACCTTTCAAATTTTGTACTTGTAATTAACTTTATCATCAGACTTACCACAGCACCCTCAGAATTCAAATAATTTGAAAACTAATAGTTACCAGGTCTGATAATTTTATTAGGTGAGGTGGGATTGCAATACTTGGTTTCTTCAAGTTTTCTCTAACTATAACATTACCTTCATAGGAGAAACTAAGCTTTTGTTCTTTAGAAACTATTACTTTAATAGTTGTCTTGGCTGTGGAAAAACACTAGAACGCACGCACCCTCAAGGGTAAAAATGGTGGAGGGAGAAGTATTTCTAAGAACATCTCATTATTAATTTTGGCTTCATATCATATTTTTTCAATATTGAGTTTGGCAAATATTTGAGGGTCAAACGTGTTATGTGTGGTTACGTTGGTAAGACACAGTAAGAAAATACAACCATTTTCTTTCCTATTGTTAAAGGTTGTACTTAGACATTTGTGCCCTGGGGCCCAGTGGAAAGCTTTCTTCCCTTTTACTTCTTTTTTATCATTCCCAGCATTGCAAGAGAATGTTAGGTTTGATTCATGGCTTGTTATCTGACATTGTGTGTGAGATTCATCTGACCTAGTCACCTGGGGCTCTTTTTTCTATTTGGAGAAGTAGACACTTCTAATACATAGTTCCTCCTAAAGTAGATACCTAAAATAGAGCAGATGAATCATGCTTTTAAGGTCCACAGTTTTCCCCACTGCTTTAAAGCAAGCCAGGCACACTGAGATGCAGACACTTGCACTGGCAGTGTCTGCAATAAGTTGAGGTGAATCCCAGCCTGTATTTCACATGCATCTGGCCTGATTTTTATTGAATCAAAATGCAGGCAGAAACCTTAAATGGCAAAAGGGTAAGGCTGAGGTCCAATGCTCATTGAAGCCAATGAAAATGTTCTCATTGATTTAAAAGCACTTTGAATTAGTCCCTAAGAAAACATTAAAAAGAGAGGGATTTTGGATCTTGTCCCTCTCCTTAATTTCCTGTTTAAAAAAGAATATGGACTACTTTGAGTATAGACCAGACTTCTGAGCCTTCATAGGACTACTGCTGCTAGTAAGCAATGGAAAAATCAATGTACAATCGGTTGTGAGCATCTTGATCAAGACTACTCATAAGTCATTGTAACATAATTGGAACAGTTAGAACCTATGGCCTAAATAATCAATGTGGAGAACAACTAACTTCAAGCCGTGCTATGCCAAACACAAATGTACAAGCCATGCTGTAGATAGCCAAGGCTAATATCCATATATAATCAGAGCATTGAGATACTAGAGAGGTCGTCTGATTCACTCAGTATGTCTTTCACCCAGGAAAGAGTTTCTGCCTAGTGCTCACTGACCAATGTTTTCTCTAGTTACACAGTAAGTGTGCCACCCCATCCCTGGAGATGTCCTGGTGAGATGTGGAGGGAGAAAAATCTGACTTTCCACACACTCTAGATGCCTGTGTCAACCATCACAGTTGTCTGGGAGGTCAATAAAAAAAGCCCAGACCTGACATTCATCCCTTTGCAGCAGTCTTAATTTTACAGGAAAAGGGAAAAGCTCTGCACGTCTGATGCAAACCTTCCCCAACATCCCAGTATTTGGGACTGGCAGAGGCACTGCAAGCTGTGAGCACAGCATCAGTGTTGTTGCTTTCTGCTCCAGGCTTTCTGCTTTTGTTCACCTACATGAGATGAGATTCAACTCATGATTAAGAGATTCAATTCAGGCATCCAGATATCTGTGTGCGTACATATGAGTTAAGTATCTACTATCCCACTAATCTAGTCAGTACAGTCCGTGGAGCTCAGAGGGCATCTCAGCTCACTGAATGAGCCTTATTGGCTGTCTGGTCAGATCTGTCATGCTATACCTGAAAATGTATTTAACTCTCCACTCTTACAGATTCATTATTACATTGAGATTCCAGCCACTCTCTGCATTAATGCCACAACAGAAGAAGGTGACAAAGGTTGAATTAGGAATAGGAATTCCTGTTCCCATGGATGTCAAATAAGAATAGGAAAGTTATGTCAAGGCTGTGTCTCACTGTGCCCAATACTCCTCTGTTATAGAGGACCTTCCTTCAGTAAAACCAGCTGCTCTATTTATGAGAGAACTAAAGATTCATATTCTTTGAGGATATAAACATGTGAGTCCCAACAGAGCTGCTTAGCACAGACTTAACTGCTTTGCTAGATTGTATTCTGCATGCAGAACTTCTCATTACTCTAAATTGGGTTTTATTTTTCTAAATGTACTTGCGTATGCTGAATTCTGTGCCATCTTCCTTCAAAGAAAAACAAATAAAAATATTCCCTTCCATATTGTCATTTTTTCCTGAAGGTTTGATAGAATTGGCTTTGTTTGAAACTGTCAGGTTAAACAGGGATAATGTAATCTGAGATAATAATGAGTCAGTTGAGCAAAAGGGCCATCATACATTGAGTTGAGAAGCATTGTTGCAGATGGTGGTGAAATACTTCAGGAATAAAATTGGGCAGGTCTGGAAAAGGCTGATAACCTCCTCCAAAGACTTCAACTTCAGAGTTCAAATGAAATATCACATGTTTACAGATGATCATTCTGAATTTTGAATGCTGATTAATTGCTTATGGTAATGCAAAGCAGCAGAATTACTTTAAAACAGCATCAAATTTACATAGGTACAAATACCATGTGCTATTGTTGTTTAGTTGTGTGAATTGGACTTCTGAGGATACAATGACCTCTAAAGAGCTTATCCAAAGTTCACCTTCAAGGAGGATGTGATTCATTTGCCATACTAACGCAACTCATAATTTACTAATAAATGTGAACTGGAGGTGGAAAAAGGAGCACATGTAACTTACCAGTACTGTAGACTTCAGCTGTTCCTGTGTTGGCCTTAGTCGCTGTGTTAGCATCATAGGTCTGCAGCCCACTGGGAGTTGCAGACCCTTCAACACTCTTTCCTGTGGAGGTGTAGATCCTATAGAAATTCCACATGACACAGCCTCTGTAAGCACCTTTGCTGAATCACTTGAAAGTTATTGACATACTCTCATTAGTTTGAAGATGAGACATTGAAAAACCACTATTATAAAGGGATTTGCCTCTAAGCAATTGATCACTCCCTTCACATTTCTATCCAGACCATGTATCTTGTCATGTGTTAAACCATCAAGGCAGCAGGTGACATTTTAGGGTTGAAATCCACTTTCTGTCCCTCTTCTGTCTTCCCAATAAATTGTTAAAAAAATCTTCCCAATGTTCATATAGAACTATGAGAAGAGAGACCCTCAAATATGTTTTGAAATGCAGGTATTAAAGGGCATAAGACCTGTGGCAGAGGTTTGATTGGTGTGCAGCTGAATGGTTTCATTTCTGCACTGTCAGAAAGGGCATGGCAGTGAGCATTTGGCCAGCTGGGGAAGGTGTGATTAGGAGACCATGCTGCTCAGGTTGACATCCAAAATGCATTTTCATCCACGTGACACTGTGTTCAGCACCAGGACTGTGGTGATACTCCTCAATGGGTATAATGGAGTCATCTCCTCCAAAAAGCCAAAGAACTGAGGCTTGAATCATGTGCACCTAGTGTGCTGTGAGACGCCATGGGGAGTCTTCAGTATCCATATAGGGCCGGAAAATATGTAACAGAACCTATGGGACATCTGCACCATTATGGAGCAGCAGCTAGAGAGTGAAGTTGCACCACGATGTCCATCATCACCTCATAAAAGCTCATCCCTTGAGTGGGATTCTGACAGAGATAAGACCCCTGCATTGATATCTTTAAAAATGTCTATTTTCATGTGATATCTGAGATATCCTCTGAGACATCCCCAGTTCTTTTGCAGAAAGAGATATTCAATAATATTATGCTTTCAGCACCCCTGGCCTCCAGGTAATGCCATTTTATGGGGTACTGGCAATGAGCTGGAGCTGTGAAGCTTTGTTGCTTGACTAATTATCAATGCCAAACCACAGCCTGCTTATCTATGGAGCATGAAGGAAAAATTAAGTCTGATGTAAGAAAAGGTTTATCTGAACAGTATCAAGTCAAACTGGACTCAAAATCTGGTTTAATTTGCAGAGAAGTTTGGTCTGTCTATTAACACAGTATTTTGTCTGTGTTAATTTGCATATCCAAGAAAAAACAATACTCCACAGCACCACTGTAACTGTGGTCACAGCTGCTGTTAACATGAGTTTAGCCCTTGCATCTTTTAGCACAGATTCTTTCTCCTCCTTCTCTTCTCTCCCTGTGAATAAAGTGAGAGCAGCTCACCTACCTGGTATTCTGCACAGTAAGAAATCCTTTCCTGACTGATTGATGAGCGCTTGTTTTGCATCACCACTGGATTTGTGAATGGGTCATAAGCTACAGACCAGTTTTTTAAGAAAAACTGATGTGCAGTGTTGTCACACAGAGTAAGATGCAGTGATGACTCTGCACACTTCACTTATATAAAAATTAGAAGTTCAAAAAATCCTCCTGAATTAAAAAAACCCCAACAACTGGATAGTTCAAAACAAAGATCTGAGATCTTTGTCTGATTTTCTCCAGAGTAGCCAAAACTGTGACCATCTCAGGAGCAAAATGGTAGAGCTCTCTGTGGAGTTAATGCCAGAAAATTCAGGAATGGGCTCTTACAGTGATAATATTTATCTCCTGTAGTCCAGAGATCCCACTCAATCTGCCAGAATTGAGCCATATATCTGGCTCCACAGGAGTTGCATTATCAGGACTCCCTTCATTGCCCATAATGGAAAACCCACTAAACTGTTACCTGGACCTGGAGCATACTGGCAGTATTCTTGTGGAGTGCCGGTCGTGCGTAGCCATGCACCTTTTCCTTACACAGTTGCAAGTCTTTGACCATGCAAAATGTCCATTGGGAATGGCACCATGCAACTTTTCTTCTGAATGTCCCACTCCATGTGAAAACAGATCATTGCATAAAGTGCTCATGTTCACACATAAAAGGTGTGTGATGGAGTTTGAGATGGCACAGGCAAAGAAGATACAGTCCAAATTGGAAATTGCTTTTTCACTAAGCAATCCCACTTGTCTGAAAGTGCTAGATTAGGTTGGAAGTATTGGCATTGTTTAAAAAAGTATGTTCCTTTGAATGTAGGGTCAAAAATAGAAAAAAAACCCCAACTGTCAAAACTCCCAAATGGGTCAAAGTCTTGGGTAAAGAGTGAAGATCCTCTTTTCAGTTCACTGTAAGAATCTGCCCAGCCACCGAATTAATGTTACCACTTCCCTACCTAGAAAACCTGTATTAGAGACTACAGAGGCTATTTCTGGACAGTTCTGTCTTCCTGTTACTAGAAATTCACTTTCAGCTATATCATCTTTGGAGGACCTAATATATTCGACGTGAGTGCCTGCGAGAAAAGGGAATTTGGTCAGGTGGAAGAAAGGGTGTGTAGGCTGTTTGACTGGGGTTTTTTGCTTGTTTGTTTTTTTCTCTCCCTTACAGTCTTTTGATCTTCATTGACTTCAAATGGGAAGGTAGAAAATATCATGACAGTGTGTTCAGTCAAGGCAAAAGGAATGACAGTGGGTTCAGAAGTTTCTCGCATTTGCATTCTTTGGAGCTCTCTAAAAATTCATTTGGAGGACAAAACACATTCCTCTCCTCCTTTCTAAAGAAATGGGAAGGGTTTGTGGGGAGATCAGTGCATGTCTGTGTGAGAGATCCTAATTCTTTGGTACCCCTGAGATTTTGTCATGTTTGGAAGTGAACTCCTTGATCTTTCGCCTCTCTGTACACAACAGTGTTAGTGATGCTTAGAAAAGTAACTTTCTGGAAATTCCGACTCAGGATGTTTAAGCATTGACATGGATGATTAATGCTTTTACTTTAGGCTCTTCATATACTCTAAATTCACTTTACTTCTTTACAGGGTTTGCTGAAGGCTGGGCACTTGACTGCTGAATTACAGTCTGACTTTCAACTGTCCTACACTTTCCGTTCACAAAGTTTAGCAGAAACCAATGTATGAATCTTAAAGTTTACCTTCAAATGGCTTCACACAAATTTGTTAATGTCCTTTGGAGAAAGTCCTGTTAGAAGCAGTTCTGAAACTCATTTGATTTGTGGTTATTGCAGTTGGGGCTGATGGGTAATGCAGTTTGTCTCTGTGCTGTTCCTGCTTTGCTGTGCTGCACGGCCCACCGTGTTTCATAGTCTATGTGTCTCAACTCAATTAGCAGCATGCTGCCAGCCAGAGATAAGTCCATGGACAGGCATACTAGTCATGGCAGATAAAAGGTCCAAACAATAGTTCAGTCCAATGTCATTCATTTAATATAAAAATAGAATTTAAAGCTACTAACAGAGCAACTCAGAATATTTAGTTGTGACAGTCAGAAGCTTTTCCATCCTTATGCAAGCCGCAGGAGGATAGGAGACATCTAACTCTTTTGTAGCTACTGCTGTCATTGCCTCTCCTTCGCTTCTGCAATCTGTTCCCCAGTCACCCATGTGATAAGATGTCTAGGCCTCTTCTTGTAACCTATATATGCTAGGTCTTTCAGAGCATCTTTAAAACTTGTCTCAAAGACAAGATGGAAATGGGATCTTGTTGAATGATTCTTGTCTTCCGAGATGAGAAAAATCAGGCAGGGAAATGTAGTGCTCTCAGCTTTCTATTTTGCACTCTCATGCCAGCAAACCTGGGAAATGTCTCAGGCCATTCTTCTGAAATGTTCCCTAGAGCAGAAAATCCAGGATGATGGTGTTCATGCTGTCTGACATAGCTGACCCACAATATTTTGTACCAGCATGCCAGACTCCCTAAGGAATCTGGCAGTGGTGGTACACAGGGCACTGAAGAAAAAAGTTTTTAGGAGTGGACCTGAAGAAAAAGCGACAAGAGGAGGAGGCCTTAACCAGGCTCTTGGCTTGTACATGGAGGACAGCAGAGAGGAACCATCTGATTTAAAAACTGTTCTTTTGCACCTTAAATGCCCTGCTGTGAAGCAAAGCTTTCCTCTCCAAGATCTTGCTTTTTAAAAGCTTTCCAAACTTAGGGAAACAGTAGTGAAGTCCGTTCAGAGGCACTGCTGCCAATAAGAACCCAAGGTCATCAAAAACCTGGCATGAGTAAGCGTTTAGGCTTTTCTGGTTCAGCTTCCTACTGTGAGAGGGACAATGGCTTTCACTTCTGTCACCAATGGACTAGTGTCATTCTGGGCTACCAGTTCATCACCTGCCAGATCAACTGGTATGCCAGTGAGACTAGGGAACTTTTGGGAATCTTTCTTTACTTCCTAGGGTTTCCTCCAGCATCTTATGGAGGATCTTGTTCTTTCTCTGCCATTGCAGCAGAGCAAGAGTGCAGTTCAGCTTACTGAGTGTGGTGGTTTTATCCTGTCCTTGCTGTATGATGGCATTGGGCCAGGGGCTCCTGCATGGAGCTGTGTGTGTGTACTCAGTGGAATCTGTGGATGCAGAGAAAGAGGAACCTTTGAACATCCCTACCTGCAGCACTTGCTTCTTTTTCCCTCCTCCTCCAGGACCTCCACTGCACTTCCCCATACCCCTCTGCACAGTGCACATTTGTAGCCTCACAAAGTTTTCAGATTTTTCCCATCACCTTTATCTCAGTACTGATCTTTGTAAGAGTAGCTGGCCTATTGCTTGGAATAGCAGAGATGTAAGAATCTAAATATTAAACAGTGAATATTCCCAAGTCTGTGCAAGTCAGGCATGCATTCCCTTCTCTCTGAAGAGCTGTTCTCAAATATTTGGTAATGTCATACATAGTGTTAAAAATCCCAACTCAAGCCTCTCATTAGCAACCATAAAATGATCAGTGAAGATACTGCAGATGTTCTGTGAAAACTGAAGTTTGGATGCAGAGAAAAAGATGGTGGGTAGGAATATAGAGCAACTAAAAGAACTGTGAGAAAAGATGCATTTTTAATCCTTATGGGTAAAAGCCAATAGTTGAAGAAAATAAGGTTGTTCCAATATGAAATTTGGGAAAGTGTGTGGGAACCACGGTTTTAGGACCATATTGCATTGGGAACCATAAACCAAAAATTGAGCAAAACACTGCCAGATTTTCCTAATGTAATCTTAGAGAATTCCATTAGCATTTACCAGGTGGCAGAACATAATGAAACTAGAACAAAAGTTTTAAGGGAAAACAAGAAAGGACCAAATGAAGCAAAGCAGAAAAACCTCAGATTCATAAGAACATTTGGAGACAGAGGAAATTGCAATGACTTGCAAGAAATGGTATTGAAGATGTGAGAGCAAACAGAAGTCTATGCGCTGTCGCACTGGAGGGGATTTCTTACCAGTAACTGTTCAAGAGGCTTTCCTGCCCAGAGCCTGGATTATTGTTTTATAAGCATGATCCTTGACCACATGTAGATGTGATACTTAAATTTACAGCAAGAGATTTCAGAGAAACATGGTCATGTAAGAAGTAGGCTGGTATGGCTGGTAGGCTAATTCTTCCAGTAGTAAAAATATATAAACATTATTAAAAGGTGGTGTTGTAATTATATCCAAAACAGGGCTGAACATAAGGGATGGCATTAAGCTAATTTACAGAGTAAACTTCTCCATAGGAGCTAGTCACTAGAGTCTTTCCTTACAGTTATAGAGAAGAAATTGTCTCTGTAGGTGCTTCTGACCAGCTTGAGCCATCAAATTTAAAACAACATGAGTTGTACACTAGAAACACTCTTTCCTCTCCATTAACTGTAAGCCTAATTGAGACTTAATATTTTGTCACACAGCACAAAAATTTGCCAAAATGATGCCAGATGCAAATATTGTTTGGCCTGCCTATAATGTATCTAGTCCTCATGACAGCTTCAAAAGGACTGCCATGTTTTAGAATAGATTATAGGCAAAGTACTATTGTGATCTGCTCCTAAAATTTTGAAGAAAAAGATGGTGAACAGGATACATGATAAGCACATATATATGGAAAAAATACAAAAGTTCTCAGCTAGATCTGCATTATATTGGTTTCAAGTAAAACAGGTACAGAAGAAAAACTCAAAGAATGTGAAATATTAAAAGAAAACAATTTTTTTCAAACAAAACAGTCTGTGATGTTCATCCAAGAAACATTACATTCATGGTCTAGCATAGTCATAAATTACTTCTTCTTTCCTGGAAAAAAATATGTATTGTTTTTGGAATACTGTCTTTAATACACCAAAATAGTACAATTAGAAAACATGAGTGTTAAAGATGTGATTTCCAATAACAAGAACATGTATTTACTAGAAGAGCATATTAGTTGTGACAGTGCCAAAAGACCACTGTCATTTGGCTGTCTGAAACTTATACATACAACAAAGTAATCAGGATTTTAGGCATAATGCTGCAAATAGGTACAAAGTAATGGGCTGTGAAAAATCATGTAAAATGAAAGCAAGGATGATTCTAAAAACTGAATACTGAATTCAGATCCTCATTTGGCATATCTGACTTCCAGTCTTGAAGTCTGGGCTGCCACCTGCTGAAATAGGAAGATTTCAATAGTTCAATAGGAAGCTTAGGCTTAATAGGACCCAGTTTTCATTACTAAACCTTGACTTTGACCCTATTTCTTTCTTCTAACCCTTGGTGCTCTATGCCCCATGGATGGTATCATTGCAACTGTGAATAAATTTGAGACTTTCTCCCTCTCTGCCCCTTGGTTCCCCAGGTCAGTGTTAGTCTCCCCTCTGCTCATCCCCTGTGATTGCAGCAGTTTCTTTCCCTGCAATTTGCTTGTAATGATTTTACAGTCAGGCTCAACCACTGGACTGACACTGCTGCCTCTAAAAGGTGAAATTAGATAATATAGACTCAGCTATTGTCCTGTTGCCATAGGACAATATAGACTCAGCAACTGTCAAGCAAGTTAAGAGTCTTTATGTTCGCAAACCACAATATGGGCATAAGCAGGAAGGTGAAGATGTACCTTGTTATCATGTTTGCTGAGCAAGGGGGACTGATGAAAAAACCACGACACCTGTGTAACATCTTCCATAGAAAGAGGACACAAGAAGACTTGCAGGCTTTGTAAACACCAAGATCCGAAACAGAAGAGGCTGCAGGGAAATCGGTGGGTTGCATAGCATCAATGGAGATTAAAATTCATGAAGTGCTCTGAACGCGGTCGTCATTTCAGATGCTAAGAGAGGATTGCTGAGATGTGATTTGATTAACTTGCAGTAGTTGTTTATCCTTTGGAAACAGTGCCAAGGGAGGATAGCTGACCCTTCCAAGATGGATTGTGGTTAGGTATCCCAACACAGGCTTTCATCCCTGCACACCCCAGCATACTGAAAGAAGGTGCAGAGGCCTGGCTCTGTGGGCTGTGTGTTTTTTGGGACTGTGGTTCCTGCTCAGCAGTTGCACCTCCAAGGCACTCTTCTGGGCTGCATTCATGCATTTCCTGCAACGGGGGGTTGAGACCACATTCCCTGCTCAGATTTGCCCTCAAAATTATTCATGGTGACTTTTGATCTCCAGTCTCACCCTCTCACCCTATTTTTACTTTTTTTTAATCTTGCATGATTTGTTGTTTTCATGGGTGGGCTCTCACTTTGAGCAGTGAGGCTTGCAGCATGGGCTGTGGCACACAGAGCGATCGAGCTAGCAGCACCCCTTGTCCGTTAATGCCAACATTTGGGTTTTTTAGTGACCAAGGAAGAGCCTTTTCACCGCTGTGAGACTCCTCTTCCTGCATATCAAATACGTGGGTGTGATCACCTGAACATCACCTGCATTGAGTTTATTTCATGGGGAAGGAAAACAGGAGCAAGAGCTGTATCCCCTTGCTCTGTGGAGCACCGATACCCTCTAGTGGTTAAACCGCAGGCAATTTTAGGCAAAAAGATGATTTCACTGCTAACTTTCTTCCTCTTGGACAAAAAACTGCACGTCATCTTTAATTGACAGTGTTGTTCTGTTGAATGATATCGTAAATTCATGCCTTTAGTTATAGTAGCTGATGATGTAATTTCCTTGGATTGTTTTCAGTGTGTTTTGCCTTTCATAGAATCATAGAATCATTTAGGTTGGAAAAGATCTTTAAGATCAAGTCCAACTGTTGACCTAGATTTAATTAAATCATTTAAATGATACTTGTGAGCTGATGGGTGACTGAATTTTCACATGGTATAAAGAAATGGCTGTAATGGAAAGCATCAAGTAGCAGTAGCTCAAGGCTTTAAATGGAGAATTAGTGATGGTACCACTGTAACGGCTGTAATGTGCCAGATCATAAGTGGCTTATAGCTAATCGAAGGAATCATGTTGTCTCATCTGAGTTTGCACAAGTTTGCTCACAGAGGTGCAGAGAGGCTGGATTGTGGGTCTTGGGAAGCCAGTGAGCCACTGGCTTCATAATTGCAAGGTGAGGACAGCAAGGTATGGTGTGACAAAGCAAACTTGAGGGCATGGCAGGAACATCGCAGAATTGCTAAGTTAACTGCCAAATGTCTTGAGCAGCAGGAGTGTGGTTCTAATAGGTAGATGGTAAAAGACACATTCTGGACCCAAAGGCTGTTTCCTACCAACCACATAACCCTTGCTCTAGAGCATGGCTGGTGAGTGGGAGAAGGTGAAACTCGTCAAAGAAATCCAGAATTATTTAGCATGAGCAAACACATTTATTTGTGTTCTAACCTTGCTCAGAATGGCTGATCTGAAATTTTCCTGGTATAGAAAACTTCTGTCTGAATACCTAATGTTAGGAAAGCCACAGCAAACTAATCCTTCAGGGTTTGCTGTGAAGTGTTTCACTGTTGCCTGTTCCTTGCATGGAGGTTGCTAGTTGATGCTGTTTGGATGAAATTCCTTCCCAAAAGGCAGCGGGAGCTATCTGGAGCTCATCTCTCTCCTTTTACTCCAGCTGTAAAAATGTTGCAAATTCTCGGAACACGCTCCCTTAGCCCTAGGTTTCCCTATACTTGAAGGAAACGAAGCCCCAAGACACGTTAGAGGACTCGTGTCTCTGAGCTGAGCCTCCCTTCCCCACGGTCCTTGCTTACTGCCTCCACACTGCAGGCTGTGGACTCTGCTCATTTCACCCAGTGAAACACAGTGGAGTTTTCTACAGCAAGAAATTAAATCACACTTTAGGTGTCATCAGATTAAAATTCAGAACAGGTAGTACACATTAAACACAGTTTGATTCTTAACAAGCTTTTTTCCCTGGATGATTTCAGTACCTAATACCTATCATTTCTCTGATGTACCCTAGCTATGAAAGCAAGGGATCCAGAGTTTTTATGGAGACATCCTTCCAATTTATTCACTAAGCTCTGAAATATTTCCATGGCCACTTGCCCCTTTGTTCCTGTGGATCAGGTTTTGGGAGCACATTAAAATGCCCATGATCTGGGTACATGAAGTACTAGAATATGAGCTTCCCCCACTCTGCTTCACAGTAATCACTTACAAGACTTCCTTGATTTTTCTTATCTCTTCATGTATAAAAGATTTTGAATAGCTTGAACTTGGGAATAGTTTTACAAAGCAGATCAACGTGACTTTAGATTGGACTGAATTGGATTTACCAGCAGTGGGAGTTAAATTTTCTGTCAAATTTCTGTGTTCTGGAGCCTCACAGACAAACAATAGCACAAGGGCAGTGATTTATCACGCACTGCGTTTATTGGAGAGCAGAACTTTACCCTCTCTATTGTTTCTCTCAAACCTTTTTATCTTTTCATCTGCATAGAAAAAAGTGCAAAAAGGGAATGAAAAAATAAATGCAGTGCAGTTTTCAAGGGAGAGTTTGTCCTGGTGCTGCTTTGTATTGAAGCGTTTTACTGTTTCTCGGGTCTCAGGACATGCCAAGTAGATTTATTCCACTGTAACTGCAGTGCCATTTTGTGAAGTGCACAGCACATCAGCTTGGAATAGACCTCTTGAGCATTACAGTCCTCTGCCGTACTATACAATCCTTTCCCAAAATGCAGTATCATCCATTTCCTTCCTGAAGAATGCAAATGAGTTAATTAATACATGTCTGTCCCAGGACCATTCGGATGTAGGATCTTGCCATGATTTCTTGACTGCCAGCCCCCCCCAGTCTAGGTTGAAAACCCTTGATCTTCATGAGAGCCCACCTCACTGCTCACCAATGGGAAGTAGCCATCCCCTGAAGGTCTCCACCCAGGTTTTTATAGGCAACATCTCCAATGCAAATACAATGCAAAAACAATTCTGTGTTTTTTCCTTTTATTTCATTCCAGGTTTCTGATTGTCTTGGGGTGTTTGATCTTAGCTGTCCTGACAACTTTCAAGGAGTATGAAACTGTTTCAGGAGACTGGCTCCTCTTGCTGGTAAGTAGACTGCTGCATCACCCTGGTAATGTCCTTGAATTGAAATCAGCCCCATCAGCAGTGATGAAAACTTACTCCCAGCTCTGCATGCAATAAGATTTCTTCTGTGGTCCTGAAGCAGTGACTGTACACTTACATATTGGAGAGTTCCTGGTCCATTGTCAACACCGACTGAGTAAAAGGGAAGTAAGGAGAGAGGAAAAATACTAGCCCGAGACTTTTAAATAATGGCTTTTCAGCATTTGCCTAACAGTTCTCCCGTCGAAGTATCAATAAATTTCCTATTGACCATGCCAGACCCGAGCACATTAGAAAACTCCATTTTTGGGGATCTTTCAACAATTTTGATTCATTCTACAGTACTCTACCAATCCCAGCATTTCTTTCAAGGGAGGTCATCAGAATTGGACTCATGCTTGTGCCCAATAACAGCATAACTGAAATTGTTGCAAGCAGTGCCTCCAATAACTATGCATGAGAGAAAATGTATTTGCAACAAATATATTCCTTTCTCTGTGTTTCCAGCATGCTTGTTTTATAAATGCTGGTGTTCATGCTCAAGACTGTATTTCTGTAGCCCTCCCACTTGGCAGAAGAAGAAAAAAAATGAGGAAAAACCCCTCACTAAGTATAAACATGACGTATTCATCATTTTATGAAAATGACCCTAACAAAGAACTTCCTCTGCTCCCATAGCTGTCACGAAAGAGAGAACGCAACCTCTCACTTAACCTGACCTTGTAGAAAAGCATCCCCAGGGAAACTGCACAGCAAGAGTAGTTCCAGGATCTCAATTTCATTTCCCCTTGTACCCCCAGAGACATGTAGATCCGAGCAAGAACTAAATGCCAAAAGGAATGAAAGGTGAATTCCCCTTGCATGTTCCTTCTCAAAAAGCGCCTGTATGAAAACACCCTCATTCCCTAGGGAATGTGAAACTCGCTTTTGGTCCCTGTTACCCTGCTTAGACCCATCTTTTCACATTTGAAAAAGCCTGAGGTTATTTTTCCTTCTCCTGTGCTTGCTTTTATGTGGCTCTCAGAGGTTTTCAGAATTGCCTAGCAGCTGGGGGCATGAGCATCAGGAAAAATCCCCCTTTCCTCCTTGCCAGCTATTCACAGAGAGGAAAAGTAACTGTGCGCCCCATGCTACCCTTGGCCCATCTCCACTGAGCACCTCAGAGAAGCTCTTTCCTCCCCATTCCCTCCCCATGCTTAGAAGAGCTCTTGAGCAAGGTGGAAAATCCCATTCTTCTGTGCACCAGAAATTTAAGGGGATAACATATGCCTTAAATTTGTCTTATACATGCCTTTATCATTGCCTTAAATTTATGATCATATGAATATACTGTATCCTGTCCCTGTCTCTATAGATATAGCTGCATGAACGAGCTGCTGGTGGGTAACTCTGGGTGTGGGTATGCAGTGCACTGGGGACTTTGCAGTCACCACTCACATATGTCTTCTCATTTTGTGTGAAACAGGAGGTCTTTTTGTGAAATAATTGCCTTTCCCTCAAGGCAGGGTAAGAATTTCACATTTACCCAACAGCAGGGGCACATCCTTTCTGCAGAGTACTTAGCAGGCTGTAAACCTATGTCTCAGTTTGCCTTGCCTCTTTCATCAACCTGTATTCTCCTCCTCACTTTTTTTCCTCTCTTTCTCTCTCACACATACCCCAACACTTGCACCTCATCTTTTTCCTTTAGCTATCTCCACTTGTCCAGAATTACTGCAAAACTTGTTACGAGTCTAACAATGTAGTTTGTGTCTTTGATACAGGAAACTTTTGCCATTTTCATCTTTGGAGCAGAGTTTGCCTTAAGAATCTGGGCTGCTGGGTGTTGCTGTCGCTACAAAGGATGGAGGGGGAGACTCAAATTTGCCAGAAAGCCTTTGTGCATGCTGGGTAAGCACATGCTCTCCACTACTGTTTTCCCTGTTATGTCCTCTTCCTTCTAAGCCAATTTGGGGGGATGTCCAAGAACCAGTGAATGGCAGTGCAAAGAGCACTGAAATCAGATCTGCCCTTTGTGCTAGGAGCTGTGTCCAGCTTGGAGTAGTTATTTGAAGTACCTGGCAATAACAATTAATTCCAGAGACTCTTGGGTGACTTGTGGATCCTTTACTCTTCAAACACATTTTTCTGTCCTGAGTTCCACTGCATTTTTCTTAAGCTCATCCCAAGAGAAACTGCCTTCAGTTTCAAACCGCTTCAGATGCCAACACTGTGCCATCTTCCCAAGCCCTCTTTCATATTCAAATGTTGTGTTTTACCTTTGTAATGTTGGTCAGCATTTGCAAACAAGTATCTTTATGATTTCACCCACATTATCCTTCAGGCTTGGAAGGCACTGCCTACAACTGTCATAAAACTACTCATTATTCATGTTTTAATCCCTTCCTAAAACTCCTCATTATGTCCACGAACCAACTAGCCAACATTTAGGAGTTCACTCTGCTCTGAGTACTTGTCATGCACATCCACATTGTTCACTATTTCCAGGACTCCCTCATTTATTTTGATGCTCTTCAGGCCAAGCACTAGCTTTTTGTTCTTTATTTGTAAAGGACATAGCACTCTGGGGAGCTGTGGTGCTGCAGTTATATGAATACACGCTACCCTCTTCCTTCTCCCTCCTTTTGTTCATCTTGTGGGTCTAAATGGTAGACAAAATTGGAATACATTTTCTTTGTGCATCTGTGCTATCTTCAATTTAGTAATGCTCTTTGGGTGCTACTGTTGTATAAATACTTCTTGTACTTCTAATAGCATTGTGAAGGCAGTAGAGCACGGTGTGAGCAAGTGGGATTGATACTGTCTCATGCCTTCTCAGTAAAAGTGTAATCGCATTTCTGAGAACGAATCTTCATTGATATCTGGGTAAAGAACAGAAAAGATCCCACTGGATTTATTAATATCATCTCGTGGTAGTCACTGGCACAAGTTTGTTTTGAGAATGATTGAAAGTGAATAAATCTGAAATCCATCCAGTGCTACTCTTTTTGGCTGGAAATACAATATGAAGACAAATTAAAGACTGAGTGCCCAGAGAATGTTTGAAGCCTTTTGGTACCACTTTTTTCTTGTATATGTATAGGATGAAAAATCAGGGGGGCAACAAGGAAAAGAAAGAAAAAGAAATAAAACAAGAAGCAGCAATGTGATTTGCATTTCAAACCTCTTCAGTTGATTGGCAAATTGGCCCTGTGAGCGCTTACAAAAAATAGTAGTACTGGCTTTGAGATTTTAATGGGAAAACTCGGCCAAAAGAACAAAATACTAGATGCACTATCAAAACCTGAATTTCTTATCTGCTGACCTTTCTTATCTGTTATGATGTTCCTGTGGAACAGATGAATTTAAGATTGTTTTTCTGTCAGCATTTGCACACTGTTTCTGTGCATCCCTAAACTAGCTCAGACAGTGTCTCAAGACCAGTGCATCAATCTGTAAATAGGTTACGAGGCTTTCTGGTGGGTTCTGTGCATGATGCCCACTGTGTGGCAGGTGCAGATATCTGTTTAATTGGCAAGAGAAGGCATTTTCAGGCAGCTTTAAAATTTGCTTAGGGAAATTTGCAGCACAACCAGATGGGATTAAGAAGCAGGTGATGGGGACACTTTTGTTGGCAGGCTTTGTTCTTTTTGCCTTGCAGATATCTTTGTGCTGATTGCTTCAGTGCCGGTGGTTGCTGTTGGGAACCAGGGCAATGTTCTGGCCACATCTCTCAGAAGCCTCCGCTTCCTTCAGATCCTACGGATGCTCCGAATGGACAGGAGGGGCGGTACATGGAAACTTTTGGGATCAGCCATTTGTGCACATAGCAAAGTAAGTGAGGAGCTTGCAGGGCTTAGCTGGGGCTTGGGGGAGAGATGTTGAAGGGAAAGAGAGCAGATGTACAGGTACAGTAACACCTTGGGATTATGTCTAGTAGTTCAAGCAACAGTTTTGTCCTTTCGGCTTTATTCCCTCTTCCATCCTCTGAACCATTTCTACCCCTTGTTTTACCCTTCTCTACTCAATAGTGGTGCTGGGAAGTGACAAGAGAGAGTATTTGTTCCCACATTCATTACAACAGGAATTTTGCCTTTACACTGAATGAGAGCACGGACATCCCTTTAACAGTGAAGTACAGACATTAACAGTGAAGTTCCTTTAACAGTGAAGTATGTTGAAATCTTTGACAGAAATGCCTCTGTATTTGCAACATGCAGAGTTTGTTGTGGCTTCTCAGACTTCTCTGATCAACAGATGGAGCAGGACTCCAGAGGGATGGAAAGAGGCTGGTTAGCAGAAATGTGGTTTCAGAGGGAGCTACTGGTATAATTTCTCTTTGGAAACATGGGTCAGGCAATACAAAGATGCACACAGTGTGAACCCAGACAGACAAAATTTCTAAAATAATCTTTGCTCAGTCTAACTTGATCGTATAGTCAGACACATCCTGTCTCACACCAGACAGATACGTTGTGTTCTTGCATTTTCACCAAACATTATTACAAGTTAAAAACTATCTGCATAAAATTCGTCTAGATGAGATTTCTCATCTGCACAGGGTGTAGAAAAATTGCATATACGCTGTGCTACATACTGCTTTTCTTATCCATGAATGACATTCCTGACATTTTAGGGGGTTTTGAAAATTAAAATGCCAGCTGGCACAGCATAATTAGACTTTGCTTCTTTGTAGTGGCTGATAGGGATACCCACCCTGCTTCATTTCATACCAACTTCTGTTTCTTCCCCATATAAACTTGCTACAAGGCAGGTGGCACATAAACACTTATGTCAAAAATGTTTCTCAGGAAACTGAGATCATGGAAGACGTCTATGTGCCAAAGACATTGTTTAGAAATTGTTTAAGGCTTCATTGTGTGGGATTTCATTTAAATGTTCCTTGTTTGATTCCCAACCACCACCCTTTGGACCTTAGCTGGCTGCAGGAGATAAGAAGGGGTTGCAAGAACTTTGCTTCACTGGAGACACTAAAGAAACAATTTTGATAACAAGGTTAGCCAACGAATTTCCTTCTGTGGTTCCACACTAGAAGTCAGACAAGAAAGTTGACTTATGTCAAGACTCAATTATGAAATTCTCAGCTACAACCTTTTTTTTTTCTTTTTTTTTTTTCTTTTTTTGCAAATATAGTTCTCAGAAAGCAAAAGGAATATTGATTTTTTACTCACTTATGAAGACCTCCACCAAAAAAGTTTCTGCTTTGTTTCAGACATTACTGGGATTTGAACTTGGGTTGCTGCATCTCCCACCTCAGTAGGATTAGCCACACACTCCTCTGTAGTCACTTCCTCTAAAACAAGAAAGCTCAGGTTTGTTTTTATGCAGACGATTTTCAAGGTCTCTTCTTATTGCATCAATTCATGGTGAAATCATACCTCAGAACCTGCTTTGATATGCCTAAAGAGAAAAAACTGCATCCTGCAGCCTTGTCTCTATGGAGGTAGGGAGAGGGCAGAGCTGTTGATTTGCCTGCCAAGACTGACCAAGCCTAGGGGCAGCAGGAAGGGGAAGAGTCAAGGCCAGAGACAGAGCCCTGCAGCACCCTGTGTCATCTGTGCAGCTAAGCCCTTAACCCAGCTTTATGCAGAACTACAACTGCAGATTGCTCCAAGCTGTTCCCAAGGAAGATGCCATGTAAGGGCTAATTCTTGTAAATCTCTGCATTATTTCCCAGTAAGTGCTGAGGTGGGCTGGTCGTGGACTGTGACCAAGCCAGCAGCGACAGCTCTGCTGTTATCCTCAGTGCTTCTCTCTTCTCCTGACATTTACTCTGCCACTGTGGGTATTGAGCCTGTTTTCAGCCCTTCCATTGTCCATCTATTTCTTTTGCAGGAACTCATCACTGCTTGGTACATTGGGTTCCTGACACTCATCCTATCCTCATTTCTTGTTTATCTGGTTGAAAAAGATGTTCCTGAAAAGGATGCTAATGGGGTGGAGATGAAGGAAGAGTTTGAAACCTATGCAGATGCACTGTGGTGGGGGCTGGTAAGTGACTCCAGAAACACCTTAGCTCCTTCTTAAAAACTTCGTATCCAAGAAGAGATAAAGTATTGATGTTAAGGATTATAATGTAAGTGCTGCTAAATTTGGGGTAAGAAGCATGTTACTGGTATAACATTACCAAATTAGGGATGCCCATACAACCAATTAACAGAACTTATATCCTTGCTGATTTTCAGTCAGACAAAGGTCCTTAGGTGTTTAAACCCCTTTCAGAAATCAGTCTGTGCTTTTGGTTTCCGGGAAACCTCTCTTTTAGAGGAGTGTCTCTTTGGGTATAACTGCACTGGCAGACCCTATGGCTATGGGAGATCTAGCTCTCATGACAGCAGAATCCTGCCTGTGAGAGCTACATCCCTCAGAAAATGGCAAAACCAGAGCTGGCCAAACTGGGAGGTGCTGTTGACTCTCTTGAAGGACAAGAGGCCTTGTAGAGGGATCTAGGTAGATTGGAGCATTGGACAATGATTAATGGGATGAAATTTAACAAGTCCAAAACATCTCTGGAAAGGATAACTCAACACTTCTTTTGTGTCTTACATGCATTCCCCAAGAATCACTCAGGGAATGCTATTGGTAGTAGGATACTGAGCAAGAGGGACCTTTGATACATTTGTTGTTGTCTCTTCTGATGAAGAGAGGATTATTGGTTTGCTCCACTGCTCATTTGATCACAAAATATTCCTGCCACCTGGTAGACAGAATTCATGTTGCTTTGCTACCAATAGTTAGGGGAGTCTATATCATGCTGTGACTAAAATTCAGCAGCATATTTTTTTATTTACTGCAGTTCACTCATAAATGGCAAGATCTCTCCCCACCATTATTAATCAAAAGGTCCCAAGTGTTGCATAGAACACCTGGATATTTTCATATCCTTACATATCCAGGACATTAGGTAGAGTCTCACAGGTGAGAAAAGGTACACAGCTGGAAATTAGCAATTGTGCAAGAAGGGAGTAAGTTTTCACAAAGTCATCTTTGTTTTACAGAGACTGAGACTTCAGAGAGAGGTAGCCCTGATTGTTTGTTAAAACTCTGCAAGCTGTAAACTGGCAAGTCCCATTCCAACTGTTCACTGACGGTGGGCAGGAGACTCACTCTGCGTGCAATGTCACATGGAGTTCCCTTTCAGCAAATGCATCCTACAGAGGCAGCTGCTTTAAGCCTAAATCCATTCTCCCTGGTGCAATGCCTCTAGACTATGATGCCATTAAAAAAAATTGGTTGGCCCCTTGTCAAGATCCTATTTTAAGAAGCTGTGCATGAACACCCATAGAGCTACACGAGTTATGCAGGTTTCATGGTGACATTTAAAGCAGAGATGTTGGCTTTGTTTTTCTTATGGGAAGTCCTGGTCATTCTGCCCACAGATCACTCTCGCTACGATTGGGTATGGCGACAAGACTCCCAAAACATGGGAGGGACGGCTGATTGCAGCTACGTTCTCTCTCATTGGAGTGTCTTTCTTTGCTCTTCCTGCAGTAAGTACCTTCCCCCTCCTCTGTTAGGCACAGCCATTGCTGTGCACTTGCAAAGAGAAGGTAAAGTGATCAAAACTGCCAGTGGAATCAAAATCCCTTTTTAAGAAGTGATTTAGACACTTGAGCTGGTCTATATTAGTAAATCAAACTCCTTTCTTCCCAACTCTGCATAGAGCTTACCAGGAATAATATGTCACCCCAATACTCCTCGAACCATGTGTGGGCATTTTCTGAGGCAATGTTCATTGGCACAGAACAAAATTAATCCAGCAAGTGAACGGTCTGGGAAATCACAGAGCAGTTCACGAGCCTGTACCCTGGCCTGGGTCAGTTTACTGGTATTGACGTAGCCACCCAAGATGTATTTTTAAAGGGTACACTGGCCATTGTTTTAATAATTAGGGTTGGGCCCATCTTATCCGTCTCTAAGCATTTGCACGCTGGAGAGTTACATGTGAGTGATCATCTCAGACCAGTGGTCATCCTTTATAACCAGTGCAGCTCTGCAGAGCATTTCATCTCACCTGTTTCCCTTCCTTCCTAGAGCAGATCTCTGACACCACCACGGAAGTGTTGTTTCTATCCACTAAGATTAAAGGGAATTTACATAGCAGGTGACAGTACAGGTATTTTTCATCTAGCCAGGTGAATCCTATTCTGGCTGCTTAAGAAATGATCTCTAATTGCTTTTCAAAGTATATTTGTTCTCTTGTGTTACATAGGCAAATTTTTGCCTTGTCTGCAAAGTCCTCAGGTAAGAATGAGACAAGATCTGGGTTAGATGGACCGAATAGCAACAGAAACCATCCCAGGTCAAGATTTTAGGATATTTTTCCCTTAGATTGAGATTTGGAAAGAATTTCATGGAGGATGGGAAGTCCCACATACCCAAATCCAGAGTATAGTTAGCATAGCTCTTTTATCACACAAGCACAGTTTCACTCTACCCTGAGTAGAAAGTAATATACCACCTGGACACCTCCAGCTTGGAAAGGCAGTAGACATTCAAGAAGCCTGTTGAGGACCTTAAAATGATTTGGTGTGGCTTGTCGCCCTTCAGAGGATCATGACAAACTCGTGTCTCATGAGCAGAGCAGTGGGAAAGGCATGCTGTACTGCATAAAGGTCCCATGTAGCCATATCCATCTCCGCCTAGAGACCTGTCTCCTCTCATTATTAGTCCATTTTTTCGGAGTAAGAAATGTCTAAAATCTTGCATTACTCTATGCTTTCAGGGCATTTTGGGCTCAGGGCTGGCACTGAAGGTCCAGGAGCAACATCGTCAAAAACATTTTGAGAAAAGAAGAAAGCCAGCTGCTGAACTCATTCAGGTTTGCAGCCACTTATCTCCTCCTTGAAAAAGTATTGTGTATGAAGACTGCTACATGATGTTAACAAGGGTCATCTCTTCCCCCCTGCCCAGATTCTCATTTCCCATTGCAGGAGGTGAGAAGCTGTATTTGTAAAGGAGTCAGTTTTTTCACATTGAGCTAGATAATCCAGTGGTCCCTGCAGTTTTTGAGGAATCTTTCAATTCCCAGAATATCTTTCAGAAGAACAGTGTCTTTAGAAGAAAGGGTCTCATCTGCTAGCTTCTGGAAACCAACCAACTTCTGCATCAGTGCCACAAAATCACAGAAAACAAGCTGTCGAAAATGTATTCTTTCCAAAATCCAGGTTTTGTCAGTTCCCTTGAGAGAGTGCTTCTATGTGCAAACAAAGTTATGTTGTTATTGATGTGAAAACAGCAACAGAAGTTACACAATAGACAGTGACAATCAAGTCAGGCATTTCAATCAAGGCAAATGACGTAAATAGTATGTGTGGTTTGTAAAAACTGAAACTCACCCTGGATCTCCTGTTATGTCACTGGATGATCAGAGGATTCAATAGGAAGAGACTCCTTAGCTCACTTGGACTTCAGTTATGGCCTTTGTTATGAAATCAGAAAATTAAACTTAAAATTACTAGTCTGGGGACTGACAAATTTGACAGGCGTTACTCTTAGTAGGTGTGGAGCACACCCTGATGGCAGTGAAGTAAATGTCAGCATTTCCACAGAAGCACAGAGAAAATTTCTGTGATATCAGATGGAAGCATTGGTGCTCAGGATCAAACCAGTCCTCAGGAAGGAGAAACAATCTGAGTGGCATATTATGATGTTCTCATTAAAAACACTCCTTAGCAAACAGAAGGGGCTGCAGGCAGGAGATGCTTTTAAATTAAAGCATCTCCACTTAGCAGGTAGCTAATTTAGCTACAGTATTTTTTAGGTATGTGCTTAGAGAATTTTGATTGGAGCTAAATGCTGAAATACAAAATTGCTCAGCAGAATTTCCTCTGCTGGTACATTAGATAGTAAACTAGCTTAAGCACTTCCAGAAATATTGGACAAATCCAGCAGTGTTTGAAGCTCTTTTAGACAAGAGAATAAAACCAGTTTAGTCAAATGTAATGTCTTATTGATGTTGGTGGTTCTCTCTAATGTCCTGTCTCCTTTAACAGCCCTCCCAGATCATAATCCAGTGTCAATAATTTTGCATATAGCGACACTCATTTGGTATGGCTGATTAGTAATTAATTTCCAGATAGTCACTCATGCATTATTATGTTCTTTGAAGCAATCTGGCTGCTGTCAGCCTGGGGAATAGCTTTACCTAACACTAATTATTGCCTCCCCCTTGTAATTCAGGCTGCTTGGAGATACTATGCTACTAACCCCAACAGGATTGATCTAGTTGCTACCTGGAGGTTTTATGAATCAATTGTATCGTTTCCATTTTTCAGGTAAGTTCACCTCTCCATCATCATTTTCTGTGAAGTATAAGTCAGGACAGGAAACACAGACTTTATATATATCAATGAGGCTTTTGTAGGTAACAGAGAGTTGCCATTTAACTTCCTGTCTGAGGCTGAAAAACGTAATTTTTGGCTTCTAGATCCGTTTCTTCTCCCTTCCCCTGGTGGGATATATTAGGGGCACATGGATAACTCCATTAGTGGCTCTCATGTTGGCATTAAACAAAGGAAAAGGCTGCCTCACTGTCAGCTTCCCTTTGTAAGACTCTGGAGTTTATTGCCCTGGAAATCTCAATTTCTCCCTCCATAATTTTGATTCTGATGAAGTTTTAGGCCTGGATTTCAGAGGTGCCTGTGCTTCTCACACCCTCTATGATGCAGTTGTGTATTTTAAGATATGGGCTCTGCTGAAAATTCTTACTTTTCCCTCTTTATTTCAACCAGCCTGAGAATTGTGTTGTTCACAGAGGTGGCCATGGCATGTAAACATAATTAATGCTTGTTAAATGTTTATCTTTTGGCAATACCAATTGCTCAAGGGGTTAATTCAGTGGAGGACAGCCAAAGCATGTTTAAAACTGTCTCCCACTGAAACTATTAACGGAAGGTTCACAAGGAAACTTTTTTGGGGAGTTGCGGTCATGGTTTTATTTTAATCACCACTTCTGAGTTCAGTGGAAAGCATTCAATACGTAAAGACATTCAGACTTAATGGACACTCATATGTTTATGGATATGAGTCTGTCTGATCCTTACTTTTCTTGCCTGTCAAACAGGCACCTTCCTCACGTTGAGTTCTTAACATTTTAAAATGTTGGCCCTATGAAAGCCAAGACTTAGCTATAGACTATCAGCTGCTAATAATGGGCATTACTTATCCAAGTTTATGCTTTAAACTTTCATTCTGGACTTGCTGTTGTACCTCATTCTGACAAAAAGTGCCCTTAAACTATTGCTCAGATCAAACAGAGGTCTCCAGATGTAAGTTGTCCTCACTGTGCTAATACTGCAGTTCCAATTGTTGCTCAAAACTGACTTGAAGAAACATTTCAGGCTCCTGCCTTCACAAAGGGCAAATTACAATTATTAACTCTTTAGTTGTTTTATTCACAGTATATTTCTTCAGGATTGATTTCACTTAGGTCAAAAAGGAAATCTCTAAGAAAAAACACAACAAGTGTTTAATTAAGGCTCAGTATTTTTCTTTCCTTTTCTTTATCCCTTCTCACTCTCTATCTATTCCCACATTATCCATTATAGAATCATTTCTAGAGGGTTTCTTGACCTCAGGTTTTGTTCAGAGAATAATTCTCAGGCTTGCCTGGAGTCTAGACTCATTACCGTGACTTCAAGCTTGTTCATTATATGTAGGTTCTTCTGTGATTCAAATGTGACCTGAAATTTAATAGGTGTTTTGCAAATAAGGTCCTGGGAGAAAGGGCAAGGGAGTACACTTCTCACCAAAGACTAGATTGCCAGTCTAAGCAGCACAGATTGGTTTCAGGAACCTATATCACTTTATTTGCTTTATGACTAGTTGAAAATGTAGCTTTTATTCTGCTGTCAGTTATGGTCACAGAACAAAAGAGATATAAACCATTAACAATAGATGAGAAATTTCTGTTTAAAAAACTCTGCTGAATTTATTATGTAATTCTTCTCTCCTTGCTTTCTTGTAATGCTTCCTCTCTTCTATAAAAGGAAAGAGCAATTGGATGGTACTGCCAGGTATGTAGCTGCCATTATTATAACCTTGTTTTAATACAGTTATTGGAGGATGCAGGTTAAATTGTTCTTTGTGGATTCATGAGCTGTTAACCAAAACATGCTACTAACATCACAGGTAGTCATTAAAAATGATTAACCAATCCATTTCCTAATTGCTTGCTTTTTTCCCAATTTAACAACACAGCTAAAATGCTAATCGTACAAATGCAGTGTTGCTTGCTGATTGTGTGTAAACAGCTTTATTGTTTGTTATGATTAATCATGGTCTAGTAGATTTCTCCCGATCCATGCCATAGAGACAGGGTTTAGCATTCAGGTTGTTCTGGGGTGAATTTAATGTTCTGCTTCATGTTATTGCTCAACAGTCCTGCAAAGAGCAATGTTGTGGTGTAAGGGATCAAGTCTGTGTTGATTCACCATGTGCAAAGATTTCTTGATGATAAATAGTAAGATGGATGGCTAAGATGGATCAGCAGGATAGTCCATCTCTCTGGCTGTACTAAAAAAGCTACATTAAGTTTGAGGCCTTGGTCCCACCCCTGCTGAAACAGATGGGAAAGCTCCCAGTCACTTTGGGGAATTTACAAGCAAAAAGAATGAAGAAATCATTGATCCTAATACTGATCAGTCACTGAAGACTACAACAGAGCAGTCCTGCAAGGTCTCAAATGGAAATGATATATCTATAATCCCCTCCAGCTATGCTGCAGATTCAAAAGCGCATAAAATAATTCAACCTCCTAGGTCGAAAACGTGAAATACTTGATACTAAATTGCTATCAATGGATCACCCACAATGAAAGTCAATAGCAATTAAAGGATAAATAGTTCCACAGACTCATGCTGAAGCTGTTTCCATTTGCATCCCCACTTACAACTTAGAGAAGAAGAGCAAGAATTGTAGCAAAATTTGAAAACTGTTTGTCAGAGGTCAGGCCTGGGTTCCAGTCCCTAGCCCGATGAAAAGTTATCTTTTTCTTTTTGTTTTTTAAACATTTCATGCAACACATGACAGCTTCAATAAAGGAAGCTGAAAAAAACAGATTCACACTTGCTGTTCTCCTATGAACTTTGGGGGTTCAAACCTCCTTTAACAAAAAAGAAAAACCTATTGAAAGCTTTTTTACAATACAGGCAAGTGCTGTAGTGCTGAATTATTGGGAAAAGATGACTTCCCCTTCCTGCCACCATCATCATGAGCTGACATGCTCCTCTTTAAAGACTGCCTGGATGGGAGTTACCTAGTTTGTGAACCCTCATGAACCTTAAGTACTATACATCCACGGCACTGCCCAGGCTAAGCAGTCATGAGCAAGCTCATTTGCGTTAATGTAGATGTCTGGAGATTTTAGCCATCTCCAGGGTTGGCAGCAGCTGAATTTTGGCCTTTAATATGTAGGAGAGAGCTTAGGAGATGAAATCCTTTTGAGGATATAACTCCATACCTTGTGCCAAAACATGTTCTCACTCAGATGCATCAGCAGATTAAAATTAGGAAAGTGAATGATTGCTACAGTTTGCTGTCGGTCACAGCCCCTCTAGAGAAGCTCCTGCACCTGCAGTGACAGAACAGTTTGTGGAGTAACTTCTGAGTTACTGTATCTTTCAGGCCAGTAGAAGAAGTCATTTTATGTTGAAGCACTGGATTAAAAACTGAAAAGTATGACTCACAGCTCAAAATCTTTACACCTGTAATCCCAAGGCCCCTCATTCTAGCTGGATATATCTTGCTTTTATGTTATTACATGTGTAATAACCTTCAGCAAAATCATCAGCAAACCTGCATTGGAGCCTTCCTGTTAGCAGGCATGTGTTTATGGAAATAAGCATTCAATAAGAGGGATTGGCAACCCTCCAGGTAAACAGAAAAATTATGGTACTTGTGGGAGCACCTACTGACTTCAGTATACATGGGACTGAGCCATAAAATCTGGTTGTTTTGACACTCCCACCTCCCATCTCTCATAAAACTCTTATTTACAGACCAGATAATAAAACAAAACATTCCTCTTCCTCCTACAGTGATTTAGTATAGAAGGTATTACTTGTACTCCACTGCAGTTTGCATTTAAGGCTGTATTGAAATAAATGAGCAATAAGGGAATGCAGTCCTAGTGGAGAGAACAGCCCGTAAGTGTACTCAGTCTCCAGGTTCTTGCATCAGCCAAGTACTTAATGGGAAAGCTGTAGTAATAAACTGCACTGTCTGAACAGTGGTTGATAAAGGAAAGAGAAGAATTGGTCCAAAGCTTTCTCAGAAGAGTCAGAAAATTTAACTAGTTAATAAACTAAAAATGAGGCCTGGCTGTGTGAAAATGTGAGGATGGGTGGTGCTTTAAGTGGCAGGGTTTCTATTCTGTGGTGCGAAAGCTCTTTAGGAACTCCACAGTAGTAGAGTCAAACTCTGTGACAGATCCTTCTAGAATCTCTCCTTGGACGCGGGAGCTGGCATCATGACAAAGTCACAGTTAGATGCAGCTCCTTGTTCTTAGACCATTTGGGAAAAACACAGGGAAGACGACAGAATGGAAGAGTCCGTTTCAGAAGCTGGATCCCAAGGCAAGGCTGCAGGGAAAGACTTGTGATCGTAGAAAGCTGATTAAAGTTTGGCAGCAGCCCAAGGCTTTATTGAAGCTCCCTTTAAAACTGTGAAGATGTGAGATATGATGAAGAGCACATTGGACTACCCTTGAGCTAGATAGTAGGCTGGGTCCTGTAAGCAATGAAGGGAAGTGGTACATATGATGCTGCTCTGTTAAGAATAGTATTTTCCCTACATGCCCCATGTAGTCCCTCAAACCAGGAGAAACTGGGGCTGTGCTATTCATTGCTCACTGGTAGGGAGTTTACTGACTTTATACCAGAGATGCCACTAGCTTTCTTCCTTAATCAATGCCTTAAAGTACCAGCACATGAAATCTCAGATAGCAATTGCTCTTCTGCATGAACTGCAAAGACTTTTCATCTGTTTAGCTCCCAAGAAGGAAGATTTATGAGAAAGATATATTAATTCTCATTTCTGCTGGAGTGCAGCAAATCATTCAGCAAATGTTTGGGAGCTTGAGCTACATTTCCCAGCCTTTAGGATGGACCTTTGCTTGATGGACATATTGTTTATTTTCAACCAACTTTTTATGTCTATGTTTGAGGAATGAATTTTGGGCCTGATTTTTCAGCGCTGTTTTTAGCAGCTGTTCCACTGATTTTGACTAGTGTAAGAATTTTGAATCACTTGTATGTACAGGCACCTTAGTGAAGGATTTTGAACTTTCTTCTAGGGTCTCGCTCCTAATGAGCATTGTACAACTAGAACTAGATGTCAGGAGAGCATGTTTATTCCTAGATCTATTATTATGCGATGGCAGAAAAGTAATTTATCCCTGTTTCGTTACCTCTACATGATAAATAATATGTCTCTGCCTTTGGAAAGTTGGTTTGATTTTTTAAGTTGCAGAATCAGTACTAGTCTTTCCTATTATGTGAGTATGAAAGAATGCATATAATGTGGTGCATTTTTATATTGCCAGTAGTAACAGCATAATGAAAATAAAATCATACTTTGCAAGGTGGAAAATTTCACTGTCAGCATTTCTTCTTAATGCATCTGCCCAAAACAGGAAGGGGGAAAAAGCCACTCTGATCTGCACACTACATTAACTACAAATGAAAGGCTGTTCCCATTCTTTTTCACAGAGCTTTTCATGGGTAATCATTAACGTCTCATCTTAATAACTTTTCTTCACTTTACAGTAATGTCATGTTTAGTAGGGAGTCATTCTTTGGATCAAGCCTCACAAGAAAACTTAGGTATATACATTCAAGTAACAATTGAGCCTTACTCTTTTCATATTTCTTGCATGCCATTCTCTGCCTGCACTTTCTGTTTTTACTACAGTAGTTCATCTAACCACCATAAAATTAAGGGGAGATAAGACTGAAAAGTTATTTAAGCATAAAAAAAAGTTGCATGACCTTGCAGATAGTTCATTGTTCTGCTGTTCAGAAAACATGGGATCTAATCCTGGCTCTTCCAATGATCTGCTTAGAAACAAGTGCTTTTCTCTGTTTTCACAGAATGGGAATGATACTAACCTACTCTGCAAATAATTTAGACATGTACTGTAAGAAAATTATACTGTAAGAGCTAAATACTGTTCTATATGCAGTCCCAACCTTGCCAACACAAATTCATGCAAGTCACTTTGCATTTGAGTTCAGTGGAACAACATCTCTGCATGTGTATTTGCAGGTTCTGGTTCAGCAAATGGAAAACAAGTGGATGCTTTTGATCATCTGAATAAAGTTAGTGACATGCTTAAATACCTTGCTGAACTGTGACCTAAGATGTGGGGCAAGAACTTTATCTTCCTGCAAAGAAACATAAAAATAATTTGTAGCATTTCAGGAATCTGAAAGACACATCATCAGAAATACTAATATTTTTACTAAATTGTCAAGCATTTTCTTCTATCCCAGACAAACATCTTGCTATCGTTCAACTTTAACTCATTGTTCTCATTCCCACTTCATTCCACAAACATGAAACTATCAACACACAACTCAGCTTTCCTAGTCTAAGCTCTTCAACTTTTGGAGAGCTGCTAGTGAAGCACTCCATATTTTCATTGAATGATTGGCCCAGGCAAAATAGTCAAAAGACATTGATTTTGCAGTTTGGTTTGCTTTCTAATGGTTGATACATGGAGATGTGTTAACTGCAAAGTAAAGAGTGGGTCAACATCTGTATGGTTTCTACCTACGTTGCTGGCTGCATCTGTTGGTGAAAAATATCTATCCTGTTTTCACGAAGAATTGAACTTGTATTATTCTCCCCATGGATTTGCATGGCGTTGCTTATTTTTACCTATTTCCAATCACTTTAGAAAGTGTGGATGAGAAGAGGGGCTGAGCAAAGGCTGTTAGTGTGCATAAGGGCTCTTTCTCTTTCTGAAGGGCATCAAAGTTGAGCCCAAGTTAGGACCTCTGTTCATGTTTCTGGGCAAATAATCTGGATGGTAGGTGAGTTTGGCTTTAGAGTCATGCCTCCAGTTAAATACCAATGAGGACATACACTACCAAAGAGTGTGGAAATTGGTTGGCTAAAAGAGTGTGTTTCCTCTTCAGACATCAGAAACTTGCAAATTTAGACCTCAAGATTCAGGGTGCAAAGTGGCTTTTTAAAGTAAGACATTAGTTGTCAAGAAGTTACAGTCAATTATTTTGAGATTGAACATTTTTGTGAGTTTCTCTCTAAAGAAAAGAATGTTACTTGATTTCCTTAAAAGGGAAAGCTGATTGGCCAAAATTCAGAAGTACCTCAGCAGTGCAGAATGCTCTTTGTTTTATATTAAGAAAACACATGAACTCTCTGAGATCAGCTAAATTTATTCAGTGCAGGATTCATGGCTGTCCTCATAACATTAGTTTTGTGCTAGTTTCTACTGGGAATAGTTCAAAAGAGAATACTTCTGGAAATCTCATTCAGAATGTTTGATTTCCCAAAGCTAAGTTCACCCATATAAGTACAGCTGATAACGTAGTAAAACATTGGAGTAAACATGACTCCCTTTTTCTTCCAGTTTCTTGAGACCAACTAAATCTAATGATTAGCTAAACTGCAAAAATATGGAAACGTTTCCTGATTATTATTACTCCTTGTTAGGTGAAAGTGGTAAATGCATGGAAGAGGGCTGTGTTTGATTCACTGTTAGCATTAATTCATTATTTTTCTTCTCATACACGTACCATCTGTTTATGAAACTCCAATACTAGGCAAAGCACAGAGAGGAGAGTATCTGGCTTGCATGACGGGATGTAACTGCATTATTTCCTTGCATGACTGTTTCTGGAAAAGTATTTCTAGTTCAGTGGTTCCCACTCTTTATTCTGAGCAAGAGTAAAACATCTGCTGCAGAAGCTAGCCATCTCTTGTATATCCAGCCACCAAATTCATCTCTCAGATGTTCCAAAATAATTCCCACTGCTCTTGGGGAGCAAGAATCTGAGAGCTGAATTGTTCTTTAGCTAGGAAGCTTTCAGGCTAAACTGTCTGCACTGCTTCTGCCTTCCTCCTTTTATGGTGGTCTGTATCTACCACAGAATTGAGTTCCTATGCTGGGACTCCACTTCAAAGACAAAGATTTTGGGAAAATTTTTATTCCACCACAAGGGAGAGGATGCAATAGCATGCAAGACAAGCAATGGCAACATATGCAAGCTAGTCAGAGAAACTACTCTGCACTTTTATCAGCATGTTTTGGATGCATTTGAATCCACCGTTTCTGGAATTGTGTTGGAAGTCAGGAATCACATTTTATTGAATGTAAGGAAGCCAAATGAAGTGGGACCACTGTCCCAAGGGGAGGAAGAGTAGCTAATGTCAGTAGGAGGAGTCTGAAAGACAAGCAGCAGTACATGAACCTGTGGGTGGGAACCACTGTCCTAGCCACTCTCATGAAGGATGATGTGATCTGCGCATGCTTCATACTCTGAGACTGAGCCATGCGCATGCTGTTTTAATGAAGGAGATTGTGTGATGAGAACAAATGTTTCCTAAGTCTTTTTAAAAAGCACAATGAAAACAAAAACCCCAGCAGACCCAGATTTCATCCCTTGGAAATGAGAATAAAGTCCATTTTTTCTCTGATGACAGCTAGTCATTATCTGGAAAGAAGCTTGGGTTTTGTTTTGGTTTTTTTTGTATACAACATACTGTTGTATTTTTTCATGTGAAGCTGATGAATTATTTTCTGATGATTCTACTGCTCTGGCTGCCTGGATATGAACACAATTGTCTATATTTATTGCATAAACATACTGTTATGAATCTGAATGTTACTTTAAGGGTTAATCATCATGATTCAATTAATGAGGAAGGCTTCAGCTTAGGTAACTTTAGCTTAGACTAGAGACCTGCTTTTTAAATGATTTCTCATCTAGATCTTTCTGTAGTCAATAACAAGAGACAAGTTCCCCCACCTGTAAAGTTATCCCAAAGTGAAACGGAGATAAACTGCACTCTGTAGGTTGCTAACTTCCCACTGATTATAGAAAGGGGTCTCAAGGTTAATCTTAGACAGGACATTTAACTTTTTAAACAGCTTAAGACAGATCAGATGAGTTCTAGCTCCTGAACCTAAGATGCTCGAGCAACAGTCTTGGGACAACTGTTTGTTCCTAAACTGACACTTATCAATGGGGAAAGTTGAGAAACTCCCTAGAAAGAGAATTTGGGAATGCTTTTGGTTTATATTATCTACCTTAAACCCCCACCCCACAAAAAAAAAAAAAACACCAACCCACAAATGAGTGTGCCTACATGTGCAGTGGAAAACATCACTGCAAATAAGTAGCCTTTTGTGCTGAATGCAGAGGAATATTTTGAGCTGTTTTGATCTATGAGGAGGATATCAAATCTTGATCACTCCTATTCTTGTATAGCTCCATGGCAGAGATTTCTGCAGATATTGCCTATATTTCTGTCCTATATGAAAAAAAAATCCACAAGATTAATGTTTTGGATACTTTCCATCATTCACTGACCCTTTTCCTGCTGGTCTGATCCCTATAGTTCCTTGCAATGCACTTTATGCCTCCTTGTCTTTTGGTAAGGAAGGCAGTTATTACAGGCATTTTAAGGGACAAACTTTGAGAGAGCTGGATATGTATTTTGAAGGACCAAGCAAGTTTCTGGAGAGAGAGTCAGAGGCCATATGTAATGACAACTCTATTCTTCTAATATAGTATTAAACTGCTATTTATAAACAATAGGAATCCTCTGTCTCACCTATTTTTCTACTTCATCTTTCAGTTTCTCTGCCTTAAACATATTCTTCTATTGAGAACTTCTCTGTAGTGTTACTAAACCAAATCTTGTGATATTTAATACATTGGTCAAAACCAATGTGTAGTATGTGACTACTTCTTGCCTTTAAGGAAATCACCTCATCATCTGAAATCATCTGAGTTTCACTGCTAGTTTTCATCCTTGTAGGAGCTTCCTTCTCATCCTGGAAGGTCTTGAACCAAGATGATCAATCTTGAAATCCTGAAGAATACGTGAACTATAGTGTCCCCTTTCATTTGAGATTCATCTATCATTGGTGACCTGTTAATCTCACCAGGAAAAGCTGATCTCCACAACAAGCCTGTTGTGCATACAATTTTTTCAGACCTAGGGAAAAATGTCTTCATTTTATTATCACTGAATAGATCTACTCATCCTAAAACTGCTTCAGTTTCTTCCTTCTTGTAGCTTATTTCACAGTCTCCTTCAGTCTACAAAGATCACCACGATGCCAAGCATGCTTAATTGCTCTGTCTGTTTTTCTTCACATTGAAGACCTCACAAGCTCACTCCCTGTAGCATCTTCATGCCTATCAGTTTATATTGCCTTGCTGATTCACTGTTATCACTCGGCTAGATTTTTGGTGCATTTCTTTGCATTAAAATCTTTTTCAGTGATGTGCCACAATTCCAGACTCTTCTCAACCATCCTTCTTGAAATTAATTCCTCCTTCAAACTTTGGTTTTATAACTATTGAGACATGAGAATTTCTTTTTCCCTGCTGTACCCCCCCAAAAACACAACTCATTCAGTTGACTTTTACTTACTCACCTTTATTTTTCATGTGCTTTCAAAACTTGCTCATTAGCTGTCGTCTTCTTCTGTATATATTTTTCCTATATATGGTAGCTGAGTGCTTGAAGAATCCAAATGAACAGAAATGCCATGGAGTTAAGACATCTGTCTTGTAAAGCACTACTGCTCTCAACCATGGCCTCTGAAAGAACAGAGAAGTGATAGTGATGCAGAAAAGAGATCACAGGATTCTCCCTACCTTAGTAGCACACAAACCACTTGTTGGGACCCTGAGGGACTCACCATCAGTTTAACCTTTAGAGCACCTTGGTGGATCAATTGGATCAAGATTCTAACCCAAAAGCAGGCACTATGGAAACCACTTTTTAAACAAGTGCTTAAGACCGAACATGAGACTGCCCTACACATTCTGTGATGACTAATTTGCCACAGATGTCAACAAGTAACATCTCATGTTTTTCTACAAAGGAGGAAGTAATCCCTGATTTTTGCTCTGTACATTTGTCTGCGCTTTGTTTGTCTTTCCCCATGCCATGAATTCCACAGGAAATTACATTAGGGCAAAGTCTGGGTAATATTAATACCATTCACTTGGACTATTCCAATTCTTCATTCAAATCCATGCTTTTATCTTCTCACATCATTGACTTCAGTCCTGGCAATGCTAATATAGCACGACTAGCTGTGTGTCTCCATACTCACACACGTCCCTCTTAGTTACCACTTCCATACTTGCACACACATATGCACTTCATACATGCAATGACAGAGCAAGTATCTGAATTTACTAGGCTTCAGAAATTGCATTCACAAGTATTGTCATGTTGTCAACAAGAAAATTCAGAAGGCTTGAAAAAACATCTTACACAAAGGTTTAGTGCTTCCATCTTTTGTGGCAGGGAAGCCCATATTTCATTACCTTCTGGGTCAAAGATATATTAATCGGAAACAGATAGTAGAGATGAGGGCCCCAGTAATTCATATTAAAAAAAAAAAACAAACAACACAAAAACCTGCAACAGCTGTGATGTTCAATGCTCACATCATGTAGGAATTTTGTATGCTGTAAACTGCAGTATTCCTACTACAGTTAGCACTCTTATGAAAGCTGCAAAGTCATCATATGTGTCTTTAAATCCATCTTGCCTTTATCATTTTAAGAGGAATGTCCTAAGAACTTCCAATGTGGAGGGATACTGCCACAGACAGAGCTCTGAGATAGAAATAGATCCTTCTTCAAAGAGGTACATCAATGACACCAGAGATGCTAGAACACAAAAATAATCCATCTGACCAAGATAACTCCTTAAATAGAGAATAAGTAATTCTGTGAGGGAGACCCTTCACTTGCAAGGTCTACACACAAGTTTCCATCTTTGTCCACTATGTCCTTGCATGGTGGACCCTCCCCACGCTTGCCTCTTCTACCAGCAAGTTTAGTGGCTTCAGCTGCGCATACTGCAGATACCTCCCTGCATACCTATAAAATCTCTTTCTTCTGGCCACCACTGCTGTTCGTCCTTCAGCTCTGCTCCTATCTGTGGCTCTCAGAAAGCTGATAGCTGCAATGGCTTCTTCTCTCCCCCCATTCAACCTGCCTGCCCTTCTCTCCTGCACCTACGTGTCTCTTGACCATGCATGCACAATTCACCTCTCCCCAGAGCTGTCCCACATGGCAACATCCAGGAATGGGTTAAAAGGCAGGCTTTCTTCCCATGACTTAGCCCCACATTTTTTTAACAAATGTGCAATTAGCAAATATTTATGCAGCAAAGTGAACAAGCAAATCAAATAATTATACCATCTTTCACCTATGAAGTGTTCAGAGCATATTTAAGCTGATACTCTCACTAGCAAATTCCTTTTGTATTGTTCTTTTCAGTGGTATTAGTAATTGCCTTTAAGGCCGTTACAGTCATCAGGCTGTCAGAAGAGTTACTGATGCTAGTAAAATGGCAAGTAGATGCAATTCTAGCTTTATGTTGTCACTAAAGGAAAAATGTCTTTGATCAGTAGATCTATAAGAGGACAGTGCAAGGAATCATCAGAGGAACAAAGTATGACACTTTACTACAATTCATATAGGTCATCTCAATTTCTAGTATAGTTAGAGATGACTGAAAGTGAATGGTAGAGAGAACTGGGTATCCTGCCCTACCATGTAGCTAGTAATTGCTTGGCAATGCCTTTCCAGTGTTTTACTGATAATTCATTTGGTTCACAGCACATCTGACTTTCTTTTAGTTCTGGCTATGCACGCGAGTTATTCATTTAACAGCCTGCCACAGACCCAGTAGTTAAAGAAAGCACTGAACAGGAAAGGCCAAGCATCCTTATCATTCGACAATATAACTGCCTAAGTAGTGGTGTTTCTCTTCTTAATAATAAATCTAATGCTTCAGACATGCTACTGGAGCTGAAGCACTCTGATACATTACATAGAGAGGATAGCAAGACCCTCTGGTAACATTTTCAACATTGATTTAAAAAATGCTCATAAAAAGCAGTTAATTATCTGTGGAGCTTCGCTGTTGCTTACAAAGACATTGATGTATTATGGTAGCCCCAGCAGTGTCCTTGTGTACAAAACATTTATTTAGCCCATTATATACTTAAAGCATCATGAAAACAAGTTAAAAGTGTACAAAGGAGGAAAATGATTACTTTTGCTTATTTTGTAGCCAAAAGCTGGGTCTCTTGGATCGGGTTCGTGGTACCAATACTAAAGGAAAGCTATTTACCCCTCTGAATGTAGATGCCATTGAAGAAAGTCCTTCAAAAGAGCCTAAGAATGTTGTCTTGAATAATAAGGAGCGTTTTCGCACTGCATTCCGAATGAAAGCGTACGCTTTTTGGCAAAGCTCAGAAGGTAGCCCATCTGTGTTGATTTCTTTCTATCCATCCCCCGTTTTCCCCATTGTACTTTGTTACTCTGCATCTTCTGTTGAAGGTTTGTGACTTTCTGGGCCAAGCATGGCCGGTCCCTGATTTTACATGGCACATTTGGGGAAGCTTCCAGGAAATGAATGCTGGAGTCCAGGCAACACAGTGCTTGAGATAAGATAAAGGCCCTCCATAAAAACAGCAATTGGTAGGGGTTAAAGCCAGTGGTGGAATCAATCTATTTGCCCTGGAAAAAGAAAGCACACTGGGCAGTGAATCTATATCCCAAAAAAAGCACATGCCGTCATGGCTTGGTTTATCAGCAGGGATGCTATGCTAAGGTAGCTCCCTCCCAGACTGTATCCAGGCCTGCACTAGCCTGGGTCCAGGCATCTCAAATACCTCCTCACTGCAATCTCTTAAAACCTTGTTTTAGAGAGTCAACTGTTGCTTCCCTCCCACTCTCCCTACAACTGCTGTCCCTCAGCAGATTTCTATTGGGCATCCATGCAACATCATAGGGCATTTTTCCTCTCAGCTTCCCTGAGTACACATTTTCCTCTTCTTGCCTATAGTGTCTAAATAGTCTCAAATAACAGTTTCTCCTTTATTGTGCCAGCTGGCATCAGTGCATTCTGGCATACTACCATGGATGTAGTCTGGGTGTCCACACCAGGAACTTGATTATTCTCTTCCATGAAGGTACATGAGCTCCAAGCAGTGCAAATGGGAGGACAACTTTGCCTGTAGCTTCTACACCTGTTTTAGCCTTACATAAAATAATTTTGGCAAAGATTTTTCATTGTAAAAGCTCCTAAAAGTGGGAACTTCTAAATCTATTGGAAAGGAAGAAGAGTTCCCAATGTTTCAGAAATGCTGGAATCTGAGAGGAGATCCCTCAAATAATGTCTTACAGCTGTCCCAGCAGAATTATCAAATCCCTTTCAAGAGCTGACCAGAGAAAGAGGAACCTGCAAGAGATGTTCCTTTACTAAATTACACTTTATGTGATGCTTTAGTCAGCCAGACCTCCCTCTAAATATTGTGTGGTCAGGTGTTCACACAGCTTTTTTTTGACCTGCTTTGCAGATGCGGGAACAGGGGAACCCATGGCAGAAGAGAGAGGCGACAGTAGCGACTTCCTTATGGAAGATATGATCCCCACATTCAAGACAGCCATCCGAGCTGTCAGGTAAATGTCTCTGATGCTTTGCTTTGACTTTGAATGCTTATACTTCAGGAAATCGCATTACCATGTTGCTACATGTTGATTCATTGTTGCTGTTATTACTTTTTAAAAATGCAGTAGATTAGATAATTCTAGATATATTGAAAAGCACAAGACAGACCCTATTTAAAGTCCTCTCCGAAAATGTGCAGAAAGGAAAATGTTTTTCAGTAACATTGACCATGCCATTTTTGCAAGGTACTCCATAAATATATTTATTATAAAATAATATTGTATTCAGTTCCTCATTAAAACATGCAATAAACATAGTATCTTGCTCAATTTAGTGACTGTAGTATTTATGTAAAACTGGAATTTTAGCTTAACAATAAACTCTGAGCTGACTCAGCTCTCTTTTATTCACAGTTGATGAGTGTGCAATATACTTTTCAGCTGTCATATTTTAATAGATGCTGAGGTCTCCATTTCAGCAGTCTTCAGCTTGTGACATGTGTCACCTCTATTTTCGTATCACAAGAGATATTCCCTAGGGTTAGAAAACTCCTAGTAAGGCTTGATAATGTGTTTGGCACAGCAAGCACGTAGAATTCATTCACTGATGCTCGTTACTCCTCCACTCAGTATTTTTTACTCTCTTCCCTTGAAAAATACCCCCATAGGAAAATACTCTGCTTTCATTGCAATTGCTTTTTATTCCAGAAGTTGTTAAGTTTTGGGCTAGGGAGTTACTACCTTTCAGGTGAACTACTGCAAGTCTGGAGTGCCCCAAAATTATCTTCTTAGAAAAGCTTCAAGGAAGATGTTTATAAGTATATAACTATATACTTATATGTATATAACTATAATATACATTCTCCTAGTTGTTTTCCAATTGGGTGCAGGAGAACCAGTCATTAAAAATTCCAAATTTTCTCAAGCCTACTGAAAGCCATGCCCCACAGGCTTTGCTCATGTGACCCATGACTGCTTCCCTCCCGCTGGAGTTTTCTTCATCCCTACTTCCTCCACAGTTTTCCCTTTCTTTCCCTGATACCTGTTTGCTTTCAAACACAGACTATACATCTGTCCTGTTTTCCAGCCCCACCTCCATGAAACATGCTATTATTACTTTTGCAAAACTTCCTTTCCCACATCCTGTGCAAATCTAATTGATTCATGCAATTTCCCTTTAAACTGTCATGAGCCAGCTTGTTGGTTTTGGTTTTTGTTTTTTTTTTTCTTGTATAGTTTACCCAGACCCTGAATGTTAGTGGGAAGTAATTCTTTCAGACAAAACCCTTAATGGGTTTTCAGGGTCATGATCAAGGAGATTTTAAATTGAAATTACTAATTTCCTATTGATTCCTATTTTTTTTTTTTTTTTTTTTAAGTATAGTTTTGCTGTTATCATATATAGTTCAGTTATAATGGGCATAGGTATAATTTTGAAATATTGAAAGATTTATAAGCAACAGTTGAAGAGTCAACCACCCTTAAAAAGTCATAATAGAATTATCTTTGCTAAATGAAAGTTTATACAGCTTTTAAAAAGGTTAAAAAACCACACCCACCTTGAATAAAAACCAGGTTAGAATCTTAACAGACGACAGCAACTCCCCAGTTCAGACCAATAAGAAAACGGACACTCTACTGAGAAACCAAACCCTTGGATCCCAAGGCTAAGACAGATTAAAGAAATAAAATGCTTTTCATTCTTTACGTATGTTTCTTGTCTATTTGTTTAATCTACCAAGATATAACAATATAAACTAATGTATAAACAGAAAAGAATGAAAAAAAGAATGCCAAATAGTTTTCAGGTACTCTAGCCAGCACTAGTCATTATAAGAATTCTGTTATTAATTACTAGGACATTTTATAATAATAGTAATAATAACAGCAATTTTATTATTAATAATTATTATTATTTATTATTATTTATTATTATTATTATTACAACAACAATAATGTTATACTGCTGTTTTTTTCAAGGACACTTCAGGCAGTTGTAACAATTTTTCTTTCTCCACAACTTGAACTGCTGCTAACTTCTTAACTTCCACATTTCTATCTAATTAACATTTCCTATCTGAAACTTTCCCAGATGCAAAATGAAAACTAAGCTGAAAATGATTCAGCATTATAGGTACAATAAATTAACTTTATAATAGGCTGAAGCATAAAAAAAGCAGCTTCAGCTTCACAGCTTGAAAATCTCCTGTGAGTTATGTTGTTCAAAATCAAACTCCACATATGATCTTGTAGCTTTGAACCATTTCTAGTTATGATGATAGTGCTGAAAAAGACATTTAATGTGTATAATTTGTTTTAGCCTATTAATTATGAAAAGCCAACTATTATATATTTACAAATGTGGTATGATATTAGAGATTCTCTGCTTATGCTTTATTGCCTTGTTTTGAAATAACATGCTCAATTTCCAAACATCCAGAGTATTTATCAATTATTCAATAAAACTGCAAATTATCATTATGGCATTTATATAAGAAGTTAGTGATTTTTCTGTTTATTATGCAGAATACTACAGTTTCGTCTCTATAAAAAAAAATTCAAGGAGACTTTGAGGCCTTATGATGTAAAGGATGTGATAGAGCAATACTCAGCAGGGCATCTCGATATGCTTTCCAGAATAAAATATCTTCAGGCAAGGTAAGAATCCTCTGGTAAAGGGGGAAAATGTACAGCTGTGCTGGCAAAATAAAAGCATAGTTGGCCTATTTGCCTACAAGGCCACCCAGAAGCTACGTCTTTGCATAGCGTAGCTGGGCAATAAGAAAGCCTTTTCCCCAAAGAATAACGGCAAGTGAGCAGCTAGCAGGGGTAACTGCAGCAGCAGAGACCACTAGCTCATACTTAGAACAAGGAAATAGGAGTAAAAAATCCTGTGAATTTTCTTGCCCATTGCCTTATTTGATTAGGGTCAAGTTTCTTCCCTTCTCCCCTTTTTACAGATGATAAATAAAAGCAATAGTTGCTCTACATGACCTTTTCTTTGGGCTGGATTCTCTGCTGACCTGTGTCTGGTGAAACATCTCATACAAGTGCAAAAATACATCAGCACAGAAGGTTCTACATCCCCTTCACTCAGGTGTAAATTGACATATATGAAAAAAATTGGAATTTCAGGCCTTTGTGACTGTTCAGGTGCAATCTGCTCCTACAGTTGTTTCCTCAAGGAAGCGGTTCATCCTGATGTGCTTTTGAGGCATGTCTACACAAATTTGTGCTGCTTGCATCCTGAACCATGGGCGCAGGTCAGAACTTGAGCTAGTAAGCTTGTCTGGGTTTGGGTGCACGTGTGTGTATATGCGTGTAGGTGTATTAGTTCAGTCTCAGCACAGCACTGTCCATGTTCCCTGAGCCCCCCCAGTCACTCTGAATAGCAAAATGCCACCTAGACATAACCTTGATTTCTCTGAAGAATGGGCTGAGCAAGTGAAACTCTTGCTGCACATTTGGACTTTATCTAGACTTACCTTGACTTTGTAAGGCTGCTCTGGTCCTTCTGTTGAACTTCATAATTTCTTATTTCAGAGTGCTTTTCCATGTACTGGGCTATCTCATTTTCAAGAATATAACATGTCTGGTTCCTACTTCACTATTATTGCTCTAGAAAAGCTGTTCTCTTTAATTATATACCACAAAACACCATTGTTACTCTATAAAATGAGCTCTGCATCACATGAGCTTGGGTTTCACTGCAGTTATGTCTTTCTGAACTCAGGAAGTTGAGGAGGGCTCATGATGTTAGAAATCTGCACCTATCTATGGTGGGGTCTACACGCCTTATACTGGAGATCCTTCCTTTACCTCACAGTGAGGTATTGTGTGATTTTGGACAACAGAGCACCTCTCAGATACTTGCTTGAGTCCTAGCAGCAGTAAAGGTGCCTGACATGATAAGGCCCATCTCATGCAGTGGTTATGGAGGTGAGTCAGGGTGAGAAGCACAGCACAACCTCAGCTCTGCGACGTTCAGCTCAGCAATGCCATACCCCAGTGTGAAGAAGTAGTTCTTCACTTCTAGTAGTAGTAGTTCCAGTAGTGGAAGAACCACAAAATTTCAACAGCCATTTTGCATGTATGCAAGGAAGACCTTTTTAGAGGTCTTTGAAGAAGAAGCATAATCCTGGCAAGCCATGTGAGATTCCTCTTATAGTTAACAGAGAGCTAGTCAACATAATTAATGGCCTTTATGGCACAATTAATCCCTGCTTAAACCAGATGCCTTTATTTGATCTGTTGAATCTCCCTTACTCTCCCCCAAATTTTCTTTGCTGTGTTGACTAGATCTCCACTGATTGCAATCGGACAAAACCAGGGAGGTGAGTACTACTCATTGTGTCTATGAATAGCGAGATGCCATAGGAGTTTGATGAGACATTGACTGATGGCCCAGCAATGCTTGGGTGCCTAGCAAATATCTAGCTAGCTTTGTGAGATTTGCCTTGAGCTTTTTTAAGTTCCATTTTCAAAACTCCATGGGGCACCATGAAGCCATGCAATGTACCTGCGTGGATTGTCTGATAATACAGATAACTGCTCTGTGGACTGGTGCTGATATCTGGTCAGTTTGGTGTGTGGGCTGAATGAACAGAGGCTTGCTTACACCTGAGCAGTTGGATATGCCAAATGAAAGAATATATTGATATAGTAAAAGTGTGTAATTAAATATGCAGGAGCTCCCAGACAATCTTTCTGGTTTTATTCCAAATAAAAAGTCAAGTACGATTCCGTGTGAAATTTCATTTGTAGTTATATTTTCCAAATCAAATGAATAATTAGTAAAGACAAAAAAAATTACTGATAATTAGGCACAATAACTGCTAGGAAGTTATTGTTTTGTTAAGAGTAGCAGGAATTGCCATCTTTTGCCAAATTCTGATTTTCACTATCCAGCACAAAACCTGATGGGTCTCTCCTGATATTTTTAGGAGCACTGTTACTGGAGGTTTTTTGACAATCACACTATTTAGTTCCTTTGAAGGAAATGAAGTCATGTGTTTCAAATGGCAAAGTTTGGAAACAGTGAGCTACATAATTACTTAATTACCATGAAACTACCAGGTAATTACAATTCAATGTATTGATTGTGGACCCAAAACAGAACAAACATGTCATGACCCTCAATATATTACCAAATCAAAACGTGATTCCTTTTTGAATCTTCGCTACTGTTTGCTGCAGAGATGCATAGCACTTTCTATTATGTGTTAGCATTTAGAGATGGACTTATGCAGTTGCACTTTTCTTTTTTTCAGAGTAGATATGATTTTTACACCTGGACCTCCATCTACTCCCAAGCATAAGAAATCCCAAAAGGGAGGAGCTTTTTCTTACCCTTCACAACAGTCTCCCAGGTGAATTTTTTATGCCTAGTATTTTGCACGGACCAAAACAGAAATAAAAAGTTCATTCATACCAATAAGCATGCCCTTAATTCATCCAGCCAGTACACTGTTAGAGTAATGATACTGAGAGGATATGTTGCTACAAGATACATATGTGTAAATGTTGAGCCAGAAAGACACTAGCTTCCCTAAGAACAATGTATGATGGAAATCTAAACTTAATGGCTTCTTAATTGCCTAGCTCAGCTTCTCCACGGTTTGGAAATATAATTTGATATGAAATGTGTACATTTGATTACTGATGTGCTGAATTTCTAACATTCAACCTCTAAAACCACTTAAAAACTCAATAAAAATCACCTATAGTTTGAAGGTAAACCAGTTATCTTCCTGAAGTGAAAAAAGTTTCATTATAGCCCCCACCAAATAGCAAGCACAGAGTTTTAATGATGTTGCTTTTAAATCAATGATTGGTGAGAATTACTGAAAATAAATTGCAATACCAGGTTTCTGGGTGTGAAAATTACAGCATGTTATTGTATTGCTGCATTCCTGCTAGCAAGAATTCAATAATAAATGACATTTCTTCTGTTATTTACAACTATCAATCTGTCAATAAATATCCATGAAGAACCACACAAGACCATTGACAATCTGTCCCCAAAGCTGTTATGGTTGCTCAGAACAAAAGTAATCTTACAGAAAATAAATTAACTTGGCTCTATCTGGTTTATCCCACCCAGTGAAAAATCTAAAAACATGTAAATGTGAAGACAGAGACCTACATATATGGAAGAGGCAATGATCATTTGGGAAACAAAGCAGATTGCAAAATTTGAATGAGCTCATATCATCAGTAACCCAATGTGCAAAATCTGACATGTTTTAGTTATAGTTTCTGCTTTAGTAAGATATATTCACAGCTATATTTTGAATTTTGTCAGAAAGAGAACTGGACCTGTTAAAACAAAAGTTTTAGGGTGTATTTGTTCTAAGTCATGTTAAAGAACAAGTGCTTAGAAATTGTTTTTCTAGACTTTGACATAGGTTATGGAAAGACATAGATTCCTTTGAAGTTGGTTTGGAAATCTTTTGACAAAGATTTAGCTTGACAATTACCATCCTAGATCCCGTGAAGTTATAAATCAAAGTTCTTTAGTTAAGCAGAGATCATCTTCTTACCTCCTGAAGTTAGTCCATCTGATGGATGGGCAGTAGGAAATTATATAGAAAAAAATTTATTCTGGAATCCACTTTAAATCTCCAGGCCAGACTGTCTCTTTTCAGCATTTCCAGTCTCTGCCACTTGCTATTTGGTTAAATGAAATTGAGAAAAAAAAACCACTCAGCCTGGAAACTCAGATTCAGTCTTCAAAGACACTATTTATAAAGAATTAGATTTAAAAACACATGACCATCTGTAGACCCACTATCTAGACTATCTCAACATCCTTCACAAACCTGAAATTATTCCACCAAGTCTGAGATTAATTTCACTTTCATTTTGAACTTTTTGTTTGCTTTTGTTTTTTCTTAATCTTAATTTTGAACAAAAATAATTTTAAATTAAAAATGAGGAATATATTTTGAGAAATGCATTGGAATCACATAGAATAGACTTTTGCTCCTGTTTGTATGATAAATAACTAAATTCAATCTTTTCTTAAATGGAGCTCCAAGGTGCTATATGACTATACCACCAAGATGGTAATTCTGTTTTCTGATATAAATTACTTACTGTAATGCAAAGAAAAATTGAACACTAATAATTATTAATTCTTTGTAGAAATGATCCATATGTAGCCAAAGCATCTACAGCAGATACTGAAGACCAAAGTATGATGGGCAAATTTGTTAAAGTTGAACGACAGGTACGTAATTTCATTACAATGGTGGAGGCTGAGGCGCTTGTACAGAAATTATAAGGCTGACATAAATTCTGTATGAATCTTTGGCTGACCCAGGCAGATTTGTACTGTTGATGATCAAGACGGATCACACAGATCTTGTACTAATGATCACAAAACTATGTTGTTAATTTTTCATGAAAGAATTTAATTAACTGGGAAGTGTGCATTTTGAAAACTGTTGAATGAATATCATTATATATGGCAGCAAGACCCTAACCATGATGTTTAGATGGGACTTTTTCATTCCCTTAAACTCCATACTCATCATGTCTGCTGTTTTGCTGTGAGCACCACCTTCTTTTGCAGGGTCTAGCACTCAAAGGGATAGCCTCCACAGGTATTTTTGGGCCCTCTTTGTGCATCCTAACCTATTGCTTAGCAAGTCAAGACACTCTCATTTTTGAATACATAACTAAGTAAGATGGAGGCAAGTGGCATTGATTCACATCAAATCCTTTAATGGAATGTAAATGTTCAGGGACAAAGTACTATCAAAAGAGAAAGGAAAGTAGTCCTGATATTTAACCCTGATGTTGTGGGACTATTAAGGGTTAGAGAATAGGTCTGTGTGCAAAGGTAATTCCATCTGTTATATTTTCATAATAGCTATTTATCGTATGGTATCAAGACTTTGATCATAACATTGTAGACTGTTGTTGGATGCTGGACTGCCAAATATCCAGCAAAGCTAAGATTTTTTTTGGCACAGTTCATACGGATGGGTCTTCTTAATCTGAGGCAGTTAGAGGATAAGATGGCATCCACTGCAGTCCAGTTTCCAAGGGAAAGTCATGATTATCCTATAATTACCTTCATGACCAATAAAGATGGCAGCACACCATTGCTGGGGGTAGTGCACCTATGGGAGCATTGACTCTTTCATTGAACAACTGACTTGAGACAATATCATAACATTGGTGTTTTTCAGGTTAATGACATGGGGAAGAAACTGGATTTTCTTGTTGATATGCATATGCATCATATGGAACAGCTGCAAATACAAGTCGCTGAGATAAGTCCATTGAAAGAAACTGCTTCTCCTGCAAAGGAGAAGAGAGAAGAAAACAAATATTCTGAATTAAAAACAATAATATATAAATACACTGAGCAGTGTGCTCATGAAACTCCTTACAACTTCCAGCAGGTTCCAGTCAACAAAGTCAGTCCTTATGGTTTCTCAGCACATGGTCATATGACTCATTCACAACCTTTATCAATAGGTGGGCAAAACTCTGGCAAACTGCAAGCCACACCTTCCTCAACTTCATATGCAGAAAGGCCAACAGTTTTGCCTATATTTGCATTAATGGACTCCCAGGTTAGCTACCACTCTCAAGGAGACCTACAAAGCCCTTACTCAGATAAGGTGTCTCCAAGGCAGAGAAGGAGCTTAACAAGAGACAGTGATACTCCATTGTCCCTTCTCTCTGTCAACCATGAGGAACTTGAGCGCTCCCCAAGTGGCTTCAGTATCTCCCAAGACAGAGATGACTTCCCGTTTGGCCCCAATGGGGGATCGGCGTGGATGAGAGAGAAACGCTACCTAGCAGAGGGGGAAACGGACACAGACACCGACCCTTTTACACCAAGTGGCTCCATGCCTTTGTCTTCTACAGGAGATGGGATTTCAGATTCAATATGGACCCCTTCAAATAAGCCAGTTTAAAAGTGCGTGTGGGGGCAGTCACTGGTTGACTTCTCCATGTAATGTAAGCATACTTTGTATATCTCACTTACTCTACACCCAAAGCTTACTAGTTCAAAACACCAATGGCTGCATAAGATGCATGTGGTATTAGTGGTAGTCATTCTGCACCATTTCATACAATTTACTAATGCAGTTTTTTTCATGCTACCAAAACTAAGGAGCTTAGTTTTGAGCATGGTTTGCATGACTTTACCCTATATAAATGGTACAGCTGATTTCTTCTATGATACATATCTATCTGATACTCTTCAATACAACAATGGTGAATTGATAACAGGTGAGATATGGTGGTCCTTGCAATATTTTGTAAACAGAGCAGCAAAGTAAAAATATTTTCAGGAGCACTATCCCTTTGTGGAAACATAATATCTGAATCCATTTTCCAGTGTAAGTAAATCAGTCTCTAACCAACTTAGACAAGAACATCTAATACAAAGCAGGGAAAAAGCTGAGTCAAAGTAAATGACCTTACTGAAATGGTTTTGTGAACTAAATGTTTCTCATGTGATCTATTACACAACTACCCATGAAATACAATGTCAAAATGAAATTAGAGGTAGAATTTAAAATTATCAAGGCCACCTACTGGGATTGGTCATCGGTATTTATTTATTGTAAAATGTAAATATAAATCCCTCAATTTACTTTGAAAATATCCACTAGTGTTTATAAAATTGCTCAAAGCTTGACTGCAATGCTATTTTGTAGAAAATCTTTTGCTCAGCCCATTTGTTACTTATGGGGCCAAATTTTCTTCCTGTTCCAAAAATAAGGTTGTTCAGTGTAGGGAACTCCAAGTTTATACACTCCATTCTTTTATTGATTTATGTGCTGCTAAGTAAGCTGCATAATGTAACTGTGCCTCACTTTCGCGATCTGTTAATTGGGAGTTACACTTCCGTACAAATTTACAGGTTGTTAGGCTCAATTCACTAATATTTGCCAAACGCTTTGAGCTCCTCAGATGTGTAGAGTATCACTATTCTGTTCCCTGGGAGTTCCACAATGTGGGATCTGCCAGGATCTGTTTCTCTCTGTTTATCGTTTCTCTTGGAAATGGACTGCTCCAAATCCATGAATGTGTGCCATATTTAAGATCAATGTACAAATAAATAAATACCATTCTTGTCACCTGTCCCTGAGCAGCAGAGGGATAAGTATGCTCCCTAGGCCTCTGCCAAATATTTTTTCACGAGAATTGGAAATTATGTTAAGGAGAGCAGGAAAACAATCCAACCCACTGAGAACAGGGCAGAAATGAATCAAAGATCTCACCACTACAGTGGGGATGTAGTATCTATACAGCTAGTGAAACCAACCTGTCCAAATATCCTATGCAGGATTCATCTGATGTCAATCCAGGTGTCCATGAAATAGCGTCCATTGCATGTCAAGTTTGATGGCTATGCACTCTTTACAGCTGGTGGAAAACTGATCAGTACAATTGGTGAGCACAGGGTACGAGAACCAAAGCACACATCAGCTTTAGGATGAGATTAATCTCATCTTTAACTCAATTATCTACAATGACCAAATTTCTACCTACTTCAAAGGGAGCAGAGGGTAACTTGCTTAGATGTTAGATGATCAGAGACACCCACAGGCAGTGGGAAGGGTCTCACCCCTACCCCACTGATCCAAGGTGCAGCCTCTCTACCATGGCTCATGTCCACTTCCTGTTGAGAGTGACCCCTGTCATTCCACGACCTCACCACCATAGCTAGAGCACTGACCAACAAAGACACAAGGATTTGGCCCATGTAAGATATTAGAAAGTGAACTTCCAGTAGTGACTGCTTGTATTATACTGCAGCTGCACAGCTGAGCATTGTTGGCACATCCAATCAGAGCACAAGAGATACACTTTACTGGGCTTCCCATGTGTAACTGGGTATTGCACAGGCCTGGACAGAATGTGCTTCAACGGACGATACCTTGTGGGGTTTTGCCCACTTTAGTAAACTTCATGTTTGATTCCTCAGTATCGTTGACATCTCACAACAGTCATTCCATCCAGGGAGCTTCTCTTCTCTTCCAATGTAGGCATTGCCTTCATCTTCATTGTTTATTCTCTATTTGGAGAGACATCTAAAGGATTAGGATCTTCTTACTTCATTTGCTTCTTCAGCTAAATCATGATCTGGGACAGATCTTCAGGGAGAACAAATTGCTGTAGTTACGCGAGTAAATAATGCAGACCGATGCCTTTGAAGACTGGACTGAGTCCATGGAGCTCTTCTGAGGCCACTAACTATGATGACATGAGGTACAATTTTGGTAATTACTTAATTGACAAAATAGCCATTGACCTGAAAGATAATCTGTGTTTGGTGCAGTTTCATGGCTAAACTTGAAAAGAATAAAACTAGCTGACAAAAGTGTAATTCATTATAATTTGGCATATTGAGAAGAATTCTTTGACCATCAGTGGTTCTTGGAAATACCTGTATTGCACCCGCTTCAGGCTTTCTGATACATGTCTGTGGCAACTCATAAGATTTAACCCTCACAAGACAAATGAATGAAAAAGAATGAAAACTGATTTTAACGTTGCTACACTTCTTCTGAAATTGGTGTAAGTATATGCTAGACAAGCCTGCTTCACTTTTCTTATATGTCAAGTGCCTGGCATTCCTACCAATTTCATTTGAGTTTGGCCCTTCTTAAAATGCTTTCTAGATCTGAGCAATCAAAAATCAAGGCAGCCAAAACACAAGTGCAATCTGAGAAATTTGTTTGTGAATGTCTTTGACAGTGGCTATGCCATGCAGTTCCCTGCCCAATTCCCCCTCAAATTCTTCAGTTCAGGTTTCTAATCTCTCCCATGCCAGGTCATATAAAAGGAATCTTTTCTCAGTATTAAACCTGTCTGAAAATCCATAAATCACCTCATTATAAAGGTATGTTCATTCCAAGAGAAAATCCAAGCAAGGGCAGATACTTGGATGAGTCTTCACCTGCACACAGAGTGCAGCCCCAGAGAAAGTGGGATTTGGGCTGCCCTGCACTGTGTACACTTAGCAGCTGAACTGCCTTCAGGTTAGCCTTTTCTATGGGCTGTAAGCACCAATTTACTATATGCAGCTTAAAAACACCAGGTGAGGTATTTGTAGCCACATCATGAAATATTTAATGATGTGCTAATTGGCCAGATGAGGCCCGCCTCTTCTTAAAAGGCACTGGTGGTAAGCTCAGCAAAACCCTCTGCAGTGGACATCTCTGGATCCTCTGGAAGAGACCCAAGAAGAGGGTCAAGAAAGGTCTGATTAGCTTATTTTAATATTTATTTTTTCTAACACATTTCTTTGCACTGAAACCAGTCACTACTCTGTTCGGAAAGGTGATGTGCTTAGCAGCTCTCTGCCTCCTACATCATCTGGATTAAAAATAGGGTGTGCATCAGTTCTGCTGTCTGTGCTGACAACAGATACGTGTCAAGATATCACCAGCAAGGTAGGATCTGGAGACCATCCCTGATCTGGGATGTGCACACAAACTTCATCAGACTCCAGTTCAAGTTGAGTCCAGGAAGCATATCAACCTTGGAACTGCAGTTTATGCTTCTGCCATAGATAGTGGACAAAACAAAATAAAGTATCTGTGATTATTGGCCTTGGCAACATTTAAAAGGTCAGGACCTGTTTTGCAGAGTAGGTTCACCCTGTACAAGGAATCAGTTATTCATTATTTCATTTGAGAGAGGCAGTTGGGTCAATAGTACTCTTCATACTAGGAATGGATTAGATTTATCCCTTCTTCCATTTGTGTGTGACACTTCAGTTTAACAGCTATCAGTTGTGTTTGGGTCAGATCTTCCTAGCGTCTAGACTGACACTGACCCTTTGTTTACATACAGGTAACATTAAAGAGAATTAACCATTGGAATCCTCTCTTTGCTGACTCTTAACTCCTACGAGTGACCAAGGATTCATTTCAGGGCTTGAGATGTTTTTCATAATCAGAAAGTGTGGGGCTTTCCTCTACTCTCCTTGAAGTTAGTAAGAAACCTTCTCAAACTGATTCACTGGGAGTAGGATTGGGTCCTAATCTGCCTTTATTTATTAATTTCCTTGTGAAAGACAGCACTGATCTGGAGACATTTTTCTTACCTATTGTTTCACACTGATTTTTCAGTCACTAATGAATGACACACATCTGTAAGTTTTTGAAAAAGTGAATCTGTGTTTACATTGTGTACCTCTCTTTGCAGCATTATTATCAATCAAGCTTCCTCTCTTTATATTCAAACTGAGAATATTTCATTAAGGCAGAAGTGAATGTTTAGCTAAAGTATGCAGGTATAGAAAATGTGGTTTATGCTCCATTTAAGGCATTGGTCCTTTCAAAAAATCTAGTCAGGTAATGGCTGTTGTCCTTGTCTTGGCTTTTCCCTGCACTGAATTAAACAGTCTGGCTCCTATCAAAATAAAAGGGAATTCAGCATGTGGAGAGATTGATTGAAAAGTCCCTAAACTGACTTTGACTATATTTGCTCTGTTCTTATCTGTAACTTTGCTGCATTGTTATGGTTCAGAGTGGAAATAGTTTTAAATTTTTCTGCTTCAAATTGTGGCCCAGTGGCGCGGCAAACTAATTCCCACCTGAACCTGTGCGTAGCAGGGCTGCTGACTTGTGGCCTTCAGGCGAGCACTGTAGTCCAATCAGTTTGCAAGATCACAGCCTAAAGCAATCAGAAAATGCAGATTAAGGAGCAAATTCAGCCCTGCTGGGAGCCCAGTTGTTGCAGTGGTGTCACATCTGCCTACGTAAGAACTGAATTTGTCCCGCTTAGTGCAGAGCATGTGAGAAAGAGCTGGATCTTGATTCCTTGCACCCCATAGCCCCCACCGCTAAGCTTTAGCTGCCTAGGAGCTGCAAACATATATTTTCTACAGCACCTGACGAAGTTGGTGTGATATCACTTTTTCAGGAGCCCAGCAGAATGTGGGTGTTCACTTTTGAAGACCATTTTCAGAGATGCAGAAGAAAAAGGGACCATTTTCAAGTGATTTTAGCTGGGCACTGTGGGAATGAAGATCCTGGGTATCATTATTGCTTCTGATGATTTAGGCTGTAAGATTTGATCCTTCCCAATTCAGCTTTTAGTAGCTTCCCTCTGAAGTTAAGTGAAGCAAAATACTGGAAGTGGGATCCTATTTCCATCCTATAGAATATGCTGAGACTGAAGGTTACATAGCCAACTGCATTTTGTTTTCTAGTTATGGCATCTTATTATTACTAGTATTTGTGCCTTGCTCACTGAAATTTTCTCCATGCTACAAAGATGCTTTTCAGATTCTGGCTGACAAGGGAACACAACTTTTATACAAGTGGCCTTTAGTGCTCTTTATAATATTATTTATTGTAATTTTTAAACTGTATGTGTAATTTATATTCTGGCACTGTCCAATATTTGAACAACTTTAATATGTTTATTTCAATATATTATGCAAACAATACTTCTTAACTGATTTTTTATGTTCTGTCTTTAAAAACTGCACCACTTATTAATAAATAGAAATTTCAATTATGATATGGAGTAATTTCTTTTCATTTAAATCGTGATATCTTCACACATATTCAAGGAACACAGTGTCAAACGTCCCCCCAGCAAAGACATTGGCAAAGATCCTTTTGACTTCATCTGTGCAGGACTGAACCCATAGCTACAAGTAGGTTTTATCTGGCTTCCACAGCTAGTCCTGTTGTCCTGTTGTAATGATCCCATTATTTGTGACTTCTTTTGATTTAGTGGCCATGTAACTTATATGGCTTTGTTCATATGTGTGTGGGAAAATGAAAACTAGGGGAAAACACATTCAAATTAGAGACATTAATGTGCTAAAATTTGATGAAGTTGCACAAAAATATATAGAGAACATAGCAATGGCACAAGGCTGCTCTGAATATCCTCTGCAGGGAATTTAACAGCTGGCTACAGGGTTAGGTTGGGAGTTCAGTTTCAGAACCAACTGCCCCTGGTTCTGTTGCTGCCTTTAGTGTGTGGTCTTGGCCTTGCATCTTAAGCTGTCTGTCCATCTTCCTGATGTGTAGAACCACCACAAGGCTGCTCACTTGCCCCCCAGCAACACTTTGGGACAGTATGAACTATTTAAAATGTCTTGCCCTCTTACACAAATAGGAGGGTCTTACTGAGAAAAATTCATCCCAAACATCTTTTCTACAAATGGTTCTGTTTCTAGGTTCAGTTGGGGATAGCATTTTAATAGTATTAAAATAAACATATATCGGGCATGTACATTAGTTGATCCTAGCTGCTGGTTTGGAAGTTGCTGTGTTTCCTTGGAAAAGGCACGGAGTGTGCATGCACGTGTGCACAACTACCATGGCTTGGCTTACAGTATTGCAGGAAAATTGGAAGGAGAGGGGTATTTTACAGCTTGTCTGGACTTGGTTTTGCTGGAAATATTTCATGAAAATGCTATTAATGGGATGGCAGGGAACTGAGATCTTATACACATCAGTATCAGAAATACATCAGGCGTAGCGGATTTGATTTCTCTCAGTGATAACAGTCATATAAAAGTCCAATGCGAAGTTAAAGATACCAGTTTCTGTTCTTGTTAGACCCCTTTTGCAATGAGTGGAGGAAAATCAGCACTTTTTAGAGCATGGTCCAGTCAGTCCTATATCAAATGACCCAGACTGCCTCTCTCAGATGATGCCTGTCTCTAACTGGCATCTTTCTTAGCTATAGAGTTCAAGAAGAGCAGCTTGGACAAACACATGTCTTTCAGATTGCTAAACAAGATGAAATTAATCCCATCCTATCAGTTCGGAGGGAAGGCTGAAGGGTAATTGTCCTGAATGAGACAAGAAGAGAGCATCTCTCATCACCTCTTCCCAAAAACATAGCTGGACCCAGTGAGATACTTTTAAGGCATTCCCTGTGGCTTCAGCGTCATGATTGTCACCATGGAACCAGCTCTGCTCAACACTTGAAATGCAACATAAAAACAGATTTCTTAAATTTTTGTGGTAGGTAAAAGATTATTCAGCACTTACTCCAGTTTCTTATCCCACTTCTATATCCCTGTAAATAGGAAATAATTTTAAAAGTCCTGTAGTACTACAACATCCAATTGTGGTGGGTTTGTTTTTGTTTTTTTGGGGTTTGTTTTGGTTTTGTTTTATTTTTTAAATGGATCAATTTAAATAGGATCAGTCCCAGGCTCTTACAGCCAAGTTCTACCATTTTTTCCAAAGATCGACAGTATTTTTTTAAACTAATGCACCAGAGTGTGGAATTTTTAATCTCTTGGGTTCAGTTTTCCACACAGCTCTAAACACTATGTACAACACTAACATTTTCTTTATTCACTGCGTTTCTTTCAAGGCAAACACAAAGGTACTTCAAATGTACTCACATCCTTTTATAGACAATATTACCACGCATTATCATTACTGACTTAGCAGTGAATGTCCCAGTTTGTACTGAACAGCAACTGCACAGCAGAATTCTTTTGCAAAGAAAAGCAGACAGCCACAGCAATGACATTTAAATGAGTATTTCACAGACACAATAGTTGAACCACTCAGATTTTGTTCATCTGAGCTGAAATATATTGCATTAAAATTTCCCCTTGGCTGTCACCCAAATACATACGCGTGCCAAATCACTGGATTTCACTAAGGCGCTTGGGCTGATCTTTTCAGAAATGAATTCTAAAATGGGAACAAGATGTGATATCTATCCGCAGGAGGAGCCCTGCTTATATTGAGGAAGTTTTTTCCTCCTGCAGGCTCTGCTTACATCTATATGGGACTACTGAGGTCATATATAATTGTCCTCTACCTGAGCAGAGTAAGACCAAGACTTAACCGTTTAGAAACGGTAAATATCAATGCACCCAGTATGGCACAAGCAACAGTGTCAGGAGTAGAAGTTTCTCAGTGTATCCTTCCCTTTCTTCTCAGATGCTTATAAGGAAGCTTTGATTTTCAAGACTTTCCAGAGTCTTGGTTAATGGTCTCTTCATTAACATGGAGCCTCCTCTTGCATCACAGAAAAGGGAAGGAATTAGGAAAGCCAAGTCCCATGGCACAGAGGAGAGCTAGACTGCCTTTAAAGAAATTGCCCCCTAAGATGATTTTTTCAGGCATGTGGTCCTGATGGCTGGTAGCCCAGTGGGCTTGGGACAGCATGACAGCTTCTCTCCTGCTTCCTTGTGTGAGATGCAGATGGTCAGCAGAATATAGACCAATGATCATGAAAAAAGAAAGGGATGTAAGATGTGCTATGAATGTTTTGGCAAGTTTGATGGGACCAGTTGTGTGTCTGACACATATTATACCAGAAATAACACCAGATAAATCATTAAATATTTTCTAAATAAGTTCTGAACTGCTGCAACTTCTCTGTATCTAATCAAAGCTTTACGAGCTTCTAGATTTACAAATGCAGAGTGCTTGATCACTATCGTCTTTGTAAGCCGCAAAGGAGCATGGCAAGGTATTGTGTGGGTCTGTAAAAATCTCATGGGCTGTATGTAACATGGAGAGAAGAAAGCAAAACCATCAGGAGTGCACCAGAGATGAACTGGTTTTGAGATTCAGTATATTCCCTGCAGTTCCTGTGTTGCTTTATAGACAGGAAAACAGAGCTATGCAGTCACTGTGACAGCATTTGTACTCACTGCTTTTCTGGAGAAACATTTACACTATGGATGAATGTTTGGTGGCACAGCTCTGCAGAGAGATGTTTGCAATGGCTTTGTTCTCTTCAAGACCATCCAATGAGTATATCTCAGTAAATGGTTTGCTCTACCAACCCAGGCAGCTCATCTGCCTCTGCTTTAATTTTTCTTGTCACAACATGCCAACAGCATTGCTGAGGAATGGAGTAGCACCCAGCTACTCAGTTCTTATGCACTTAATGCATCTTCCATGGGGCAAGCAACGGCAATCTTCAGCTGATGAAATTCTGGGTGTCCCTGGTGCACAAACCTTGGCCCGCTTAAACAAGTAAATCAAAGGTCTGGTGGCAGAAAAAGAAGTGTTTCTGAGAAGCTTAATCTTTCTAATTTTCCAGTGGAGGTGAGCTTCTGACAAGCAACGTGACAAAAGCAACTCAATCCTTTTCCACATCAGCTGTGAGAACTTCATGCCTATGGTTGTTACGTATTTTCACAATTTCCTTGCCTCCTTTTTTCCCTCTCTCCTTTTCCTCCCTTCCTTAAGAATGTGCTTCAATTCACAAAGGTTTTGCAATGTCAGACACTTTAAAGAAAAGTGTTAGTTACTTTAGACAAATAAATATGCAAAACATTCTTACTGGAAACAGTCAAACTGAATGGCTGTAGGTTTAGTGCTCATTCTTTTCAGGAGGGTTTGTGGCATTAGTACCAGTCTTAGCAAAATATTAATAAGAAAGATTAAAGAAAAAATGTTATAAAGAACAGGATTCATTTGCAATTCTAAATAAATTTCTGGAAATGAGAAAGAAGTTTTATGAACAGGAATAAATAAATGTTTTTATATTTTTTATATATATATATATAAATATATATAATTGTCCCTTTACGAGATGAAATTTGTTTTATTCTTCTAAAATAAGAGTAACAAAGAAACATTATTACATTTAGAGAATTGTTCTTAATGAAATTTGTGCAAAAATAAATAAAATATAATTAGAAGGATATTGCTAACATCTGAAATGAAAATTCGGATGAAAAGAAACTTTATAGAGTTAGTACATTTCTTAATAAAATAAAGTAAATATCTTGTAAAATTGTAATGGCAGAGGACTAAAGGAGACGTGTTGAATTATAATGAGGCTTTTTCAGAAAAAAAATGTAATTTACATAGTTGATACTTTTCTAAACAAGGTTTATTAAACAATTACTCAAAGGTGCTTTCTTTCATGGAAGCATTTACCATAGTATAATAAAGTGTAACTAAAGATAAAATTTCAATCCTCTAGAGCAAGCTTGGATTAAGTTTGCTTGTTTGTTCTTTTTTGAAAAAAGTTTTTCATTCTTCTGCACGTTAGCATCTGGCGAGAGATAGGCACAGCTGGATATGTGTTTTCCTACTAGGCATATAAGATAGGTAGGTTTGCAAGATGCTTTAGGTACTGTGGTATTCCATGTGCCACAGCTCATCTTTTAGGGCAGAGATGGTTTATACCCCAGCCAGGGAGGTGGGTAGCCGTACCTGAGGACGCTGGCAGATTGGGACAGAGTGGGCAGGAGGGGAAGTTGGTTGCTGACTCTGGCTCAAGTCACAAGGACATACGGCTGGAGCCCTTGCAGTGGCTCACGCGTATTGCAACTGGTATGTAGAAGCATGTGTTTAAAATGTCTAAGAAAAAAGCCACAAGGAAGTAGTTCATTGCTTCCACACTGTGTTCTCAACCCTCATAGAGATAAAGCACAAACATTCAGACTTTGCTTTCTCCCTCCTTCTCAGAACTTCATGCCACACTGTCCTCTCTCTTACAGGTAAATCACAGGCATTTGTCTTGAATGTGTGTTTATTTAAATTGCATTAGCGGGGGACTTCTCCTCCGTAGCCTTCAGCAAATGAATGCATTTACTCAGTAATTTATATGAATTATGTGCCTATACTGTGTTACTAAGAAGATGCTAAAAATGACGACTTTTCTTGTCCTGGATTTTGGGATGCTAGTTATGGACACAGTGGACACACAAAGCAACGCTGGAAAAAGGAGGTGCGTAAAGACTATACTCCTGAGAAAGCGACTTGCTCAGAGAGATGCTCTGAGTGAGAACACGGCATTGTCCCCAAGAGTCAAAGTTGGGGCTGAACAATAGCCCCCTCCCCGGTCACCTGAGCATCGCTCTGCAGCTGAGGAAAGTTAAAATTACAGAGTCCCAGGGTAAAACACAGCATGAGGTAAAACCTGCTGAAAGTCAAATTATCCTCATAGCCAAACATCAAACAGTTGGAACTGATCCCAGCACACACATTTTCCTGGCTCTACCTGTTTTTGTCAGCTGTTACAGAGAGGTCTTTCATCCCAGCCTTCTTGATGAGATATTGAGCAACTGGTAATTAAATCACTAAAAGTAAGTCTTGTCAAAGAAAAGGTGTTTCCATATTCCTCAAGCTGCAGCATTTAGTCACGAAAATTTTCCTTTTATCACACCAGTGACTTCCATACAGAATTAGATAATTTTAGATGAAATGACATCCCACTGGATCATGTTTTTTCATGAGAGTGAAAGAAAACAAAGGTAAGATTGTGCATGTGTGTGCACACACATGTGTAAGCATCATATTTACCAGGTGTAACTCTGTTAAATATGGCTGTGGTTGCCTTCCAGCTTCCGAAGTTCTTGGTGAAGGCAGGACTGTGGGGCAGACAGAGACACAGCCCTACCACATGCATAAACATCTTTTCTGTGGGACACCAGGACCCACAAAAACATATGATTGAAATCTGAAACCAAAAAAATCTTTTTCTCGTATCTAACATGCTGGCAGGTTGCAGTGTTTTAGCCGTTGCAATAAGTTTCTTCCTTCTTTGGGTAACATCAGAGCTCTCTTTGCCTTAACTGGTGGAAGTGCAAGATGGGGACAATACAATTAAACAAAGGCAAGTGACAACAAAACAAGCCTGATGACACACTAGTTACCCAAGCAATATCTACAATAATAAATTAAGTAGTGCTGGGGAGCCCTGCAACTCAAATGTCCATAGTATTGGTAGGACCGTGGCATTGAAAGGACAATCCCAGAGTGCTCCTGACCAGAAGCTCCAGTGTTTCCCAAGCTGGGTTTGGAAACTAGGAAGAGGCTGGGGACCATTGCCAACAGGCAGTTTGTATGCAGCCATCCTGTGCATCTCCTCTGCTGCCTCCTCTTTATCCTCTCCCTTTCTAACAGGGGTCAGAATATTTCTCTGTTGAGGTTTTGCACGTTAAAGTACTTTTTATTCCATGGAGTGACTATGAATCCTTTTAGGCTGCTTCTCTCCAATTGCTACAAGGTTTTGAATTAATCCACACGTTGAGGTGTTTGGTGGCTTATGAAAAAACTACTGAATGGATTATTATCTGCTTTTAACTGTGTTACATCTAAACTCATTGATTCCAGAGGAATCATTTCCAGTCTACAAGAGTAAATGGAAGCAGAATTTCACCCACTGCTTCCAACAGTGATTGTCTCTTGCGCAATACTAAACATCACTCATGTCACCGAAATTGCCCTATGCCATTGTTGCGACCAGATCTCTCTTCCTTCCTCGCCACTTAACCACAATGCCAGACAATTTTCTGTTTTAACTGTCATTTTGTTCCTTTTGATCTTCTACATTTAAGATACACTTCAGGTTTCCTCTCCATTCTCTCAACAATGCCCCTTCTTTAAAGCTTCTCCAGGGATGGCTAAAACTTTACCAAAGGGGCTTAACGTGGCCTACCTCTCACCATCAAAGATGTCATTGGCCTAATTGCAGTAAGATGAGCTGTCCCTTTAAAAGGGAAAAAATCCTTTCTGCTCTGCAGTTCCAGTCATTACTGCCAAAAGGAGCTTCCAGTCCTCACCTGACCTGCCACAGAGCCTTTCCATGCGGGATTCAACAGGCACTTTGTGTGCTTATGATTGTGTTACCTCTAGCTAGTCCTTCTGGGATTAGATAACAATTTTCACAGGATTTTAAAGCAAGATTATCAAGCCTGTCTAGTCAAAGTCTTTCACGAAGTGATTATTAAGACGTGGTGATAACCTCCAGTTTTATATAGGCTCTGAAGATAATCATCTTTGTCAAGAGAAATCAGGTAAGTTGATATTAACTATTCCACATCTCGGTGGTTTCATGTGTACTTGGAGGGAACCTTTTCAACCGTACTATTAATGGTCTGTGGGAATGTAGCAAATGGAATATATTTTTATTACATGATTGCTTAAATTTGGATACAATAAATCTGAACTTAAAATGTACTTGTAGCAGTGTAATGAAGCGTGTAATTGTAACACGAGCATATTTTCATATTAACATGGAATATTTCTTTAGACCTGGTGTATCACGGTGTGCTTAAAATGAGAGATGACCTTTAGATGTTGGAACTGAATGAAGGTAAGGAAATTAATACTCAAGGATTTTCCTTTTTTTATTTCTTTGGTCTCTTAACCTCTGTTCTGCTATTTAGCAATGAAGACGCAAGAAAACTACTCGATATCTGATTGCACTCTGTTTATACAGGAAAATTGAAGACAATTCAAACTTCATGATTACCTGCCACATTAGACTTAGTTCAAATGAAGCATAGCTCATAAATACATTGGTTTAAGGTTGCTGTTAATCCAGAATAACAAAGAGGTATTTAATAAGAGGTCTTCATGAGTGTATAAAGGTAATCTGAACTGGATTAAAATCTCCAATTCAGCAGTTCAGGGATCAACAGTTCTAAGTAAAATGAATTCTACTAATATCGTTCAGCTTAAAATAAACACAAAAGGAGGATTATCATATCCAGTAGAGGTGAAGGAGAGTTTGTAACTAAAGGCTTGACCTGTAGCCTGTATGAGATAAATGTTTGGAAGGAAAATATTCACTGAGAGTCACTTTATGGGATGGTTTTGTGGCACCTGTGCCTTTAGTGCCTGTGAATCGCACTATGTTTGAAATGGCAATTGTTAGTGATTTTGAGCTGGAATACAATGAGAGTTTCATAATTGCAATCTAGATGGACATGTATTTTAGTCATCACAGTAGTGTCACTTATGCTGGCAAACAAAAGAAATACATTTACAAAGTAATAAAGACTAGTCTCTTATAAATAAAAATTAGGTATAATTTAACCAGAGTAACGCAAAAGTGACGTGTATCTTAAGAGTTAATATTACTGGTATCCACATTGCTGAGAGAGAGGATATTTCAGGCAGCAGTTCTAAGAATATTTGTCACGGATGCCTTTGAAATTTAATTGGGCAACACAAATGTTCAGAGAGGTAATGCTGCGAAAAGATTTTGGAAAGCAGCTAAAACCTAATGCTTCAAATTTAAATCAGTCTCTACCTATTGAGGAGTAAGGGCAGTCCTTTCTAGAGTGATGTTCTTAATATTGAGTTTTCTCTGCAATTTCTTTTTAAGCGTCTTGTACTGGCCAGAGAACACCACAGTTCTAGATCTGACATTCAGGCAAAACAAGCCCTCCCATGAATGGAGGATTTTCCATCATTTTATACCAAAATTATTTAATATTTCTTTTCTAGAAGTAGAACAAGATTTGGCTTATTATGATCCATCCTTCCAGGTTATGTTTGCATGTTGTCCCAATCATTAAATGTTTTGCTTGATTGAGTCTGTAGCGTGTAATCACACCTTGATTAAATGTGGGATGTTATGGCCACGCTAATGCCTGCTCCGAATCCTTGCTGCAAATCAGTGTCATATGCAGAGAAAATTGTGTGTGTTGGTTAGCGTGGGGGAGCAGCTCAGTGGGGAGGACAGCAGGGAGCTGCAAATTCAGGTGAGAAAGCATCTCTCAATGTGCATGGGATGCTTCCAAGCACAACTTTGTATCTCACTGTCTTTCTATTTTGTTTTTGTTTTTACAGCTCTTTTTTTTCTTCTCTCTCCCCTAAGGTGCTTTGGTAAGAGCAGTTCCTTCATTTGTCAATCTTATTGCACCGTCTCTCTCTCTTGGGAACATGCTCTCTCTAGCCCCTGCCCTAGCGTGCTGCACTGAGTCCTCTGTCAGATGATTTTCCCCACTCTGCCACAATGAACAGCTCTGGGCCAGTTTAAATAAATTAGTAATGAAGTTAGATCCCTGGTAGGAAATTATCTACAGTCTATCAACCCTTTTACTTGTGAACCGTTGCAGAACAGCTGTGCCTGCACATCAGTCTGTGAAATGCTGTTGCAGACATCAGAGATTTTGGTATTAGTCTGAGTGTTATTCACTGGTGACCCAGGAGAGCCCACGTTCTCAAAGCAGGTCCTGGAAACCAAGTCTCCCCACTCTGACATGAGCAGACCATCGATCTGTAGGGGCAGACTGAAGATGGGGCAGGGGATGCCCTCTTCTCCCACCTCCTAGGTCTGGGTCTCTCACTTGCCATGCAGCCAAAATCCTCATGAAGGGCAGAGGTTTGGGCTCTTTTGCCAGTCTGGGCTGCAGGGACCCTCCAGCTGACCAGCCTTATGTCACAGGGACAGTACAGTGGCAGTACTGCTGTGGGCCACCTTTCATGTTGATGTCCCTTGAGCGTTCCGATATTACAAAAACAGAGACAGCACTGGCCGTGCAGCCTGCTCACACCCTGTGTGCAGGGAACGGGTCATGAGGAACATGCTCAGGGGGAGGTCTGTGGCCGATAAACACTGAACCATCGTCACGAAGCATGGGCTCATCGTAACATAGATCTTCCAGAGCTAAGGAGGCAGTCACTTCTCATAGTACAAGAATAAAAACTCATGAAGTTCCATTAAAAAAATAGAAAATCACCCCACTGCTGACCTCAATCAAACATACAATCCAACAGTTCACCTTGACAAGACACTTAATTGATTAGGTGCACCAGCCACTATAGCCTTCCTGCTCCAAAACATAAGTAGTTACAAACCTCCCCTTGACCTGATTGCCCCATTCCACAACCTCAACTGACCTCAGAGCCTGCTCTCCCCAACAGCCACGTCCCCACACCTTTGCAAAGCACCAGTTCTTCATATTCAGCACCACTGAGGAGTATCTCTCACTAATTCCTCTCCATTACATACAGTCAAACTAAAGAGGAAAAAAAAAATTGAGCAGAATCCAGAGGCATGGATTACTTTTATACCTACCTCAGTGCAGACTACATCACCACTGCTTCCATCATGTCAACATGTTAGCAGGCTTGAGCTACCGTGCTACAGTCTCCGCTAACTACAGTGTGCACAGATCCATAGAAAAAGCTGTTACAAGTCCCAGTAAGCTTCATAAAACCAGACAGTGGAAACAGGGATAGCCTTGCCTGGGTGTCAGGCCCTATGATTCTCATGCCAGCAATACATTCATGGTCTGTAGTCTAGCTGTTGGTCAGATCCCAAATATTGTTGCAAGGAGAGCCAAGTTTAGGATTTTTGATGCTAAGCTGGTCCATGGGACACTGGACTCTGTCAATGCCCAATTAGTCCAGCTCACAGAAAGGTGATGGAGTATGAAGTCTGGGGAGTGAGATTTGGCCATGGCTTTCTCTCTGCCGCAGCCCTGCTCTTCTGCACATGCTGTGCAGAAACCGTGGATGAGTATAGGCTTGAGGTCGAGTAAAAAGGATTAGGCAGATGGACTGAATAGATAGGGTGTACTACCTAAAAAGCTTCTCAGAGCTTTGTTTGAATTAGCAGAGCTGGTACTTAAATGCTTTTGACTCATTAGATGAGCAAACACAGACATTTCAAACACAGAAATGCTTGGTATCGTTTCATCATCCCAAGGAAGAGCCTCTTTAGAATTGCTAAGTACAAATTATCTGTTTTCAGAATGTGTTAATTCTCTAGTGAATTAAATATGAGAAAGATTTTAAACATTATGATAATAGTTTGTTAATCAAACAGTATTATCTTCAAGATAATGGTTTGCTGCATACTCATAAGATTAGTTTACGAAAAAAAATTTTGGACTTTTTTTGCTAACTTTCATATGAACCCTCATTTTCTGACAACTACAGAGCTATTTGGCATGTTCCAATATTACAAAAACAGGGGGGAACATGTAAAGAAGCAAGGACTTTCCTTCTTTTTTTCTAACCACCTCTAATTAAATCTTTGAAACCCGAAAAGCAGCTCATTGTCTGAAAGGCAGAGCACTATTAATTCCTCCCAAGAAACTAGGCAAGGCAGCATAAGACACAACTTGGTGACAATAATTAACTATAGAAATACAAGACTAGGGCAAGCAACATTTCTGCTGAAAAGGAGCTCAGCTGATATCTGGTCTGAAATTGAACTTAAGTAAATTTTATCATGTTTCAACAGAAAGGGCTTAGGCTTCTGATGTGTCGGTGTCCTTTGGTCACAGGTCATCCTGCCAGACAAGAGGATTGTGTAGACAACCTTATCAAGTCCCACCAAAGCCACAGTTACATAGGACTATAAAATCAAGTGTTACATACTAAACTCATGACACACACACACACAGAAAATACTGATTGTGTGACTTCTGATTCTTTGCCATTTACACCACCAATCTTTTCTCTGCATCCCAGATAGTTATTATTTCTCTCATGGTCACATCATTCTGGGACAAGGGTCAGACAAAATCGCGCAATACCACAAATTTTAACACCACCAAAATAGTATTTCTTCTCCTAGACCAGCCCAAACTGCTGGAAGTCAGAGTCCACAATGCAGTGGTTCTGCTGGCATGGGCCAGTGAAGATGACCCTGGGATTTCTGTGTCTCTTTCTGGTTTGTAACACAGGTAAGGACAATGGTTTGGTGCTCCCCAGGGAATAACCTGAGTGTCTCTTTCCCAGTTGCTCCCATAGCCCCATTCCCACATCTGTGTCAGGCTTATTTCTTTCACCCTGCATAGGCAAGGCTGATGGGCTGGAGCTCCAGGGCGGGTGCCATGCAGCAGGGCAGACCAGATGATGGCAAAGGTCTACTCTTGGCTCCCATGCCATGAATCTGGAGTCAGAAAGGTTTATATGGAAAGAGAGAGAAGGGTTGGAAGAGCTCCTACCACCTAGATTGTCAGTCCAAATTTAGCTCATACTAAGTGAGAGTTATTAATACAGCTGACTAGCACTGTATGAGGAGTGACAATTTACAGGCCTTGTACCATGGATTCTCTATAGGGCATTTTTCCTTTATATACATATAAAGAGAGAAGGAAAAAGAGAAATGTATCCAACAATTGTCTTCTGCACAAGGCATAGATTTTTGTACGAATAAGGACAAGCACTCAGGTTTCACCAATTTAGGTACAAACAGCCAGATCATACAGTCTCATCTCCTCTGCCTTCTGCTGCTTCCTGTCCTACAGTTTTCCTCTTGCTGAAGAAGAAATTGAACCCAGGTTTCCTGCTCTCTGGTGAGAGCTCTGCCCATTAGGTTATAACACGGAGGGGGGCATTACCACCACTGAGGTAAGCCCTCCTCACCACCAGCTCCCAGGAGAGGACTTCTCTCTGGGGAGCTTGGATGGACTGAGAAGCTGAAGCTTGAGGGATATGGGAGTTTAGCATTTGTTAGCACTGGCTCATTTGGGGAGCCTTATGGATTACTCTTTGGAGGCACTCAGCTCTCCTCTGATGGGATAGGGAGCCTAAGCACCCAACTCCAGCACTTCACCTTGTCCTGTGGTGTCTAAATCGCTGCCCTGCACCTTGCCCTTGTTGGTCACTGAGGGAATCCCAGGAAGTGAGTCCAATCTCCTGAGACCAGCTCCAGTTCATTGCTCCCACAACACAGCTCTTGAGAACAGTACTCAATTAAATGACTGCTCTGAATAACAACCATGCACACAGCCTGTGAAGATTTGTTTAGATTTGGCCTTGTTATACTATGTACCTTGCAGTCAATGTTGTGTGCAAGCCTAGTGCAGACCTCTACAACAGTTTGCTACTATTTTTTTTCTTTTGATTCTTAAGTTGAGGGGGCAAGCTCTGATATTTAATCTGTTTTCTTTCTTTAGCTGGCAGCTAAAGGACCTGGCAAGTCCTTTAGGACATCGTTATTCTTAGGCGCTTGATCAGCTGCTGTTGTGAATGCTCAGTGGCCTGCTTTGCAGTGTGAATATCCATTGGTTTCTGAGCTAACATGGATGAGAGTGGCAAAGTAACTCAGGCAGAGAGCTCAACAGAGAGTTGCTTGGTAGCTCACCAGGGAAAACTGTTTCTCAGTCTCTTTCTTCACTTCACAGCTTCATGCATAAGAAGAGAAAATAAGAAAGAGAAGCAAGTGGCAGTGCTGGCTACCGCAGGTAACAAGCAGCATGTCAGGAGACCCTGTGTGGGGGTGTCAATGGGAGTGGGAGGTATTGTACTGGACACGGAGGTGGTGGCAGATGGGCCCTTCTCCTGCAGAGTCTGTGAGCCCCAACCCACCACTGCTGCAAGGGCTCCTCACCCAACACAGGGCTTACCCATGGCCCTGGCCAGTTTAACCTCCATCCTTCCAGGAATCTAAAATGTTGTTTTCTCTTTTTCCTTTCGCTCCTTCCCAGCTCTCCATTCCCTTTTGTTTTCCCTTTTCTCTCTTCTACGCTGTGGACAAGCCCTGCTTCTAGCCCTGGGGTGCAGCTTGGTTTCAAATTGGTTAAAAATAATATTGATGTCATTGGAAAATTGTATTCTCCTCAAATTTGATTTTGTTCTCATCTTGGCTTTCTGTGCTTCTTTTTCCGTCCTGCTCTGTTTTTTCTCTCCGTCACGCACACATAGACCTTCCTCCTCGCACACCCAGAGATACCATACTGCTCTGCTTCTGCTTGACTTTGTGGGAGGGAAGCAAAAGAACATCTTCAGAAATTTTGACTTGAGAAAAATAAATAAGCAACATCAACAGAAAGAAAACATGTGTGATTCAGCTACAGTCAATTTATTCTGTCGTAGCAGTATAGCCATTAAGGTAGCTGGGGAAAAAAAAAAATCTGGGATGAAAAAATTTTCATCCCAGTTCTATGTAGCACTGGGGAAGGGGGAACATTTCCCAGGTACTTTGTCCTCCATTTGTGATCTGCAAAGAGAGATCTGCTGCAATTTTGGCAGTAAATACACATTGCCCAGCACGAGGGGGCACCAAAACGTCAGGACTGGCTTGGGCTCCCTGGCAGCCTGCTGAAGGGCATGCTCAAGGGAATAGGCAACATAGAGCCTGACCTAAATTTTGGCCTACCATTGCACTGCCCGCTTTATCTTGTTATTTTCCAGACTCCTTTCTGCACTCTCGGCATCTTTATTTTCTCACTACAGGTTTTTCAGTGCACCCCGATATATAATCTGCTCATTTTGCTTTTCCCATTCTGGAAGTTTTTTGCCATATAGAAGCAGGGGATTAACGGCCATCTCCTTAAACCCTTGTGCAGCCAACTGCTCAGAGACCCCTTCTGTTTCAGAGCTGCCTGCGAAGTCCGTGGATCTGGCTGCTATTAACCTGACAGAGCTGGTGAACGGTATGCTGAGCACAGCGCTCAGAGGTAATGTGACAAGGCCGGGCAGGTCACGCAGGCTGTCAGCCCGGCGGTGAATGAGATAAAGGACTAATGGTGTTAGCAGGAGAAGCCATAAATGCATGCTGTCTGCCTCCAGAATTGATTCTAGGAGCAAGTTACCCTTGTGCATTTATAATGCAGATAGCTGTCTGCCCCAAAGAATTTGGAAATTAGTGTGTGTTTATATATAGACACAACATAATTACTTATGGGATGCCTTTAGAAAGCACTTTATAATCCAGTGTAGGTTTGAATTAAAAAAAAAAAAAGAAGTAATACAAATGATCCTTCCCTCAGTGGAAATGAGAAAGAATTGAGTTTCAGGCAGCTGTATAGTATCAGCACCTCAGGAGTCTTTTAGAAATTAAATGAGCAGAGTCAAAACATGCTGTTCTCATAATTTGTTCCAACCACTAATACCATGGGCATGTGTTTCTGCAGGTACCAAAAAACTCTTCTCTTTGCTGAGTGTCACGTCTTACAGCTCATTTGCCTTCCACAAAGTGTCAGTCACCATTTATAACAGTGAGTGTCTCGGCGCTTTGCTCCGCACAGGAGCGTTTTCTCTCACAAAGTCTGTGCATCAAGATACTGATTTTTCTCTGTCTCTCCTTACAGTTTCTAACATGAAAAATGTTGACCCTGGCAAGTTCCCTATGCATTACTGCTACTGTTTGAACAATGTGACAAATGACTTGACAGGTGGGTACACAAGAGAGGTTGGCAATTGCATGTGCTTAAGCTGAATTATTTCCTTTGGAGCTGAAAGCTGTAGCCTGAATTCTGCAGACTTCATCCTTATGAGCAGCATCGCCATACTGAGGTCAACAGCCATTAGTCACAATGAGTGGCTGAACCTTGGCTGCTCTGAACCTTGGGGGAGACTCGATGAACTCAGTCTCAGATGGCTGCACCCAGCCACCCAGTCTGGGATGGAGCCAACAGTCAAGCAACCTGTGTGCTTTACCCGACAGAAAGACCTCCCTTTCCTCCTTGGAGTAAAAAGAGCAGTGCAGGAGAGACAACCCAGCAATGTATGACACATTACCTTAGCCACTTTTACTCTTCTGAAATAACCCGCAGGAGATGGTCAAGGGCTTCTCTGCACCAATAGACTCCAATAACTTCAATGAGCCCAACTGGAGTGAAAAGCAAGGATTAACTTCTTCATAGAGCTGTTTAATGGACTGTAAAATGCTGTTGGGCAAATCCTTCACCTATAATCCTCATTCACACCCCTGATCTCACAATATTTAACATTGGGGACCAGCTAGGGACCAGAACCCATACACTCGAAGCTGCATGTGATGACCACACACATGAGGCACAATGGCTTTCATGGCTTTTTCTGGACCCACACATCTCACAAGCCTTATTGCATAATGACCCAGTCTGCCTTGGAGGATAATGGAGAAACTTTAATCTTTCTGCCCCAAATCCAGAATATCTTAGTGATTAGACCATCCTCCCAAGTAGTAGAAATTGAGTGCCCAACACAGGGCTCGTGTCTGTCACCCTCTAAGTGAGAACACTGACCTGTTACTTCTAGACTCTGTTATGAAAAAGACATAACACCACTACCACTAGCCATTTTTTGAGCTGACAACAGCATCATCGGTATGTCTGAAGGACACCTCAGAGGAGACAATGAGATGCCTCCTGGAAGGTCCTACATGGCAGATAGGCAGTGCAGGCAAAGCCTACAAGCTTTGGTTCTCCTTCTACTTTTAAGCAGACTAAGTAAAGTGTTACTTTAAATTGTCCCCTTGAACGGATAAATTCCATTTAAGTTTACTTTTAGGCACATTGGTGCTATTTTGGATGTCATCTTTGAAATATACTTCTGCAGAGTATTCCAGTGGCTTCTTAGGTCCATTCCCATTCAGCAGAAACATTTTGAATTTTAAAATATTTTAAACATTGTCATGTACATGCATATACCCAATATATGATCATTTATAAGAGTGATTTTTTGACTTAGCATAGATGATAGAATATGTGTTGTCGATCATAACCTTTGTCTATTTTGTTGTCTAGATTTTACAGCTTTACTTGTTGATATTATTGGAAACTCCACCAGTTATCTCACAGAAATTTTCAAATCCACTTCTATTCTCTCAGGTTTGCATTTTCTTTCAACATTTATCATTGTCTTATTTGTCTGATTTACTCCTGACATGGAAACAAGCATAGAAATTTGTGTAAAAGCCTATTGCTCTTACTCAGTAGCATTATTCTTGCAAAACATGGACTACAGTTGTAAACAAAGTCTCCTTAGAGGAACAAGATACATATATAATGTGTATATATAGTATAGAGACATACATGTTTCTATGAGCAGCTCTGTTTTGTTTGAAATTTTGGTGAATTATTATTAAATACTTGTATTTTGGGGAATTATGATTGCCAAATAATAATTATGGGCTATATTATCTGAAGAATTTTTTTTCCATGTAAAAATACTTGTAATTTAGAATTTTAATTAGATAGAAACATTTCCCTTGGAAATATTAGCGTTTGGATTTGGTGCTGGTTCAAGGTTTTTTGTCAAAAATCAGATCAGAAGGAAAATATTTGGCCAGTTGTGGTAGCTACATACCATGTTGTGTCTGTGTTTTCAACTGTTTAAGATAATATCATGTAATGAAAACTGGTAACAATGGTCTGTTTTACATATTTTTGCCTTTCAGTGCATCAGAGCAATGATTCAGATTGTATCTACATCTGTGTGATGACAGGGCAGACAGGTAAACATTAAAACCATTCCACCCCAAAATATTGCCCTATGTACTCTTGGTGACGACTTATACTAGGAACAAGCCTTTCTTGATATTTGTAAGCATTTCTATTTGCAGGGAGAAATCTGACTGACTTTTGGGAAATGCTGGAGAAGTCTCCTGTTATCAATTACACATTTTCCAGTAACACATCTTCTGACCTGGGTAAGTACATCCTGGGGAATCAAAGAAAACAGAACAACAATGAAAATCATGTCCAGGTAGCATTTGGAATGAATAGTCTATCTTCATAATGTAAAAATATTTTTAATATTATTTTACATTTTTATTATTACTTACATATATTAATATGTTATTGTATATTTTAGCATTAAAATAGAACAATATTTTATATTATTAGAAGTGTAATATAATATTTATATTATAAATATAAGTACAATTTACAAACTATTAAAGTATTACCTACGAGTTCTTCTAGTAGAGGAACAAACAAAACCTCCTGGGATTAGAGCTTTTACAGAATTCAGCACTGGACTGGGGAGGCTCCTTGATGCTCTTAGTCTAAACAGGTACCTCCCTTAAATCTCACCACAAATTATCTCCTACCTTTACATGAGTTACCTTCAGAAAGGAGTTGAATATATTCAGCCAGTATGCCGTGTGGCTCCTCCACCCAAAGCTGCACCTCTCATTGCTGCCCATGACTATTTCTCATTTTCAATGCTTGATTAAAACAGGCAGACAGTGAAATCAGTGTCAAGTTTACTTGTATTGAAAGCTGTAGGATGTTTCAGTCCTTTAAAAAAAAAAAAAAATCAAAGACACTTTGCCAAAAATTACTTTTATTTAAAAGGACAACAGCTGTTTACTTTATACCAGAACTTGATTTCTTTCCTTTTTATCACACAATATGCGATGGATGGTAAGCATCCATCACTAACCCTATCTTCTCATACCTCAAAGATCTAGATTCGTTTTTTTCAAGTTTCATGAAATTACAGGAAGACCCAAACAAAAAGGTGGATCCATCACCAGAACATGTGTGGACACTTAAAAGTAAGCAAATATTGTCAGACCTAAATTTATATTCTCCTTGATTAATGTCTTGACAAGTGATCATGTATGTTTGCTGTGCAGCACTGTGATGTTGAACTGTAATTACAGAGTAAGATAAAAGCTTGTCCTAAACAAGGTCAGCAAAGCACTCAATAGCTGGAGGATAGAAAAACTATTGTAAAAAGACTTTTTTTTTTTTGCCATTTGTATTAGAAAAATAAGTTTTCTAAGGAGGCAGAGAAGTGAAAAAAAAGGTTGTTGTTTTTAAACTTAGAAAAAGATTGTTCAAACTGTTTCCTCTCCTTTCTTACTGTAAATTTTTCATTTTTTTCTCTTTGACCTTATATGATGTTCAGTTGTGAGTACCTAAATATTTCATAAACTTCAGTGCATTTAGCTTTGCCACAAGGCTACAAGATAGAAAAGTGCTAGTCTGCTTCATTGTGCAAGCCAAAAAGCGAATCTACTACTACTTGCGTGCACATAGTAGCAGCAAAGAGAAATTCGGAGTTTTACTTCATACCTCCTCATCACTGCAGTTGCATGTCTACAACAAAATTTCTGTATTTCCCTAGTCAGTCTCCTGTCTCTTTATAAGTTCCTTTATTTTGCTCAGCCACATACGAATCTTTGTTATCTCTTCCAGCCCCGAATGTCACTCCTGCCACAAAATGTCATCAGTTCTCAAATTCCAGTATCTGCCCTCCAGTACCTGCCTGCTCCCCTTCACATAGACAACAGCTTTCATGTCTTTCCTCTGTAGTGAAGCTGTTTAGGAAATAAAAAATAATTTATGTGAAGAAAAAAACCCCAACACTTTGAAGGAACATTTCAGTTTCTTTTTTTGTTTATGAAAACTTGCACATTAAAATGTTCTCAGTTAAAATTCAGACTTTATTGTCACTCCCTATCTTTTCTTGGAAAGAAAAAAACAAACATAATTTTTAAAATTAAATTGAAAGGTGCCAGGGGAAGCACTCAAGGAGTAGATGGGATTTTCTGGGTGTATTTTAGATTATTATTATCCCCAGAGTGTTACGCTCACTGCTGCCATGGGGCACCAGCATCCACAGAGCGTTGCTGGTGCCCTCCCTCTGTCTCTTCTGCTTCCCCAGCTACCAGGATCCCTCTTGACCAGAAAGGGGAGGAAATCCTCACCACAAGGTTCCCACCGTGGCCAAAGACGGTTGAAGCAAAAGGATCAGGGTTTCCATCACCACATGTGGACGTTTCCAGACCCCAAGGCATGGCTGGACCCCCTCCGACTGCTGCGGGGAGCTCGGCCCCGTCGCTAGCCCTGCAGCCCAGCCCCAGTGAGTACGGCAAGGAGGAGTGACACCCACTTTATCCCGCTAGCGGGGGGTTTGGCCAAAAGCTGTAACCACATCTCTGAGGTTGAGATTGGGAGGCCCTTCAGGGAGACCCACTCTGGGTCACTAGTGGGTAGATTTTTTTATTGTAGAAGTGCTGAAATCAGTTATAGGGTCCATTTGTAGTTTCGTAGCCTTTGGGGAAAAACTAAGCCTTGCTCCTCACAGACACCTCTGCCACCCAGGTCTTCACTCACATTTTTCTCCAAATACGGTGAGCAGACTTGTGAAAAAGCAATATAGAGCTGCTTCTCTTGGTCTCCACTAAACACACCTTCTTCAACTCCTACTTTTCCCTAGCCCTTGGGCTTTTCAGGATCTAACAAAGTACAGCTTTTGTCCTTCCTTTTTCATCTTGACATTTTTATATGCCACTGGAAGTACTGGGTGAGGGACTGGCTGTTGGGCTGTCTCATATACAGCAGTTCTCAGTAGACAGATAAATAACAAATATCCCGAATGACAAGAAGCGTGTGTCTTTCTGTTCCCATAGCTGATGTGTATGCATTTTGGATGCAGACACTGTCTCCTCAAGAAACCAGCAAACTGATGCAAACAGAGCCAGGTGAGATTGATTGTGGATAATAACAAAGTGTGTCAGCTGGCACGTTTATGAAATAGAAAATAATATATATATATAAATAGGTGACTGTGAATGTACTTATACATCAACGTCTATGTAAGTGTTTATTAGTGGTCTGTGACTTCAGCTTTTTTTTTCTGTTATTCTTTCAATCAACCTTCCTTTATTTTTTTTCCTGTTAAGATGTGAAGGCAACTTATATTCTTTTCCCTCCTTCAGATTTGCCTTCCTCAGTACTGTCTACGCGACCCTACAGGCCTGGTGTGACACTGCAACTTTACTCAGCTACCAGTAAGTAGCTGCACCTCATGCAGCAAAAATAGTAGTATGTTTGAAGTATATAAATATGCAAATTCTCCCATGCAGAAACAACACACGTTTAATTTACGTGATATCTTATATATGTAAAACACCCAACATGTATAAGGCACTGCTTCCATATTTGTGAATCATACACAATTGCACATTCAAAACATAAACTATACTATGATAACAGAATTAACATATGTACTCCCTGTGTCAATTTTGACATGGATTGGTTATTGAAGAATCTTAAAATTCATTTATTCCAAAAGAAAGTATCATGCTTTAAATCTCCCTATTGGTACAAATAAAATGATTAAGTCGATCCATGCCACATGAAATCTCCAGAATTGCCCTGAATTTACCATACAGCAAAGTTCTTCAGCTAAAGAAGGATCATTATCAACTAGGTTTTCAGGAAAGCTCAGTTCTTCCTTTTAAGCACCAAAATAGTTAGAATTTAAGAGTTCAGCATGGTAAATACATGATGATGTGTGACTCCACTTATAAATATAATATACTCATGTTGTCAATAAAATTATATTTACATTTAAGTATTTAGTAAGAGGTTATATGCTTTGAAAAACTGGTCCTGATTTAAGGCCAGGAGGGGAGTCTGAACTCTGGGAGAGTCCAGCACCTACCTGGGATGCTGAGCATTTGTGTGTCTGAGTCCAGGCTACCTACTCCCAAATTTGCAAAGTAGGAGCAGAGCTCAGGAGTACAATGGGAATAAATCTCAGCCGCAAATCCCAGTCTTGGGGACTGAAGACGTGTAGTTCAGCTCTAGGTACCAGCATCATGGACATCTAAAACTAGGTAAAATGCACCCCATCCTGTAGTCATCTTTAGTACCCTTGGGGTCCTTCCACTCCCAGTCTGGTGTCCTTGCTCCCAGTGGCCACACTGGAAACCGAGCCACTTGGCCAGCTGAGCAGGGGGCAAGGTACAGCTGAAGTTGCATGTATGTCACAGTTCCTGGTTATATGCTCCCCATTAACCTGGTAGTTAAGGAAGTAAATTTGAGGGATATGTTGGTGTATATGTTCCAGCATTGATACTAATACAGAAAGCACATCAGTATTATTCTAATTTCATATTGCTGTTCTATTTGGAGGGAAAATCTAGCCTGCCTGTTCTGGGATCCAGACAAAATCTACGTGCCTATAGTCCAGACTCTGGTAGTGATTATCTGCTGTTCAGTGCAGCATAATCTTTTTATGGAGAGAAGAGAAATTTGGTAGCTACCACTGAGGTCGGTGTGAAAACTCCTGTAGTGCGTGAAGCTGGGGCAATGCCTGTGCTCAGCTTAAGACTAGAAAGGAAAAAAATGGTCCCAAATTTTCCAGAATAAGCAGGTGGCTCAGTTCCAAGGTTTCCTGACATTAGGACTACGTCCTGCCAGTTTGACTGCTTAGAGCTGTGATGGAGCTATGAGCTCATGGGATGCTCTGGTCCTTGGTCCTCCCATTGAAGTTGACTCTGCTGCTGCCACAAATGATTGGGACCTTGAGTCTTGCTGGGTGGTGAGGACTGCCAGAGGGAATTTTGGAAATCTGTCCATCAACTGCTTGTGTTTCTGTGGTGACTAAGAGAACCATAAAGGCTGGGTAGTGCAAAGATAATATATCGGACTAAATTGCAGGGGTCTTCAGTATCATTTGGACTTGATATTATAGATAAAACCAGAGGAGTCCAAAGAACTAAAATGCCACTTAAATAATACTTTTTCAAAGCTCTGTTTGGACATCTAGGAAATAGAACAAAAAAAATTGATCATATGAGAAAATAAATGCCTGCAAATTCTGAAGGACGGTAGGCAAGGAGAGCAAGGAGAAATGCTGATTATATGGTTTGTGATGGATTAGTAGGAAACTGCACCATTCTGGTATTGTCAAAGGAAATCATGCATCTTTGACATGGATTCTTAATAAATCGATCTAAGAGAAAACTGCTGCTGATAGTTAGCCTGTCAAAACAGAAGAGGCAAAGTGGCAAACAGCGTCATCAGCAGGTTTTTGCACGAAGGGAAACTGCAGCCTTGTGGTCCTTCTCTGCTAGTGGAGCTGACCCAGCCAGCTCCCTGGGTCCACACAGGCAACCCTCAGGTCTTCATTTTGGGGTTACTTGGAGGCTTAAAATCCAAGTTCTGACATAGATTCCCTGCTAATCTCACAATTTCTAATGATATTTTGAGTACTGACTTCTCTCGGCTCATTGCTGAATTCCAACACAACTTTACTTGTCTGTAAAGGGGTTTTTGGGGGGTAAACATATTTCAGTCAGAGAGAAAGTTTCTTTCACAAATCTTCAATTTTTCTGTCACTGGGAATAATCACATAGTAGATGAGCAGTAGTATCTTACAGTTTTGGTGTCATTTGCTTTTTCCCTTGGTTTTGCTGTCGTTGCCTATTGCAGCAATCCAAGACCAGGATCCTGTGCTGTTAGGTTTTGTAGCTTTTGCTGATTCTGATCAGGTTTTTCATAGTTCCCAGTCACATTCAGGTTGGCTTGGTTTATCAGCATATGTTGGGTTGCTTGTCTTCTTTTTTTTTTTTTTCTTTTTTAAATTCTTTTTTACTCATCCTATTAGAAAAGAAAGCATTTGAGACCATACCACTCAGTGGGGCACCTATTTTCAGAAGTAAATAATGCTGTCAGAGTTAAAAATACTGACCATGAAAAACAAAGTTTGACAACAGCATCAAGTGATCATACAAACACAAGTCCTGCAGAAAGGCAGTGTCAGGGAGAAGGGGGAGGAAGCAATTGCCTGGGAGGCCTGAGAACACTGCAGTAAAAAAACTATCTACTGAGACATGTTTCCAAGAAGACTCACTGGTGCTGAGCCAAGGAGAATTTCTTAATATAAGAGGCTTTTCGAACCATGGAGGTAGGTAGCCAAATATCCTTTTTTGATCTTTCTCTCATTTTACTTCTGTTTAAAGAGCTCAAAATACCAGAGTCCTCATCTTATCCCCCATGACATACATTGGTTGCATGAAGAAAATGAGCCAATGTCATATCACATGAATATAGTTTGACTTCTTGACACTCCTGATGGTGTGAAGAGAAGAATTTAAGATGAACTAGGTCTTCTTACGTTGATTGCGAACAGAGGAATATGCTATGGTAATTCTCATCCATCAAAAAATCTGCACAAAACCAAAGTTCTCTGCATGTCTTGTTTGCTTTGGGTGAGTTTGACTTGAGGATTTTGAGCAACTGGAAGTTGCTGGAGTGTGTGACTGGACTTGTGGCATGCACAGTCCAGAGTTTGTTCATGTGCCAATTTCTGCCTGGTGGGCAACACTATAGACCCTGGAGAACCTAGGACTCGGAACCAGCCCATTTTGAAAAGGCTGGGAAGCATGGATTTCAATGAGATCAGAGAATGAAGAGTCACTAAATACCTCTCTATCAGAAACCATGGTGACAGAGGCTGTCTACCTGCATATATCAATCATGCATTTGAGGAAATAAATCGAATAGTGGGATGACAAAGCAATGAAGGGCATCCACAATGCTCTGAAGACTGAGACATTATTCCAAGAAGACATTTCTTAAAGCACAAAAGTGGATGCCAACTGATAAAATATGCAAGTGTGCATATTAGAGCATGCAGGGAGGGATATTGTAAGTCTGAATTATTCACAGTAGCCATAATACTGCTTTTCACTGGCAGCAAAATTTAATCTCTGTGTCAGAGAGATGTGATATTGACTGAATAATAGAAAAGTCTGTTTACTGCAGCAAGAATTGGTCACTTATCTGCCTGTGAAAGTAACATGGTAATTTCAAATAGACAAGAGCAAAGCTCTGCACAGGGAGCTGTGGTTCCTGCATTTTCTGGCCTTTTTGACTGACTGAAGTTGTTAGGAAAGAAAATTCTTAGAAAAGAAAGTTCTGAAATAAATTCCTACTTGTAATTCTTTTTTTTATTTCAATCCAAATCTGTAGGAACTTATGAATTGAATACAAAAAATACATTTCACAGTAGAAATTTATTGCAGAAGGGATAAAACATCACTATGAAGCACTGAAATTTTTAATTTCAACAATATGATGTGAGTATACTATACAATCCAAATAAAATTAAATACAACATTAATTGAAAGAGAATTTCAGCATTAAATAAATATAGTATTATGGAAATGCAGCATTCATTTAAAATTAAGTGACTGTCAAAAATGAAAACCAAAGTAATTTGTTTAACTTTCAGCTTTTTTATTTAACTTCTCTTTCCCACATAGATGAATCCAAATTGAAATTGCAGTCATTCAATTTACATTTAGATAAAGCTGAATTTCTGCTGGCAAAACACATAGCTTGATTAAAGCATTTAACACCTGTGAGGCAGGATAGCGAGCACCCACTTCGGTGGAGACTGAGATTCGTTGGACGGTGGCCTTTAGCAAGTTTTAATTATTCACAGCAACTCTAACATTACTTTTCATGGACAACTTATATTAAAACCTCATTGCTCTGATGTTCGGTTATTAACATGAAGAGTGTTTATTAAAGCAAGAAATCATTCATTTTTAATTGCCATCGAATGGAAAAAAATCAAGGTGAGTCAAATGCTATTAAGTGGACAAAGCCTAATGACGTTTATGCAAAGCTTCTAAGATTAAGAGAAATAGGGCTCGCTCGTGCCCATCCCTGACTAATTATGCCTGATATTTGTGTAGCGCCTTTGACACACAACTGGTTTTCAGAGAGGCCCATGAGTTTGGGAGCTGCAAGTGTCTGCCCATTACTCCTCCATGACTCTTGCTACCTTGGGCAAGTGCTGGCAGAAGAGAAATAGTTTTTAGCGGTCTCTTTCAGTTTGGCAGAGCCTTTATTTTCCTCCTGCCCATGAATGCCTTTTTGTATTAAACTTCTTGTCAGCACTAGCCGACTCAAGCTTATTTCAACAGAACTTCATTAGTCTAAATTTAACCTCCATAACCTCTCCTATCACATAACATAAGATGGCCCAAAGCTATAAAGCATGTGAGACATGTGAACCTGGAAATGCAATTACACTGTCTAAGGGGATTATACTCTGCAGGTAAGGCAGTTTATCTACACATGGCCAAAGCCTGCTGGTAGTTACACAAATGGAAAAAAACAGCTGACACTCACACTGCAGCCACCTTTGCTCTCCATGCTCGAGCTCTTCCACCCCAATGGGTGCATGTGAGGGGGGCACTCACACCATGCAAAATGTGCCCTCTCACATGCACCCATTGGGGTGGAAGAGCCCAAACATGCAGCACAACGTTCGGGGTCTTCCACCCCGATGGTCCTTGGTTATCTTTACAGAGCCCCAGTGTGGCGTTTGCAGGCATGTCCCTTATTTTTCAGAGTGCTGGTGTAGGGAAGATATCCCTTTGGAAGGATTGCTGTATGCAGGGGACAACACGATGTGTGTGCATGCAGCTCCCCAGGGTCAGATGTGATGCCTTGCCAGACAGGAACTTCACTGCAGAGACCCCAAGTGTGCCCTCACACACAGCATCTCCTCTTCAGAGCACAGTTATTAAATATGCAAAGGAGAGGGTGGCTACACACCTATTTTAGCCATGCCCTGGTAGCCTTTTAGCATATTGCAAATATTGCGTTTTGTTTTCCTAGCAAGTCCTTTGAATCTGACCCATCGCAACACAACTGGTAGTTAAGGTGCTAGATGATGTGTGACAGGTAATGGTTTGGAGAAGACAGGACTATGGCAAATGTTAGGTTTTTCTCTTAATATGATGAAGAAAAGCCTGAAAAATTGAAAACAGCTTTGATTTTGCCTTACCTTTTCTCAATTTCCCCCATTTTCACCTTGCCTTCTTTTCTCTTCTCTATAACAGAAAGGGAGTCTGAAGAGAGATTGTATTTGACACTGAAAAACCACATAGCAATTTAGGATTTTGTTACAAGCTGCCATCACCTATTCTGTAGTATTGCTTTTTCTGCAGTCTGGCACAGCTGCATTTGCTGGCAGGATGAAATGTTTCATGTGCAATGTTTATCTCTTGCTGCTGACTGCAGAAGATTAAATTAATAGAGTAAACTAGATATTTTCCTTTTACTTGGCTCAAGGGAGGGGAAGAGGGAGTCCATTCCCAGGTACACCATTTCCCTGCATTTTTCTTAAGTTAAAATAATATAATGGTGCTCACTCGAAGGAAAAAAACACTGATTAACCAGCTGGCTCCTGGCAAACAAATAGTAAAATGGAGAAATTATTCCTACCTTCCTCTCAGTGCAGGCAAAAATTGCAAATTGACATTTTCTCCTCCAGTTACTTGTCAGTTTTCATGAAAACTGTAGGAATGTATTTATCCAGAGTATCTTTACCCATTCCTAAAAATTGGGCTGAAATTAGCTGATTATTCAATTCACTAGAAGTGAGAAAAAAAAAAGACAGACAGAGAGATAGAGAGGGAGAAAGCCATAACCTCTGCATAAATCATGTTTATTTTGTTAATGAGGCTAAAAAAAGTGATGGAGAAAGCAGTGAGAGTCTGGTTTTTTATTAGCTCAGTCATATTTAATCTAGGATTCCGATTTAGAGGGTGGGTGTAGGGAAGCATGCGGAACTGGAAGTGAATTTTTTGTTAAAGTAGCATATGCATATAGAAAATATCAAATATAATAAGTCTACAGTGCTGTTCTTTGTCTTGCTGTTTTGCACTGTGGAAAACTGATGCTTCAGTGGCAACTGAACCTCCATCTAAACAGGTAACAATAAATAAATTAAATCTTTAGAGTTGTTCCTTACATTTGTGATAAATAAAAGCAACATGATTTTAAGTAACTAACCAGTAATGATAAATAATAATACATTGAACAGACGATTTGTGCTTTCACTCAAGCAACTGCCAGGCTGTGTGTTGTTTTCTTTTCAATTATCTGCCTCACTCGGATTTGATTTTAAGATACCTTTATGAGCTTATTAATCTGCATGTTTCTCATAACTCAGATAAGGCATTGCAAGAAATTTAATGGGACAAGTATTTGAACTAGTTCAGAGTTGTATTTTTTCCTAGGGTGTCCACAGGCAATCCTCAAAGAGTCCCGTGGGACCTCACCTCCTGTCACTCTTATAGTGCAAAAAATCAGTCCCTGTGTGATGGAGCTGTGTAGGTTTTTTCAGCTGTGCCTCTGTGTTGGTCAGAGAAGATATTCCAGAAAGGAAGCCATGAGGTAAAACCTGGCACTAGTTTCTCTCTCTCTCTGCTTAAAATACTCCATCGGGCTTTTTTCAAATGACAATTTTCAATCACCAATGCTTATTTTGGAGAGTCTGTGGCTACTGGCTGAGACTCAAATGGGTCCCCAGTGCACAGATCAATACCTGATCTGGTTTCCAGTATTCAAAATAAGTGAATAAAGCTCAGCTGAATTTTTCCAAATATCTAATGACATCATTGAGGTCAGAATCTGGCTTTTTATTTCCATATTCAATATTAGCAGTATGATATGCATACAGCTGTGCTTATGAATGATAACAAGCTACTATTCTCCTAACGTTAACTACATCTTTAGGTACTGTGTTGAATATTATTCCTGGTTCTTGAAAAATGCAAGTTATGTCTGTGAAAGAGTCAAAAGAGTTGCTTACTCCCACAGTAAGTATATTTTCTCTTTATATCTCTACACACCTTATTATGAAGGTATAATAAAAAGTTTTAGATATCCATAGAGCATTTGCTGTCTTTCATCAGATAACTATTTTATCTGATAATGATTTTTAAGGGATTAAAAAAAAAGATTATTTAACCTTCATGCATGTTTTTAATATTTTCCTCATAAAACCTCTTCTGACAACAGTTTTCTTGTGTTCTTCCAGCATTAAAACAAAAATGCCTTAAAAACATCTGTATGTCGGTCTAGAGCACCAAGGAATTTTACTGCAAATTGGAAGATTGGTGGCAGTTTTAGTTGTTTCTTTCATTTCCCAGTGTAAAAATCAGGATGCAACATGTTCTTTGCAAATATTTGTAACAAGACAAGCTATTAACCAGATGTTAACCTAGAAATGTGTCTTCCTGCAAGGCATTGTAAAAATAATGTGTAAAAACAGATGTATTATATACAAGTGATGTAACTGCAATAAAAACATTGAAAAGCTTTTAAAAATTGTATTTTATAAAGGATATTTATATGGTTGTTATTTATATGGTTAAATAATACAAATAGTTTATTCTAGTTTCGTTTACAATTAAGATAAAGTAATCAAAATGAACAAATACAAAATAATTTAAAAGCAACCTGAAATACTGAAGACAAGAAGGATTTTTCCTGGTGTTAAACACGTGCAGATTATCCATTATTCCAAATCAAGAATCTCCCATTACTTCAGCAACTCATCTAGTGCAGAGCTCGACCAAGGAAATGTTCACAACTCTTGTACTCTCACTTTGTGATATATTTGTGTGAGCTCACCAAGATTCATCTCCTTCCTTATATGCACCTCTGGTGAACTAAAAGCCAGCTCTAAAAAAGGAAAGAATAACCAAACAAATTGCACCATCCTATATTTTGCTCCACTGCAGCAATATGATGCTACTACCAACCCAAAGTACATCATCAAGCCATTAATATTTCAAAAAAAGATTATTTGCACTACAGCTGGTGCACATTGATGTTTTACTGAAGAAATATGTGTTCAAAGCAATATAAAGCCAAAGAGAAAGGTGGCACCATAAGGAACGCTGCCCCCAGGGAGAGGTGGGACGCAGCAGCCCTCTGCCAAAATACATTTCACTGTTGTGCCTAATAGCATGACGGAAGCATTTCTGTCATATCAAAGAGCAGGATAGATTGGAGTAGTACCAATTACAGTTGATATTGAAAGTTAGGCCAGTGGAAGAAATAGGAATGTTGATACAATTAATGTATAAATTGGGAATATTAACATGGCCATGGTACTGCAATACTGTGGAGAGATCTCACTCTGCAGCACCTCTCCTCACCCAAGGCAGGATCAGTTCTGCTGTGAAGAGCTGAGTGAGTGACACCCTTGTGCAACTGTTGCTTTTCAATCTCACAAAAACCTCTCAAAGTCTGAAGAAAACATCTCAAAGCCTGAAGACATGATTTAAAAAAAATAAATCTATATTGTTTCTTACATTTTTATCATTAAGTTATCTGAGAACTCAGTAAGAAGGACATGAAAACAAGAACATAAGGGGAGAAAACAATTATTAAAATCAGTTTGACTTTCTGGGATTTTTTAGGTTTGAACAAAAAGACAATATCAAAAGAAAAATATTTTTTGAAAAGGCTTCCCTTTTAAAATATAGTTTTATTATTATTTTAATGAATTTAATCACCTCTGAGTTGTAGCACTGATCTCTATGCTAAAGGACACTTTTGGGTTTATAAGATATCATTCTGGGGTTTTCCTGCAGGAATACAAGTCCTCTCTTTAGTGCGATAGGGTGTGGGTCACGGGGGGGGGTCACGGCCATCGCCACTCTGAGGTCTTGGAAAGGGCTGAGAGCTACTGCCCGAGCGTGTTCATGGGGAGAGAATTAGAAGGTATCACATAGTTACGGGCATCTTGTGAAAGGAGCTGAGAAAGGATTAATGGTACCTGTCCTGAATGACAACCTTCTTGTCACAGTTGTTTAAGACTTACTGTTTGACTTTCCCAGGAGAATAATTAAAATTAATGACCAAAACTATGAAATAAGAGAAGGAATGAAAAAGCAAGGCTTAATGAAAAAAGTGAACACATTGGCTGCCCTCAAAAAAAAAAAGTTTTTCCATATTCCAGTGTTTTCAGTCCTGCAAAGCCTCTGTGCATGTTTGGCAGAAGTACAGAAATGATGGTGGCATATGGGCAAATCAATATCTCAGAGGACTCATGTTTATTATTATGCCCAGCCAAGCCCACTCTAATTTGTCAGGCTGAAAATATTCGTCAAGGCAGTAAAAATGCACCTTGGGCAATCCCTGGAGACTCCAACTGGAAGCATCAAAACTCACATGAAAATGAATTTTCATATCATTAAGGCATAATTTCTGCCACGTTTCACCCTTCTGTAAAGTTCCTTGATAGGGCTGGTCACAGAAATGGTATGACTGGACCCTGTCCTTTTCCTGGCAACATGTCAGTACTGAATCGATACAGAATCACAAAATCACAGAATGGTTGAGGTTGGAAGGGACCTCAGGAGGTCATCTGGTCCACCTCCCTGCCCAAGCAGGGCCACCTAGATCCAGTTGCCCAGGACCATGTCCAGATGGCTTTGGGATATTTCCAAAGCAGGAGAGCGGGAGGGAGACTCCACAACCTCTCTGGGCAACCAGTGCCAGTGCTCAGTCACCCTCACAGTAAAAAAGTGTTTCCTGATGTTCAGAGGGAAAATCCTCTGTTTCAGTTTGTGCCCACTGCCTCTTCTCATGTCACGGACACCACTGAAAAGAGCCTGGCTCTGTCCTCTTTGCACCCTCCCTTCAGGTATTTATAGGCATTGTGAGATCACTCTGAGCCTTCTCTAGGTTGAAGAGTCCCAGCTCTCTCAGCCCCTTCTCATATGAGATGTTCTAGTCCCTTAATCATCTTTGTGGCCCTTCTTTGAACTGTCTCAAGTTTCTCCATGTCTGTCTCAGGAGCCCAAAACTGGACACAGTGCTCCTGGTGTGGCCTCACCAGCCTTGAGTAGAGGGGAAGGATCCAGTCCCTCAATCTGCTGGCAATACTTTGCCTAATGCAGCCAAGGATACCCTAAGCCTTCTTTGCTGCAAGGGCACACTGCTGCTTACTCAAGTTCAACTTGGTGTCCACCAGGACCCCAGGTCCTTTCCTGCCAAGCTGCTGTGCAGCTGGGTGACCTCCAGCATATATTGGTGCATGGGGTTGTACCTCCCCAGGTGCAGGACTTTGCACTTCTTGTTGAACATCATGAAGTTCCTGTTGGCCCATTTCTCCAGCCTGTCAAGGTCCCTCTGGATGGCAGCATGACCCTCTGGCATATCAGCCACTCCTCCCAGCTTGGTGTCATCTGCAAACTTGCTGAGGGTGCACTGTTCCTCAGCATCCAGATCATTAATGGAGATGTTAAGCAAGACTGGACCCAGTATGGACCGCTGGTGTACACTGGTAGTCCCTGGCCTCCAACTAGACTTTGCGCCGCTGGCCGCCACCCTCTGGGCCCCACCATTCAGCCAGTTTTAACCCACCTCACTGGGCTCATCCAGCCCATACATCAACAGCTTCTCTATGAGGATCTTATGGGAGACAGTGTCAAAGGCTTTTCTGAAGACAATGTTGTTCACAGGGCCTTGGAGGAGCCAAGCCTTTTGTTCACATATTTTTACAGTTCCCAATTTGTCAGACTTCTCACTTCTCCATGCTAAAACTCAGTGGAGAGTTTGCCTTTGTTGATGGCAGCTTTGAAGGGTAGCTGTGTCTGACCCTGCCAGAAAGCACACCTGACGAGGAGAAGCCTTCCCAAAGCTCATTGACTCAACCTTCCCCTGGATTTCACTCAGCTTTGGATCAGAGCCACCGTGGATAGACAAGAGCAGACATCTCAGCCTTGAGGAATGCCAGTGTTTAAAGCTGTATAAATTTTCACTCATCTTTCATCACTGAACACTACCTCTTGCTAAGCTATTAAAGCCATATTCACATGCCCCAGAGATTTTTTGAGTGATTAATAACAATGAGATGATTGTTATTTAATTACAGCCAAGAGTATTAGGGAAAGTTACTATACGGTGAATGCACCTGCAAAACAGACTTCTCGGTATAGATCCTTTACATGTCTGGAGCTATATTTGCTAAGATACTCTGTGGGCATAATGACTCTAAGGAATCTCATGGAAGAAATAATTAATAAATGTTGAAGTGGGTTTGATAAAGGAAGTGATCACATGGGTGAGGTATATATCCAAGTGGGTATAAATAACTTAGTGCTCACTTTGTTGAAATCCATTTGTCCTCCATCCAACTGCTTTCGAATAATATCCTTCAAGGTAAGCCTTTCTAGATATACTCTATAATACAGGAATCAGGAAGAAAACAATGTAGAATAAGCTATTTTGGACTGTGGAGTTGTAAACTAAAGTGGAGGTATGAGATTTGGAATAGTAGACTATAAATATTTAGAGCTGTTAGATTTATAATCTCACTTCCTGATGAAATATTACAAGATTTTTTAATACAAATGAATGTAATATTTGACCTGAGGGGAGCAGATAACGTATTTGAAAACTGGTAAATAAATGTTCATTTATTTGGCTGTAAAAAACTCCATGTCTGACTTACTTAGAAAATCATTCTAAATTTAGGGTAAACTGTGACTGTAGTTCAAAACCAATCTATTATCTGTCATTTAATGAATAGTAATGCAAGGCTTTTATCTTCAGAAGAATTCTTTACATGCGTTTCTGTAAGGACAAGCACACCCAGAACTTGAAGATCTCCAAACAACATAGTGTTTATCATTAGGAAAATATATGATACATTAGATCAGTCTCAACACAGATTAGAGTAAAAGTTTTACTACAAAGTGGGAGATATTTTTGTCATGTGAAGCAAACTAATATAATGGATTGCAGATTAACTGGGATCAACAGAAGTAATCCCAGAATGTCTCTTCATTTACACAGTGTTTCACAATATCTGCATTTAAACATAATGTGAAGAATTGTTTAAACATCCTGTTAGATCAAGTAAGATGTGAAAACAGTTTGCAAAACAAAAGAAACTTTCAGTAGACCATTTTATTGCTACATGGACTTTCCCTGTCTATGGCACTTTGGCAGAGCCTGTTGACTCACCTAAAGCAATACCAAAAAAAAATATTGTTAGTCAAGTTTCTAGAGGACATTGGTAAAATTTGAAGGATACATAAGGCTCACCATTGCTGTAATATGTGCATTTACGATGATAATGGTAAAAACTGAATTACATCAAACAGAAATATGGCCAGGCTACAAAAGAATTATTTTCTAAGCTGATGTATTCCCACTCCCAGATTCAAGAGATAACATTCTGCCTAATATTTTACTTAACTCACCAGGCACACCAGTCTGCTGTGTGACATCTTCTTGTCTTTGGATTAAACAAAAAATGATTGTAATTCTGCTGGTGTCTATGTCAATGGTGTTGTACGGTGGTAAGTGGCAATGTATTTTTATGATTATTTGACATTTATGCCTAAATACTATTTTAAGCATGTGCATTTGGAAACAATCCTTTAGAAGCACGCCTTCTGTGCCCTCAAACCTAGTTGTTCAACATCCAAATGCACTTAAATAAGTTTATCTGTGGAGTACTTATAAAACATGTTTTTTCTCAGGACTTGTAGTGAAGCAAGAAACATTTAGTGGGCTTAAAAATATAACCAAAAAATTGCAATTTCCCTTCTGCTAACATTTGGTCATTATTCATATAACTCTTTAGATTTTATTGTCATGGGTGAATTAGCTTCCCAGTGACAGGGATGGGCAAACATTTCAAGTTTCTGCAGTCCCTGCACTGTGTAGGAATGTCATTAAGAGTAGCGGTGTGCAGGTGAAGAAAAGGACTCTTAGAAGGTCTAACACCATTTCCGGTCACTCCATGGGGTTATTTCTAAAGGGAAAAGAAAACTCAGCACCTTGGCATAGACAAAACTCTGCACTGACCTATTTCAACTTCACCAGTTGCCTCTCTTCTAAGGGGTTGCGTGCATTAGAAGTCAGTAAAGAAACAGGTCTAACACAAAACACATGGGCTAAAATATATTGATGAAGCTGAACCTTAAGACTCCTACTATACGAATAGAAATCAGTAAGAATATTAGCATTTCCCACTGCAGTGACAGAGAATGCCAAAATACCTACACCATTTATTCATAAAAAATAAGGGGTATTTAGCCCCCAGATATAAGGGGGACTATATATATTGATAATATCTAATGCACTCAGAAATACTTGGACACTCAGAAATTTTTCTGACATAATGTTTGAAAAAGATTTCCCCCAATCCTCAAAATGCTGTGCCACAGTTTTTAGATTCTTTTCCCCCAGCTAAGCACAATCTGAGCATAAAGATATAAAACGTTTCCATTTTTAGGTTTGGAGAGGATCACTGATTTATCTTTATGCGGGATCTATTCTGCTGATCTCTGCTTTGAGACTGAGGCAAATATCTGTGCATGAACTAGCATCTTTGTGAGGAGCTAATGTGATTTGTCATGAATAAATCAAATAGGTTGGGTTTGCTGCACCCTGACCTTTCCTGGCACAATCAAGGTTTCTGCTCCCCAAGGATTACAATGACTGTGTCCACGCCCTATATCATGACATTTTAATTAGCCATGACTGCCAAAAACATCCGGAGGTGCACTAATGTTTTTTTGATGGGCTTTTTTCAGATAACACTTCAGAAAAGCGTTGTCAGAGTAACAACATCACAGACACAGTCCAGAAACATTTTCACATGTATCTGAATGTTGAAATAAATTCTGTGGGTAAGGTATACAACTGGAAAGCCCAAGAGCTGATGTATCGTACAAGTCTCGCCAGGACATGTGCCAAGTCATTTAGTAGGTTTTAGAGAAAGGCGAGAGAAGTTGACCTCCTTAGGGTCTTCTGAGGTTTAAAGGATTGATTTTTGTAATGCAATCTTTCACTGGCTATCCAGGGAACAATGTAGGACCAATAGCCCCAAAAGACGTGACAGCAAAAGAAGAAAAGAGAATAATTCTCTTTTTTAAGTACTCTCTCAGAAAGTACTTTCTCATTGTCCCCCCACACACACTATTTAAACAATATTGAGCAGTCTTGTTAGCAAACATTGGTTCATTGATCCTGACTTAGTGACAATTAGAAATATCGCTCTTCGTAATGAAAGAATTAGAAGACCCAAAGGTTTACCAAGCTGCTGACCCTGTGGTAGAGATTTTTCTCCAGGGTGGCTTCAAACATTTATGTGTTAATTTGGAGTGTGCGAATTAAGTTTGCTGAGAAGAACTAAGTGCAAGTGAAGGATGCTGGAGCAAACACAACTTCTAGCAGTTCTGTAATGTGGCTTTATCAGTTCTCTCCTCTGTCTCATTTCAACTCATGGGATTTTCATGTTTTCCAAAATTTTGCTGAAAGGACTAAATGATCGATGGCTGTTCATCAATAGGCACTGAGTTTGAGCCATGATGTTATGCAGTGTGTCAAAACCTGGCTCTAGATGCACTTGATAGAACGTGGCTTGGGGGAAGGATGTTTGTCATTGCAGAGGAAATACAGGCTTTAAGCAAGAAAATAAGGGACAGTTTTTCTTTAGCAAGCACGTGTAGAAATATATAGCATTCAATGCTATTTATTTTGCAAAGCACACCATTATTTCACTTGAATCTGGATTCCTCATGGCCATCAAGCTTTCAACACACTCGTTCCAGTTCTGTGAAAAGGCCAGCCTTTACCGGGAGACCTTTTCTGGTTTGTGGAAAGCAGTCTTTTCCCTTTGGGCCTGCTGCAATGAAGGACATTTCTGATGGATTGCTGTTCATTTAAAAGCTTTTCGTTGTGACCAAGACTTTCAGGAAAAGAATAACATAAGAGGAAGCACCTCTTCCTACCTCCCTCAATCCCATATCTATATTCTGCCACTAAAATTGAGAAATGAATTGCTGGAGGCATATGACTGTTACCATGATGATCATCTTGTTCAAGATGATCATCTTGTTCACTCCACAAAAGTTGTAGACATCTTGAGAAGGCCCTTATATACAAACCAAAAAAATTCCTATTTTTTCCTAATCCTTTGCTAAACATAGACTTAAGTCTTGTATCTAAAAAAAACACTACTCTGCTTTACTCTCTTACAACTATATTTATTGCAGGAAAATGCAACAGATTAGCAAGATAACTGTTAGCTCTTTCCCAGAATCTTTCATAGATAAAATGGACAGCTTTCCTAATGCCAGTTATTCTGAGACATAAGCTATGCCATGAATTTAACATTACTTTTTTTCTTAATTTTTTAGATCCTTGAGCCAATAAATACCCTTGACTTATTATCTTTAAAAAAAAAGTCAAGTTTAAATAAATCCAAAAGTAACACATTCTCTCCTAAACTCGTGCAGAAGATAAGAACAAGGAAAAAAAATGGGAAGGGAGAGAACAAGTATTAGATTTCACCCTAATTCAGGACATGGCAAACAGAAGAAAATAAAAGTGTGGAAAACTTACCATCTTCAAAAAGAAAATGAGATAATTGACTTAAAGAAATAGTGATAGGAAGAGAGGCAATAAGGCAATAGGGAATAAGGACTCAGAAAAACCAAACTTGACTTCAAATAAGTGGAGAGCACAGGGTTACAGAGTAGAAACATTTGGGACAATGAAAGTAGTTGGGCAACTAAAAATTTTATACAATTCTACTGATTTATCCCAGTAAGTGCTGCTGTTCAGAACAGCACAGGAATACAAGGGTTAGCACATCCTCACTAGCAATACCTCAGTTTAACAGAGGACTGATTTTTAAGCTGAAGTCAATGTGACTTACTAGTACGCTTCTGGGCTTTCCTGGGTGCGGATGGAGCTAAGCAAGTGTTTCATGGCTTTGATAAATCAGCTTGCTAGTGTAGGAAGGTATTCAAAATGCCTGCAGTGTATGTGTCATAATGAAGTATATGTTGTTGGTTTGTTGGGGTTTTTTTTATTTTTAAATCTTTTTCTTCTCAAATTTGTTTGCTGAGGTAGGTGGCCAAGCATTGGAGCCGCCAGCATTCCTGCCAGAGCTTCTTAACACACCTGAAAGAATCTTGAGTAAGAATGGTTTAAGCTTTACTTTCTACAATATTGCATGGCAGTGGGGAACCACTTGTACTCCAGGAGCATTGCAGGGAAGTGCACTGTTAGCAAATAGCTAGTAACTCATATCTCAAAGTGGTTTAACAACTGAAGCAAGACCAGGGGGAGTCTGGGGACAGTTCTTGTCATTTACTTTTTTAAAAAGAAGTGTGGTTTGTTTATTTTTTCATTTAGACAATGCCACATTCTTCAATGGAGTCTTTCAAAATGTGGAAAGTGTTGCATTATTTTTTGGTAAGTATGTGTTCCAGTTGTACTTGAGCACTGAACAGAAATCCCATGGGGTTTGCTTTTTATGTATACTGAAAAGGAACAGGGATTTTTGAAGCTGTAGATTTCCCCGAAGACTATTATAAAACTAAATACTGCTGAGTGTCAAGCATTGCTCAATGTCCCTGTGTTACTGCCTTGTTTAAGCTCTGCGTTCACACAAATGTCACCCATCTGTGACCCACACCTGGCCCACCTCCATTTACCATGCATTTTATGGCTGTTCTCTTTCCAGACTGCCTGGGTTCTCACTTCACCTGGTTACAGTCCATCTTCACTAACTTTCCTGCCCTCCTCAACTTTGTGAACAAAATGAAGTGTGTTACTGGTTTTTGTCCCAGGGATTTTGAAGACTATGGTTGCTCTTGCCGGTTTGAGATGGAAGGCCTCCCTGTGGATGAAGCTGATGAGTAAGTCTCATCTTATAAGTAAGAGATGTCCTCTTCTGCCCTGACTGGCTGTCCGTGCCCTCATGCTCTCATGACCCAAAGCATAACACTTGTCTAAATGATTTAAGGACAGTTGCAAAAAAGTAGAAGATTTTTTCAGAGGGTAAGTAAGTCTCACACCATCCGGCTCTGTTTAATCTAGTCATCACTCACTTGCAACCTAAATATCTGATACGACCTACAAAAGATAACTTCAACTCTGGTTTATCAGCCCTGTACTGTGTTATTCCTACCTGCTGGTGAGCACTGTCTTTTTGCTGGGCCAACACCCTGTACCAGTTGCCTTACAGCATGGTTTGGAAACAGGTGAAGTCGAGGTGGTCCTAATCTACAGGATGTGATGATCCACTTGCTTTTTTTTTTCATAGCTCAGCGTCTCTCTTTATTTCCCCACACTTCGATGCGGAGAAATACTCCCATCCTACAGATAAAAGCAGAGTCCCCTACACCTGCATATAATTCCGCCACAGCAACTCCGGTGGCACAGCAGGTTTGAACTGGTTGCAAAGAGTGGCCATTAATGCAATAGAATAAGTAAACACCATACCCATCTCCTCGACATATCTAACCCAGAGGTCTCTAAATTCTGAACAGATCTTTGTGAACAAAAACTCATTAATTTCTTTGTACTGGGGAATTCTGTCTCACACTTAAATTGGTGCCAAAAACTGGAGGACCTGTTAAGAAGGTGAGTGGGAGAGCATTAATCTGAGCAGTTTAGTGGGTTTACAATCTTACCAAACTGTTGGTATTGGGAGCTGTGTAATACACCAGCAATGTAAGCTCATAGTGTACTATAATGAAAATGTTGGCATCTGAGGGGATTTAAGCATCAACAGAATCAACTTACAGCTAAGTATGACTTCCAGTGGCAGTTAGGAGGTTAAGCAGATCTTGCCCTGAATACTTGTGTACATGCAGAGGCTGTAAGACACTGGAGCCTCCAGGCACAGAGAAGAACAATGTAGCTCAATAGCTCTTCCCAGTACCACGCACCAGGAACAAAACCATCCAGACTCCACTCTGTGCTTTGGAGCGATACTGCCCCAGACCCTGACTGGGCTAGTGAGAAAAAAAATTAATCTCAAGCCAGGACAATCAAATGGTTGTTCACTTATGCAAGCAGGAGGTGTGAAAAGAAATTAAAAGAGAATCAAGGTCCATCCATGTCTAAATAGAAAAAAGGTTTTTCCAACAATGTGATGTATTAATTCCCTGAGTGAAGACACCAAGCATTAGCTCAGAAAGAGCTAATGCCTACAGTTAGCTGGAAATTAATCCATCCACTTTCCAGCATGGGATGGCTGGGAAAATGAAGACCTAATCCTGCTACTGGAAAAAATCCATGGGACTTCTTAGGAAAGGTTTTCTGAACAGTCATGATGACATGCTGAAAGGAGAGCTTGAGTCAGTTCAATGGATTGATACCCGAAGAGCTGAGCACCTGGGCTTTTGCTTCACTCAGCTTCATTTTGCAGAGCTTCATATGCAGAGCAGCATAAATACAGAAACAGCAGAATTATCTGTCAGCAGTTTTGTCCTGAGAAACATCCACAGAGTCCCTTCGTGTTTACAAATTGGTTAGCAATCCTGCGGTGAGGTTTCCTTAGCAGCATAGCAACCCCACTGCAGTTTGCAGTAAATGGAGACTGATTATTGTTTGCCACTGACACAGATATGCCCTTGGTTCAAGAGAGCCTCCAAACAGGTGGCTGCTACGTGTCTTTCTCAGACACAGTTCCCACAGTGTTGCAATTTTTTCACTAACTTTATTTCTTAGAAACTAGTTTTGCAGACCTTGGATTTTATCACCGCCACTTCTGTTCCACAAAAAAAGGGCTGAACACCTCACTGTAGATTTTTTAGGCATTGGAGAATGTTTGTGCCCATAAGCCCAACCTTTTCCCATTTCCCAGGGTAGCTAATTGTCATAGCTAAATTAGGAGCCTAGTCGACCTCCATAGTCTATGGGGAAAGAGAAGCGTGCCCAGAGGACAATCCATGTCTTACAATCCCCTGCTTGCAAAGGGAAGGCAAGTAAATTTTCTGATTAACTGTTGCATTAAGTGTTGATGTAATTGTGATGCTCTAAACAAACAAGAACTAGAGAGAGTTTGTATTAGACTAATTACGCAGTTAGAGGAGATTTCAGGTGCTGACACCTCACTAGACCTCAGGCAGAGACAGGAGTGGGTCTTGAGACATTTAATCAGCTATATGTTTAAAACTCTGTTCCTGATGGAGCTTATGAACTTCATCGTAATGCTCGTAAGCATTGTAAGCTCCATTTCAGTCTCACCTCTGAAACAAGGCACAGTAGTGTTACTGGTGCAGAGGAACCATCAGGGCCTCTCTACTGAATGGTGTTTGCCCTCACTTTTGTTCAATACATTTCTGCAGTCTCCTAGACCAGGTTACAGCAGGGAGCAAAACCACTAACAGGCAGCAGAGACACTGAAGTGCAAGAAATTGGCCTTTGAAACTTCATCAGCTGGGATAATGCTATTCATGAGCTCTGATCTGCTGCTGGCAACCTCAGCAAATGTCATCACTGATGTCTTTCACCAAGTCAAAAGTCTGATCACGGTTAGGACTTGGACTGCTTCCTTGGCTGTGAGGACATGTTAAATATTGTAATAATTATTTATTAATATAGGAAGTGATTAAATATTCATGCTTCCTAAATATAGGAAGTGAGCAAGTGAATGCGTACCCTAGAAGGGAGCCTGCGAGGGGCAGGTGTTTGCTCCCCGCTCTGATCAGTGCAGGAGTGCTTCTGTCCACTGGTGAGGTCAGTGCACACGCAGGGCTGCGGGTGATATCTAATAACACATTCACTGTGTCTTTAACAAAAATCCCACGTGAGCTTAATTAAAGTTAACTCCTTACATTGTGATGGCAAGTTAACCCTTCCTGGCAGCAGATGGTTTTGACTGTTAATGTTGTCTTTGCATTCGGCATGGTCAAGACCAATGGAAATTGAATAACAGACCCATGTTCTGAGGCCATTTCTATAAATGAGGATATTTCAGTCTAAATCTAACAGCAAGCCCCTGCTTAATTTATGTAACAATCTTATATGGGGTAAATGATGACAGAGTGTTTTACTGGTGTTTCATTTACAGCTGATGTCAGTGCACACAGATGTTGCTATAATATAGAAGTAGATGGCTTGTCTGTTCAAAAACAGCTGAAGAGAAGAGATGATTGCTGACGAGCTTGTTGTTTTATTGACTATTTCATTGCTGTTTCATTGCTATTCACAGCTAAAGTGGTCATGCAGGCATTTGGGGTTTGCATGACAGCAGGGGCGTAGGAAAACGAAAGGTTTCTAACTTGTTGTGTGGTGGTAGGAGCTTTGTGTGTTGTGTGGTGGTAGGAGGTAGTAAAGTTGCTTTACTCCAGTGTGAGAAAAATATTTTGTGGCCCCTTCCCATGGCTAAATGGTGCATTTTAATTCTGATTGCTGCATAGAAGAGAAAGTACGAGAAACAGAGGATAACCCTACACCTATTTATGTAGTCTCAATGAGACACAGGGATTCACAAGGCATTGCAGAGGCATTAACACTCCATGAGTGCCAGGTTCTGTGTAGTTCTCCAAATCTGCAGTGAGAAAGGTTGTGGCAGGGCTGGAGCCAGGATCTCTAGAGCTGAGCTGTAAGAACTCAGGTACGGCAGAAGGAGACAAATGTAAGTGTGGTCTCCCACAGCATGCAGACCTGCTCCTACCACTGAGTTTTGCATCTATCTGCACTCATCCCACTAGACTGACTCAGGGAAAAGCAGTACTCGGCCTTTCTTGTGTCTAGGGACCACACTGAGGAATACTTTTTCTCTTTTGGCATCTTTTGCATTCTTGTGTAAGAGTGACACAAAAGCATTGCAGTCTGATCTTGAACTGAAACTAAATTGTGTGACATTTGTGTTATTTCATTTTTTTAAGCTGCTGTTTCCAGCACCGCAAATGCTACGAGGATGCAATGGAGATGGAGTGCACATGGGATCCATCAAAGATTTCTACAGATGTCAGCTGCTCTACTGAAAACCTGACCTGTGGTAAGATTAACCTATTGCAAGAGCGTAATACTGGAGCCTTACCATGACCAAGAAGTTCGTTCTGGCCTATCTACCAAAGGTTATATATAAATTTAGCAGAAACCACCTCCATGTGTGGATTCTTAAGGGCTTAAGTGTTCTGCCCAGGGATGAATGGAAACAGGAATACACAGAAGCATCAAAGCCCAACTAGGCAGGAAACTTGAAGTCCCATAACTTGCCAGTGCTCCTCTTGCTGAGGAGGCAGCCTCTTGCTGAGGTTTCCCTGACTTTGTAGGACGACTAAGCATTGCTTGAGATATCTCCACACATCAGAAATTCAGAGGATGCTGGGGAAAGACCTGAAAAACAGTTCCCTTCTGAAGCTTCAAGGCCTGATTTTTATATACTTTGAAGGAACAAATTCTTTGTTGACAGGGTCGTATACACGCCTCAGATACAACAGTATCACCAACGAGGGCAGAGACTGTGCCATTATAATAGGAGCTACTCCATGTAATACTAATACAGTCCTGTCAAGTGTGGAGTGGGGCTGTTTGATGCCTGATCAATTTTAATATAATTTTTCAGCAAGTATTGACTCTCAGAAAAGACTATATGCTAGAACATGATTTGAGGATACCAGCAAAGCAGAGCAGAATCCCCAAACCTATACCCTTACAGTGTGTTTAAGCAACAATCTGATCCAATTTCCTTTTCTTGTTTCAAATTAAAACCATTTTTGCTATTTAGGCCAATCTATAAAGGTCCAAGTGCATTTAAACATGAATAGTGCCTTTTTAGCTCTTTCCATACTTAATCATCAGAAAAAATTTTGTTCAAACTAAAAAAAAAGAAAGAAAAAAAAAATAGTCCCCATCAAAAATGTGAAAAGTGTGACAGCTCCGAAAGGTCAATGTTTTTTTTGAAACCCTGAAAGGCAGAAGGTTTTGAAGGGGGCAAATAATATTTCCTGGGAAACTGTTTCATATCCTTTATAAGGAGCAAAACTCATCTTACCTGAAAGGCTTGGCTTGTGGACTATGACTTCTTGAGTTTAGGAGGAATATTTTAATGAAGTCTGTGAAATGTCAGACTCAGTATCAGCTGGGTTAAGTTTTCCATGGAAAAACTAGAGGCAGCAAAGCCCTGCTCTGTAGTCCTCGCTACTCTGCAGAATGAACCAGCACAGGCAAGAAGTCTATTGCCAGCTGTGCCAGGCTACATTGGATGGCATTTCGAAAACAAACTGTGTTGGACTATGAAACTTGACTGTGTTTAATGTGAAGAAGCACAGTATAAATAGGTTTGCACTAATGATTATAGACACAAACCTTACAGGGAGGAAAAAGCAGGAGGTGGAAAAGATATTTCAATAGTACCTTGTTTGGATTTTTATTTTATTTCCAGAGTCTGGGGACCCCTGTGAACAGTTCCTCTGCAACTGCGACAAAGATGCCATTGAATGCTTTGTGAATGCACGTATTAACTCTTCCTTGAATGGGCTGGATGTCTCCTTCTGTCCATCTCTGGTTACAGGTAATAATAAGGATCTGATCGACTGTCTCTTCCTGCCAGTTTTTCCACTGGCATCAAATTTGCCCCAAAGAGAATGAAGCAGTAGCTGGGTGCTTTCCTGCACTAAATCTGGCAGTCTGTCCTATTCTTTGTTTCATGTGTCCTCTCCATTTACTGCTACTCAAGTGAATACCAAGAGAGAAGAAGAAGGTGGACTAATTGCCATCCTGGAGCAAGTCCAGGAGAGGTTACTGAGCTGGTGAGGAGGCTGGAGCACATGATGAAAGAGGAGGAGGCTCAAGGGAGATCTTTTTGCTGTCCTCAATACCTAGTGGGATGTGTAGAGAAGATGGAGCCAGACTCTTCCTGGAGGTGCACAGGGACAGGACAAGAGGCAAGAGACACAAATGCAACAGGGAAATTCCAGTTATATATGAAGAAATTTTTTTTTCAGGAGGCTCCTTCCAACCCTGTGAGGCTCTTGCCAACCTGAATGAATGGGCGATACTTGGGGTGATTAGTGACCCACTGAGGTCTCTAGCAGGAATGCCAAACTGAAAATATTGCTAGCTCAAATCTCCCCTTGAATCATGCAAACACTAGCTGGAAAGGCAAAAATAGGCCCACTCTGCTCTGTTACTTGGTTTCCATCTTGGAAGGAAAAATCCTCTCTCAAGATGAAGGGGATATTTATCTCCATTGTCATGCACTGATCTGTGCTCTGTAGCTGAAATTACAGCCTTGTAAGACTGAATACCTGTCCTGTGGGAACAGGGCTGGATTAAAAACTTAATTCATACGGATTGCAATCAGATCATGGCAGGGGGAGGACCTTTGAACTTCCAAGCTGAGACAGACGTGAAAAAGCAATGTTAGTTTTTCTAATCCTTTGGCTCATATTCACACACCTCAGTGCTAAGGACAGATATACACACCTATATCATGCTCTGGATGCGTGCATCCCCTCGTGAATAGGTCAAGGGAGAAGAAAATGCCACAGGAAAGTTTCCATCAAAGCCAGAAAATTGTGTTGTGTAAGCCAGTAATCCTTCACTGGGATCAAATGGCTCTCATATAAAGTATGGCAGCTCCAACACATTACAAATAAAGGGGAAATTGTTAAGCGCTAACAGAAAAATCCTGCTGGTTTTACCACTGCTGATAAAGATAGATTCAACTCTAGCTCACTGAATACCTCCACTAAGTTTAGGCTCCTGATCATATTTCTTAATGGAAAAAAAAAATCCTTTGCATGAAACATTTCTATTTAGTGTTCACTCATGTTATTATCTGTCTGCGTAGCTGTTCTGTCCAGTTCAGGCTTTGGAAAAAAAAAAAATCCTATTTGACAAATTTCTAGGAAAAGGATTTGGGTAGGTTCTTTATTACAGAGAAAAATGTGAATGAAATGGGGATATATTTGCCTAAACTTTTGCTTTAATAGGAATAAATTCAATGAACTCCTGATTTGTTGTACTATTCAGATTAAACAGTGACAAACTCCCTTCTCACACTTCAGTCTATGAGAGAGCTTTCTCGTTTTCAGAAACAACCAGCAAGAGAGAGATGACAACACTTCACACGGAGGGTATGTCCTTATCTCTGTAATTCTTTGATTGAAGTATATTAAATCAAGATAAATTTATACTCAGAAAAATAACATGAGTATTTTGGAAGCTATGAATTCCTTTCTGAGAAGCAAAGACAAGTTTTAGCAAGACGTCAAAATATGAAAGGAAGAGAAAAAAGCCTAATAAACTATAAACCTATAAACTAATAAATTATTTTTGTGACAAGCTTTTACACAGGTGCACAGGAAAATTTCAGCCAAATGACTCCTTTTTCTGAGAAGGAATTCAGAAGAGAACCCTGAATCTCATTTAGAAATAATATAAGAAGAAACACACTAAAAGCAACTTAAAAATATTTTCAGATGGATCCTTTTCTATTTGCATGCACATTTAAGCCCCTGCATCAAGGTTCCTTAGCCAAGTGCCTGGATTTAAATATTTAAGTTTTATGTTGAAATGTTTAATTCATGTCTTCATTTAAGTATTTAAGTACCTGCTGAAATGGGAATTTAAAGAGTGCTGATTGATTGCTAGCCAGTTTCTCTTGTTTATGATAGAGTCTGAGGGATTTTTTTTTTTAATTATACTGTATGTTGCTGAGTAGAATTTAGTATCAGCAGTGAATAAATGCTAAGGCAGGATTTTAATACTGTTACTGTAATTATCAATAATTAGGTTTGTGTTTGCTATGTTTATATCATATAATAACCCTACAAAAAGCACAATAGTAATAATATTGAAAACTAAGTTCCATTCTGATGACTCTGATCATGTTATGCCAAGATCCTGTCTAATGAGCATCCTAAGCCATGACTCTGGAGTAAGAATGCTTTTATTTTTGCAGAGTACCTTCATGACGGAACTGACAAAATACAGGCTGCAACTGCATCCATGGAAGAAGGTTGGCAACTTACAGTGCAAGAAGCACTGTTTTCAGCTGCCAAAAGCTGAAAGAATAAAATACAAGAATAAGCTGCTTGCTTCCTTTCTGCCCTTCTGAAAGGACTGATATAAAAGTAGATATAATGTTTTGGTGATCAAATTCAAGACTGAAGGAGAAGGTGCAATTTTTCAATTTGTGCATGTGATGTGCCTAACCACTGTTTACAGTACATTTCCCAAGGGCTGAGAATGAGCACTCTATGACAAAACCTGTTTTCATCCAAACAGACCTTTTTTTCCCTGGGAACACAGGTTGCAGCAAGCAAGCTGTTTGGCAGAGATGTGCTATGTGGGTGCCAACCACTGGATCCACAGCCAATTGCTTATTTGTTGTCTTTAAAGAGACATTTAGTTATACAAGATCAAGCAGTGGCATGAGGGAAAGTTGAGCGTGGATTGTTGCAAAAGAACTGGCAGTTTGGTGGTTTATTTACTTGCAACGTAGAGTTCCTGGTTGAAGTCCCTCTCACTCTGGTGCTTCTTGAGTGAGTTCCTAAACCACAAGACCAAGTGGTTCTTCTCACAATCTTCATTTTTTTCTGCTATAATCAATAGCCATCTTATTCAGGAGTGGATGCTTGCAAAATCTCACTGCTGCAGTATGAGAAAACTATTCTCTTCCTACCTGCATGGTGTGCACTACAACACAAGAGGCTGTGGAGAGAAGTCATCCAAAGCCCCGGGTGGCTCTGGGAGGGCCCACCTCATAAGTGAGGGCCAAGTCATACAGTAGTGAAATACAGAAGGAGACCAGTTTTAGACCATTCACTGCCGGATTTATCTGACGCACTCTTGTAATGTGGCCCCACCACAAGCAAAGCCATACTGTCATGTACAGAGACCCCGTATCTGCCAAGCACACAGGCAATGTGCAACCAAGCCACTGCTCAACTTAGAGAAACTCGGGAGTTATACTGGGGGAGTGGGGAGAGGTAGAAAGTTGCACTTTTTGAGAACGTAAGAACCTGGTTTCAATCTGTAGTATGCTGCTCTGTGTTTCTCAAAGCAAGTCATTGCCCTAAGTATGAATCTGGAATAATGCAAAACCATATGGAATTTTTTCTTCTTCTTCTTCTTTTTTTTTTTTTTTTTTAAGAAACAATGCTCAGACTTTAACAGATTTTTTTTATTTTTAAAAAAGTGCCACATGCATAAGGGCACCTATCTGAAAAGGCTTTATGCCGAGTGTAAGTGGTGACTGTTCCTTCATACCTCTCCTCTATTATCAAAGTGGGGTTTTTACCAGATATTTCTTGTTCTTGCCTAACAACAGCTCCAATCTTGGTTCATGTTTTTCTCGCTGCTTCTGGGAGGGTTGGTAATAGAAAACTGAGAACTCCTGAAGGAGTGAGTGCACCTGTATTTGCACATCTGTAGCAATGTTTTACTTCCTGAAAAAATGATTACTTGTGCTCTCTAAAGAGGCGTAGTTCATCCTAAGGCTCAAAATATTGCTAAGGGATAAAGACCTGTATTAGGAATTTTAGAAAGCTGAAAATGTATCACAGATAACATATCTAGTCAGACTTTGAAGGAAATATTTGGAGAACCATTTACCCTTTAACTAGCTGTCTCCCCATTCAAGCCCATAGGAGCTTCACCATTAACAACTGTGGGAACTGCATTAAGCCAAAGCTAAGTACTACTCAGAAACTTGTTCAAAGGCAAAGACATCCTTCCTCACATCACAACACCCTAACAACAGACAAAAAGATGCAGAGGGTTTTTTTATAATTGATATGTTTATAATTTATGAAAATGTGGCTGATGATAAATGAAAAAAGTTTATCAGGCAAATAAATAAAGTAGAGGTTAGGGAAGTATTTGGGCTGGTAGCTGCCCATCCGCACTTGACTTTCAGTGCAGGTAAACATGAGGTGTTCACAGGGAATGTGGCATCCTTCTGTGCACAACACTAAGATTTTAGACCTAATTCTCTTTAGTATATTTGTCTATCAAATGGATTTAATATTGAATTTGCCACTGCAGTCATACTTATGCTGCTTCTTTGTTAGTGTAAAGCACATTACTTGAACACAGCAATGAGAATTTATCAGTATCACTTTGTCTACAATAATCAATGCACCACAGAGAAAAACGGGCAAATATCTATACATGAAATGCCTGGGTCTTCCTGCTTCAGTGAAAAATCTCTTCTTAGCAGCTTGATCTCTCGTAAGAGTCTGTGCTGGCAACTTGTTTTCTGAGTTTACATTTTCTGTCTTCAACAGTGATTTCTTTTGAGCCCAGTGAGATGGTCCTGGGGACCTCCAAAGCTGGAGGTAAGAGTCTGATTATACTTTTGGTGATGAATCAGTCACTCCTGACTCCAGGTGAAAACAGATTTTGGTTTATGAAGCTCTACAGTGTCACAGGCAAAAATCTGCAGCTCAGGATTTCTGGCTTATACCCCTAGTTCTACTGACTTGCACATCCCTGAGCAAACCACTTTGTTTCTCCTAATTAGCCTCTTTATAAAACAAGGCTAATAGTGATGTCTGGTTAAGCTTTATGATGTTTTCTGTAAAAGTCACTCCAGAAATGCATTGCAGAAATAGAGCAGGTAGGTCACTGCCACGATGCTTCTGCTTTTTGTACAGTTACGACAAGGGACCACAGAAGTACAGCTCCTGCTCCCTCCGTCCCCTCGATAAAAGGTCAGTGACTCTCAGCTTTCCTTTTCCTTTGGCTGACACAGTAATACTTCATCTAAAAGCATCACATTTAAAAACCATGCATGGTGATAACACGGCTGCCGGAGAATCAAATTTAGATCAGGGTCAGATAGCAGATACACAAACAATAAAACCAGCTTGAGAAGTATTTGCTGTCTGTTGCCTCCAGACACTCATTTGCACTCCTCATGCAAGTATTTGTGAAAACTCCTTCATATAAGGTTTTTCGATATAATGGTTGGTCCTTTAAATTACATTCATAGCATCTGCTGCCAGAAGGATTAATTTTGATTTTGCCTCCTCCCTTATTATACAGAATTTAGCCAAATTCTTTCCCAGTCTAAAATCTGTTTCAGCTTTTGCAGTTGCTATTGTTTTGAGCACAGCCACGCCAGTAGCTACAGCTAGAAGCAGAGCACCTTGGTAGACTTGGAAGTTTTCAGTGGCCCCTTTTTTGTAGAAAGGATCATTCAGGCAGACTGAAATGCACCAGAAAAATGTCAAGGAACACTGAATATGGAGAGAAGAAATTAGTCATTTTTTAACTCTGATTACACTGTCTGGACAGTAGCCATGTCTCCCACCCCAATACAGAAATATGGCATTGCTGTAATAAACACTGGTCAAATGTTCTCCTCCATTAACTTGAATGTATCAGAAAATCTGTGTGTGGTGTTTTGTTGTAGGTCTGCATGGCTCCCAGAAGATCATTTGTAATATCTATTCTTAGCTAAGTGCAGAATTTCCCAAACTTCAGTTTTATTTTCTACATCTAGCAGGAATCGCTTTCATTTCAACACATCACTGTCAAACAAAGTGGCATAAAATGTGCACCTTGCTGAGCTATTAAAACTAGCATGTTGCTATTGATCCCTTTCTGCAACCTTTCATGGGCTTCCTTGTGTTCTTAGTGGTACTTTCATTTTTTAATCTATTCTCTTATCCTTTGACAGGTTATTTTCAATACATACTAAAAACAGAACATCAGAGGGACAAATTTAATGAATTTGAGTTTAATCCAATTAATAAGTTCAGCCAAGGAATTTAAAAGGAAAGGCTTTAAAAATGTGGAACCACATGTTCACTAGTATTTTCAAAGTATTTTTTTTGTGAAATGGCACATTCTTCATATTGACGTTTAGAAAAAATGAAACCATTTGATTTCCATTTGATAACAGTGTTTTCATTTACAAGTTAGCTTATATAAAAAAGGTTAAAAAAGAAAGAAAGAAAAAGTTAAGTAATCCCCAAATTAAACAAAACATTTCTGCTCAACAATAACACTTCAGATGATAATCTAAAAATAAATACCAATGTCATTTTTAGGATAAAGAATCTCCTTAAAGTTATGTTTCTATTCATCCTTGATGTATTTTCCCCTTAATATTTGCTTGTGGTTACAATGAAGTAAATCCTTCAGTTGCCCAGCTCTGCATCAGTCAGAAAATAATTTTCTACCTTCCCTAATGTTGCTATCAGTTTTGGTATCCTCATGTGAATGGACACTTCTTTAATTTAGCAATTTACACAGAAAATGACATCTCGCCTGTACTTTATCTCTCAGTGTGGCTGACTAATCAGTAACCCATATGATTTCCAGCAACTGGCACAGCTCTTTACCTCAGGATGCAACATATAAAATTGAAAAAAAAAAAAAAAAAAATCAGTAGTTATACTGGTCCTACTTAACCAGCATCTTGTTTTCTGAAAGGCAAAAAAAGTGAAGAAATGACCAGTGTGGGTACTCTTTGCTTTTCCAATCTTCATTTTTATTTTTTTTTCTCTATGACCATCAGTTCACATGAGTTCTGCCTGAGGATATTACTCTGACCTGCTATCTAAAATGAAAATCTTGCTGTTTATTGCTCCATGTCTTCTTCCATTTTCCTCTTTCTGCTTATTCAGAAGAGGATGGATTTATGGAAGCTGTGGTCCCAGTGGAAGAGATAACCACCTCCCCAGCCTCCTTCCCAGGAGATATCAACTCAATGCAAGTCAAAATTGTCCCCACCGAGAAGATGCCTGAAGGCATATCTGCAAGGACAAAGGAAAAAGGCAAGTAAAAAATGAATTACACCTATTCTAACTTACAGCACTCCCCTGTTCCTGTCCTCAGCTATCTGAGGATTCAGCATTTCTCATAGATATGTGGAATAACACTATTTTCTCCCTAAATCTGGAGAGATTACACAGAATACAGGGTGCACAACACTGACTGCACTGGAAACGGCGGTTCACTGTCAAACACTGACCAGGAAAGCTTAACTAACCATTAATGAACAGCCTTCCAACTATGAATTAAACAAAAGTTAGAAGACTGCCAATTGATTATGGTTCAGAATATGCACTTTTGTACACATTACTGAAAGAACAGTTTATTCAACCTTTGCAAGTCTAATCTATGCATATGTCACCTCCAGAGACAAGCCCTGCAAAGGGTGGCCAGAGCACAGCTTCCTCTGGAATAGCTCTGGAACTGGTACTGTCTGACAGGGGACCCAATGAACCTGCCGGAAAAGGTAAATGAAGTGTTTTTTTTCCAGTAGTATCTAATGAAACATTCAGTTACCTCTATATTAAAAGGTAGGTGTATATTACATATAAAGATTATAGTTATTCTAAACCAGTTGGACAAGCACATATGTACTGGTATTTATAAGAACAGGAGATGCAGTCATCTGCAAAAGCTTCCAGCAGTTTAACCTCTTCTACCAATGTGCTATCACTAACAATTATAAAAACTACTTATGATTAGGTTATAAGTACATTTTTCATACAGTACAAGATCTAAAATGAGCTCGGTAAATGTTTGCCCTTGCTTTTGTTTTTAGGCAGTAATTTAATCATGTCTTCGAGTTACTTTATTTTACAAGCAGCAGAAGAAATAAAAGGAACTTCCCCTGCTCCTCACTCTGACCTCTTGCCAAAGTCTTGCCAGGGTCATCCTTTTCCTCACCATTTCTGATTCTGTTCCAACTCCTGCCCAGAGTTCACAGAGATCCCAAGACATTTCACACCTGTCACTGCTGTAAATCCACGCTCATGGACTGTCCCATCCATCTTGTTAGGCTTCCCAATGGAGAGAAGCAGTCCCAGAGCTGGAACAGAGCAGACATGAAGAATCAACTCAGCCTTCTGTCAAATTGGAAAATTTGATCACAAAAGATCAGCTTTTAGAGCGTGCACATCAGCACATGAACCTGGGCTTCGTTCTTGGTGAATTAACATGAGTGAGCAAAGACTCAAGCAGGCACATGGGCAGAATTTTCTATTGGGGGAAGTAATCCAGGGTTGTCCCTGGAAGAAGCAGGGAGAGTCAGTCTAGGGCTGCAGAAGGGAAGATGGGATTAGTCATGGGAGCAAGGAGGATACACAGGGAACAGAAGCCTGCCCTCTCTCTCCCCCAGTCCAACCATCAGACCTTTCAAGTCCTTTCCGTGGCAAAGTCCCAAAAGAGGCCCACTTGACATAATTTTTCCTGACATGGAACACCGTCTGCTCTCAAATCGTAGGCTTAATTCCCAAAATATCAGCTCTTCCTGAGTGGGTGAAGCCACGGATGCATTAGGGTTGTGACACAGAGATGCCAAGATCTCATCAGCACAGTAACCATTACGACAGATCGCTCCTGCATTTGGGATAGAGGCATCATAGCTCTAATTGAATTGCGGTTAAAAAGCATGAATGTGATAATTCAAGGTGGTCTTCCCTGGTTTGTAATATCAGGGAACAACTCTCTTTGAAGTGAAAATCCAGAATCTTTCCTTTGGGAAAGCAACACTATTACTGATTGCTCTGTGACAGTAGCCAACTTTATCAGGACAATTTTTGTAAGCATAGCATGAAGGAATCATGTACATCTTAGTCCTAGTAGACCTTTAATGCTAGGTGGAAGGTATTTCAAATGAAAAAAAAAATAATTTTTGTTTCCTCCAGCACAGCATAGTCATTGCCCAGCTATCACTGTGCAAGCACAAGAAGTTAGGACTCTATTTTCTGAATTAGCCAAGACAGAAGCTATTGAATACTCAGCTACATTTGAATACCCTAGAAGAAAAAATTAACTATGAAGGACTACAAAGGATTGCAAAGTACTCTCATTGTAATCCAGTTTGACTTGTAATTTACATCTTCATAGGGAACTCTCTTCCCCTTAAATATTTCCCCCCCACTTTTGCTGTCTTGCTCAGTAGTATTCTAAGAGTCATAGTTCATGGACTGGAGCAATGATTTAGAAATAGTAAAATGTTGTCTTTAAAAGTTTCTGATAGCTCTGAAAATACTTCTAGCATCACAAGAGAGCCCCCAGCCAGTGAAAACATGATGTCTCAAATAATATTTTTTGCTTCATAGTATGTGAGAGATTAACCTTTCTGCAAGAGAGAGGAAATGGAAGAGTGAAGAGAGAGCTGCCCCAGCTAGGACAAATGCTGTTCTGTTTAACTGAGCGATGCCCAGAGGAATTTGAGTCTTACGGTTGCTACTGTGGCCAACAAGGAAGAGGTTATCCTACTGATGCACTGGACAGGTGTGGGCTCTTCTATAATCTGCTGTTTACTGCGGGTATTATTGGCGTGCCTAGGGACCAACAAAGACCAGTATGCCTTTTGTTTGGCCTTGTATCAGTAGTCAGGCCACATTTTGGAAAAAAAAAATCCACTTAAATACATAAAACATGAAATACTCAAATGTCACTAAGACATTCTATTATTGCATCAATGTTTTGGAGAGGACTTGCTAACTCAAAATAAGAAAGGAGAATGATGGGAGGTAAGTAGAGCAGAAGGAAGAGTATATCAAAAGAGATGAGGATAACGGTTGCTGTGAAATTTGGCCACGTCAGGTCTAAGTATAGCACTTAGTATACAGCACACACAATTTTCCTACACTTGCACACAAATAAGACTGCCTACACATGATCAAGTAGACTAGATGAAGGCTCTGGCTATCATGATGCAGTTTTCAGATTTTCAGCCAACAATATTTGAACACTTGAAGACACTTCTCACAGAGAATTAGGTCACAGTTACAGCTGTAATTATATGTCTTAAAATTAAAACAAAAACCCCTAAAAAACTACAGCACTGTTAAACATATGATACCAAAGGAATTAGGAAGGAGGTAGTGAAAGTAGGAACAGGTATAGGAGGAAAGTAGGAACACTTTGGGGTGGTTTTCTTCTTCTTTATGGAAAAGATTTTTCCATGATATGAAAACTAAAATTTCTCAGTTTTAATGGGCATTGAAAATAAAGAGATAAAACAATTGTGAGTGCTCTGTGATGCAGGAAGAGTAAGTATTTTTCATTTACATCTACTGTTTATTTTAGGTGCTGCTTCTCTCATCACTGTTGTATGGAACAAGTTAAGAAACTTGGATGTCATGCAGAAACAAGTTCAAGATCTGAAGTTGTATGTTTTGATCAGAAGCCAAAATGTAAGATTGGGTTAGAGGAAATTTCTCATGTCCTGACAGTGTATCAAAGCATTACAGACTGAAGGCCACCATGACTGTGAGCTGCTAGAGCTGAGTATGGAGACAGAAAAATTTGGCTTACAAAATGTTAGCAATGCTTACTATAAGACCGAGCTTTTTTCCTAGTTGAGATAAAGGTTATTACACTGCTGTGTGTGATGTGACCAGGTCAGGCTGAGAAAATTACATTCAGATATTTTGTGACTGGAGACAGAAGTCAGTTGGTGTTGTCTTTACATTCACAAATTCAACTGAAGACAGTTGGACCTTCAGCTGCCCAGCACCTTGGTGTCAGGCTTATATTTAGATGATTAAAGGTGATTTAGATGACTAAATTTGGAGACTAAAATTCAAGGCAGATTTGAAAATTTTATTTTGAAAAGCTTATCTACCCATGGTAAATTACACAAGGACTAATTGTAACTGCTTTTAAATATTAATTCTGAAACTTCTTTTTAAGGTATCGGTTGGAGCATGTGTGAGAAACTACTATGTGCTTGTGATAAGACAGCAGCTGAGTGCATGGCTTCTGCCTTCTTCAATGAAAGCTTTAAGTTTCCACACAGGCAAGAGTGCCAAGAGGAGAAAGTCTTATGTCAAAGTGACCTTTACGAGAGGCCTTCAGTCAGCCCAGAAATAAGCACCGGGATTTCCAGCTCCGAGGAGAGCAGTGAGGAGGAAGGTTCACTGTGGAGTGTATTAAGAAGAGCAAAAAGAGAGACACACCGTCCTGTTGGAAACTCCAGAACTGTGCAAACATGAAGGCAGATAATAACCAACCACCACCATGCGCTTGAGAAATGGCACGGAGACTTTCACAGTCAGCCGTTGCGTGACCAAACCTTACTCTTTCTCGTCACTCTACAGGCTGCCTTATACTTTCCAGCACACAAAAGACGTAATTATAGACTAGGTATTAAATGTTAGGGTGTATAACTCCTTACTGTAGTGAAGTCAGCACTATGGACCATCTATTTAGGCCAGATATTACCTTAAATAATTATTTGACAGTATTCTGTATAATTTCATTCGATTTCTAAGTAAAAACTCTCCTGATCAAAGACTGATTTTTATTAACTGTGTAGTTGGTTCAGACTGAATCTTGCTGATGGTGGCTAAGTATTTCAGGTTTTTAATTAAACCATTCTGCATCTACTTCAACTCCTTTTGCAGATATTCTTCCTTTACTGAGCTTCACAGGAAACACCCAAAAGAAAAGCTAAGGTAATTACATGAAAATGAATTCCTTCTTTCCTTCCTATCTAACTGCAATTTTCAACCCGCAGAGTTTCCTCTGGTCAGTCAGATCATGAAAGTAACAGACACATTCCTTGCCCCAAAGCTGTGTACTATGCATGGTTGTCTCCAGTTTTGAGAGATTTCAGGATGTTAAAGGGAAGAAATTTAAAGGTTCTGCTTCCTGGGATCAACTAAAACTAATGTATTCTGAAGTACGTAATGTAAAGCTGGAATAATGCTTTTTGCTTTTTACTGGACCCAAGTTTGTTTGCTTCCCCCCCCCCCCAAATTCACCGCTCATAAAATTCACCAGTTATCAGACAACAGCATATGTACATCCTTTTACTTGATAAGGTGCTAATTTGGACTATGCTTTGATCATAAAATACTGCCACAAGAAAAAAAATTACCAGAAGTTGGCTACTAAGAACAAAGTTAAACAACAAAACCCAGTTAGGGTCAAAATCACTAGCAACCTTGTTACTTTGATATGAAAGATGTGCACAAAGGTATAATCTTTATATGTCTTTCTCATTAGATTTCAGTTGTATAGCATACAACAGTGCAAATACAAAGCTTAAACCCAGAAGGTGACCTGCCCCAAATACCACATAACATCATATTCAATGGGATTACTGGTATTTCCATATTTTCTCTGAGCATGTAATTGTAAAATCAAAACCTTACTAATAAGGTACTTCCTCTGTAAGCACATCTAATTGTAAGAGTGAAGGTTTGACTTCTTGGTCAAAAGCAGTCATATCATTTTAACTTGATTGACCAATTCATCTGTTGATCTGCCATAACTGACTTTGTGCTGTGTTTGCATCACTCATGAGATCTTTTAAAGGTCAGATTGGTGATTCCCACTCTTTTATTCAGTTGAATCATATTGGCGTTCTTTTGTCTCATTCTCTTCAACTGCATCCTTGATCCCTAGTGCCATATCTCACTCCCTAGCAAGCAATAACAGAACCTCACTCTCACCAGCAGCTTCCCCAGTGCTGAGCACCGAGAGAAACAAAGCCTGACAACCCCCCCACCACCTTTGAGTTCAGAGTTTGGGCTCAGTTCTGCACTACCTCTCAGCATAACTTCCCAGGCATCTCAGAAATCAAAACCAGAAATCAAAACAAGGTAGTTTTACTTCTCAGTTGAGTGTCTTCTGATGTTAAGCAGGACAGAATGCAACAGCTCAGGTGCCACGTTACCTGAGACACTTGGATTCTGAGTTGTACAATTCTGAGCCTGCAAACCTACAGCAGAATTAAAAAAGATGTTAACATTGGTGTCAAAGTTTACATACTTTGCATATTGTTCTTCGTAAGTTCAACTTCAAGTGACATGTCAAGGAGTCAGGTTTGTTTGTGTGATCCTGAACATCCAGAAACAAATTAATAATTGATTTGAGGGTCAAGTCATACTGTCTCACTTTCTCTTGGAATTAGAAAGGTCTCTAAGAATTCTCACACTTAATTCTTCAGTTTGCTTAACAAAGGCATACTTTCACTTGTTACTATTAACTGAAAAAAAATATGAAAAAGCAAAATAATAATTTTACAAAATATTTTAATTGAAAAGATTCCAAATTTCCCTCGCTTTTTAACCTTCTTTTAGAACAAAAGATTTAAAGGCGGTGTAACTGGAACTACCAGTCAGTCGTTGCGGGAAGCTGCTCCAGAGCCGGCCCGATCCACAGCGGAGCGGCAGCTCTCGGCGCACAGGGGGTTTCCTGAGGCAGGGAAATGCCCGGGCAGCGGAGAGACCCACTGGGAGCGGGCAGCTCTGGCGGGAGACGCTGACGAGGCCTGGGTATTGCCAGAGCAATGGCGGGAGCTGTAAACGGGTGTAACTGAAGCTAGCGGTCAGTTGCTGAGGCGAGCTGCTCCGATGCAGGCCCTGTCCACAGCAGAGCGGCAGATCATGGTGTACAGGGGGGTTTCCAGTCATACCCGGACTATTAATACATTGCTCCATGGCTGGTGTCACCACCAGCATTTTGGGTTTTTCAATAATGGGATGGTCTACACAGCACCAGGCTTGCTGGCGTTGGATGGGATTCACCTTTCCCAAAGGGGGAAGAGGGTCTTTGGTCACCAGCTAGCTCATTGACAGAGCTTTAAACTAGCCTTGAATGGGGAGGGGGATAGTATCAGGCTCACCCGTGACAAGCCATGGGCCAACATGCCAAGGTTAGAGGGACGAGGTGTTAGCAAGGGCCCTCAGCCTGTTGCTCTGAGATGTGCTGGCTATACTGGAGCACACTTGAAGTCTTACGGAGATGAGCCAGGGGCTCCTGAGGTAACAGGAGCCAAGAGGGAAACACCAGTGAAATACCTCAAAGGAATTAAGGGGTGTTCCTCTAAGAAGGTGACATGGCCGACAGCCCAGCTGAAGTGCCTCTACACCAATGCATGCAGCATGGGCAACAAACAGGAGGAGTTGGAATCCACCATGCTGCTCTACAAAGCTACAACCTGGTTGCCATTACTGAAAGTTGGTGGGACGAATCCCATGACTGGAGTGCAGCTATCGATGGCTACAGGCTGTTCAGAAGGGACAGGTGAGGAAGGAGGGGTGGAGGGGTTGCCCTCTACCTCAAGAAATGGACAGATTGTGAAGAGCTGTCTGAAGAACAGCTGTAAGCAGGCTGGTAGTTTATGGGTAAGAATCACAGATCGAGGCAACAAAAGGAACCGTGTGGTTGGTGTCTACTACAGGCCGCCTCATCAAGGGGAGCCTATTGATAAAGCCTTCTTCCTCCAGCTAGAGGAGGCATTGCGCTCACAGGCTCCCGTCCTGCTGGGGGACTTCAACCCCTCTGACATCTGCTGGAAAAGTAGCACAGCGAGCTGTAGGCAATCCAGGAGACTCCTGGAGTGCATTGAGGATAACTTCTTAAGCCAGGTAATAGACAGCCCCACCAGAGGGCATGGACCTGATGGTCACCAACGCAAGTGAGCTAATTGGTGATGTCAAGATTGGAGGCAGCCTGGGCTGCAGTGATCACGCACCGGTGGAGTTTGCAATCCTGAGGGACATGGGTCAGGTGAAGAGTGAACTCAGGACCCTGAAATCTAGGAAAGCAAACTTCCAGTTGTTCAAGGAGTTCATCAATAGGATCCCCTGGGAAACTGCCCTCAGGGACAATGAAGCAGAACAGAGCTGGCAGATCTTTAAGGATGCTTTCCATAGAGTGCAGGTGTAAGGTCTCGATCCCCAGGTGTAAGAAACCAGGCAAGGAAGGCAAGAAACTGGCATAAATGAGTCGAAAGGGCAAGAAGGAAATGCACAGGCAGTAGATACAGGGACAGGTATCCTGGGAAAAGTATAGGGATGCCACCCCGTTGTGTAGGGATGGGGTCAGGAAGGCCAAGGCACAGCTGGAGCTGAACTTGGCAAGGGATGCAAAGAACAATAAGAAGGGCTTCTACAGGTATGTGAGCCAGAAAAGGAAGGTCAAAGAAAGTGTACCCCCCCGATGAGCAAGACTGGCAAACTGGTAACAACGGACAAGGAGAAGGCTGAGGTACTCAACAACTTATTTGCCTCAGTCTTCACTTGCAACCTCTCTTCCCACACCTCTTGAGTGGATGGACCACAAGGCAGGGATTGGGGGAGCAAAGTCCCTCCCACTGTAAGGGAAGATCAGGTTTGAGACCACCTGAGGAACCTTAACAGACATAAGTCTGTGGGACCTGATGAGATGCATCCCAGAGTCCTGAGGGAATTGGCTGATGTAGTTGCCAAGCCACTCTCCATGATATTTGAAAAGTCATGGCAGTCAGGTGAAGTCCCTGGTGACTGGAAAAAGGGAAACATTGCACCCATTTTTGAAAAGAGTAGAAAGGAGGACCCTGGGAACTACCAACCTCTCAGCCTCACCTCTGTGCCTGGGAAGATCGTGGAACAGATCCTCCTAGAAGCTATGCTAGAGCACATGGAGGACAGGGAAGTGATTCGAGACAGCCAGCATGGCTTCACCAAGGGCAAGTCCTGCCTGACCAACCTAGTGGCCTTTTATGATGGAGTGACTACGTCAGTAGACAAGGGAAGAGCTACAGATATCATCTATCTGGTCTTCCGTAAGGCCTTTGACACGGTCCCCCCCAACGTCCTTCTCTCTAAATTGGAGAGAGATGGATTTGATGGATGGACTGTTCAGTGGATGAAGAATTGGCTGGATAGTCACATCCAGAGAGTAGTGGTGAACAGGTCAGTGTCCCGATGGAGATCAGTCATGAGTGGTGTCCCTCAGGGATCCGTACTGGGACCAGTACTGTTTAATATCTTCATCAGTGACATAGCGCAATTGAGTGTACCCTCAGTAAGTTTGCAGATGACACCAAGCTGAGTGGTGCAGTTGACACGTCTGAGGGATGAGATGCCATTTAGAGGGACCTAGACAAGCTCGAGAAGGGGGCCCGTGTGAACCTCATGAGGTTCAACAAGGCCAAGTGCAAGGTCCTGTACCTGGGTCAGGGCAACCCCCAGTATCAATACAGGCTGGGAGATGAAGGGATTGAGAGCAGCCCTGCAGAGAAGGACTTGGGGGTACTGGTGGATGAAAAGCTGGACATGAGCCAACAATGTGCACTTGCAGCCCAGAAAGCCAACTGTATCCTGGGCTGCATCACAAGAAGCGTGGCCAGCAGGTCGAGGGAGGGGATTCTGCCCCTCTGCTCTGCTCTGGTGAGACCCCACCTGGAGTACTGCGTCCAGCTGTGGAGCCCTCAGCACAGGAAAGACACAGACTGTTGGAGCAGGTCCAGAGGAAGGCTAGGAAAATGATCAGAGGGATGGAACACCTATCCTGTGAGGAAAGGCTGAGAGTTGGGGTTATTCAGGCTGGAGAAGAGAAGGCTCTGGTGAGACCTTATTGCAGCCTTTCAGTACTTAAAGAGGGCCTACAAGAAAGATGGGGACAAACTTTTTATCCAGGCCTGTTGCAATAGGACAATGGGTAATGCTTTTAAACTAAAGGAGGGTAGATTTAGACTAGGTATAAGGTAGAAATTTTTTACAATGAGGATGGTGAAACACTGGAACAGGTTGCCCAGAGAGGTGGTAGATGCCCCATCCCTGGCACATTCAAGGTCAGGTCGGACGGGGCTCTGAGCAACCTGATCTAGTTGAAGATGTCCCTGCTCATTGCAGAGGGGTTGGACTAGAAGACCTTTAAAGGTCCCTTCCAGCCCAAACCATTTTATGATTCACTAACATTTCTTAGAACAAAAACTGTTGCTACAAACCTTCTAGCAATTCAGCTGCTCTGAAAGGTCTGGATTTCTTCTCTATAATCCTGTTCTACAGGGTTGAATTTTGTCACAAAAGTATTAATTACAGATCAATGACTATATTCTAATGCTGGATACAGAAACGCTACCTGTGTTCTTCCAAATCATGAAGCAGTTAACTAAACCATATCATGTGATCTCATTGTGCAAATTGGACATTGTGAGAACAGCAGGTGAAAACGCCAGTGAAGGTTCTTGGATGAGCAGTTAATATTCTATAAACCTCTGGTTGGTGGTATTCCCCCTTCAGTATTTTTCCTACATTAAAACTGCAAAGGATTAGAGCAGTGCAGAAAAAAAAAAAAACACCAAAAAAACCCAAATCAAAAACAAACCCAAAAGGTATTTAGCCACATGAATCCCACTGCCTACAGTGGCTACACCATTAGCACTAGTGAAAAAAACAGGAGAATCATAAAGACTTTTTCCTTACGGGAAGGCAGAGATGATAGCTAAGGGATGTGAGAAATTCTATCTGCAGGCATGGTTTTAATTAACTTTGATTCCCACCCCCCACACACACTATCCTGTATAGAAAGAGGGCATTTCAGTACTTAAGCCAAATGCTACAAATCTGCAAAATGCCTATTTTTGTCCAGTGCTGAGGACAAGATCTGCATTACACTGATATGTTTACTTGTTTCAGAATTGGAACTTTTATCAGCCTTTTATCATAGTGATGAAAAACTATTTTTTATTTCACAGCATTTATAAATAAAAATGATAATGAAAAGGTCAGATAGCTAATTAGTTGAAATGGGAAAAATTGGCCTTTAAACAAGTGAATTAAGTGCACTGCTGCTTAATAATAACACAGGCTTATTTCTCTGATTGATGATAGCAGTGCTGCTGCTCTCCAAGCCTGCATTTAAAATACATGCTTAAGATAAAAAAACATCCTTTCCTGCTAATTATTAGAAACTAGTATTACATTCATGGTTATGTAAATAACACATGCATATATTCACTCAGAGATATGCTGAATTTTCTGATTGCAGAGATAGAGATGGATCATTTGAATTGATCAAGTAACAGAGAAATGACAATATAGATATGCTGTTATTCAGACAATGTTGTCATGACTGCCTTCGGTCTTTTTTCCAGTATCTCTTACTTCAGGAAGAGTCTAACACCATAATTACTACCATATGAATTGCGTTCATAAAGAGAAGTCTTAGATAGTCCAGCTATGATTAGCTATATTTATTGATTCTCAGAGATCAGTACTAAAATAATAAAAAAAGGATAAGCAGAACAAGATGAGACATTTAGCACAGCTTTTTTCTTTCTTCTCTCATTCTCAATTCTCACAGTAACTTTACACTATATTTTTCAAAGATGTGGGGCATAGCTGGTCAAAACCTAGTTGTTTCCCCAAAGTGAACAATGAACCTATTAATTACTAATCTAAAAAGATTTCCTACTTCATTAGATACTGATTTACTATTTTAACTTTTTAAGGACTTATTATTTGCCTGTAAGCTGATAAAGTATTAAAGATTTGGGAACATGATTTCATAAACAACTTGACTTAATTTAGGAAGACATGAACTCTGAAAACCAGCACTATTCAGGTGTACTGCTCATCTTGATCACAGTATCGTTAAAACTGTGAGCAATGAATGAGCTAAATCTTTCAAATAAAGGCAACACTGTGAAGAAGCAAAAACTTCCAGACAGAAACTCCCCCAGTACCCAGAAAGTAGCTCTTAACAGGTCACCTTTGTTCTGTCTTACAACTGCAGTGGCTGCCACTTTTGTCCTTCCTTGTCTGGTCTTGTCTGGTAGAGTGACAGAGTCTCTTATTCACCTCTGCACCTTCTCTTTAGATATGATTTAAAATAATCTCCTAAGCGTGGCTATTATTTTCTCCCCGGATTGTTTTGAGGTATCCACTGTCAAAATCCTGCTCAGACCAACCTGAGCAACAAAAAAGGTTGATGAGCACACATCTTAATAGCAAGTTCTGAGTTCCATGCCAAGTCATAGATTATAGAAAGAAGACACCTACCCTCTAAAATTTCCTAAATATACACAGTATTATGTCTGCAAAAATTAGGAACAGAGGAGCAAGGGAAAAAAAGACAACAATATAATCCTCTCTATATTAGGACATACCTCATGTGAGCTAGAGGTCCCAATTTCCTCAAAATAGAAAACAAGAATTGTTCTTCCCGCTTCTCTCAGGGTGCACTATTAAAACCATTTAAATAAATGAATGCTACCAAAGAAAGAGAGTAACAAATAACAGTATAATACTCAGCCCCATTAGATAGCATCACTGGTTGGAAAAAAGCTACCTGTGGGTGAGCTGTATACAGATCTTCACACACGCTGACAACTTTATTCCTTGAAATTGATACTACAAACCCAATACGTTTCCTTAGAAAACAGGGAGACAGGCCTGAAAAGCACAGCTTATTTATCTTCCTGAAGCTTGTTTGCTATTAGGAAATCGTTTTTGTATTGTTGTATTCTCAACTTTTGGTGGTCTTGGTAATAGTAATGTTTTAATCATAAATAATAGTAGGTTAATAATGCTGCAGGGCTATAACATTTGAAAAAAAACCAAAAAACCAAAACCAAACAAAAAACCCTGTGTAAAATGAGGTCTATTGTAAAGGCCAAAAAATTGTCATTGATGTTTTAATTGTGAGCGATAAAAATTAACTGACACCTTAGAAAAGATTAATTTTAAATTTTGGTTTATTTTATTGCTTAAATATAGATTGCACAGTGTGTTCTTACATTTATTGAAACTGGTTCATTACGTACAGTACAGAATATATGACCATCAGAACAACAGACAAATTAGCCCTACGCTGATTTTAGACAACAGGCTATTTCTATCTTTTGAAATTAACAAGGATTTAATTTACTTTGAAGTGACCCACTACCAACAGCTATAATTTTTCAAAATGACACAATGGGAAAGAGAACCCAAAGCAAAAGCTGGAATACATTTAAACAGCTGGATACCAATTTATAAACCTTGTGACAGTACTCAATGTGTTGCAGATAATACAGGGCCAGTATGCATATGGAGCTCTTAAGTTCTGCAACTTGTTTCGAGAACACAAAGAAATAAGTGAAAAAAAGCAGCTTTATACCGTACAACAGCATTCTTAATTCATTTGGTTTCATTCATTAGCTACATATAACAATAGCTACCAAAACAATATCTTTTACAGTCACTCCCATCTCCCATCTGTCTAGAAAGGCCAGAGTGAACCAATTATCAGCTTACAGACTCCCTGAATTTCCAGAAAGGAAAAAAATTAAATATCATGTGAACACACAGTGTGTTACAAGCTCTTCATTCCCTGCACAACACCTGCACAACACCTGCATTTCCCAAACAAAGCTCATTTGAACTTTGAAAACATGGAAAACTATCATTAGCATAAATGAAAAATACTTCATAAACAGAACAGAAAATGAAACGCTGAATCTAGTTATTTTCACATGCAGCATTCATGCAACAGAATTCAATCACAGAAACAATCCTGTATTTACAGCACAGTCTCCATACTGCAAGAGTGCAAACAGAAGTACATTCTGTATTTCTTAGACTCCTTATTTTCTTTTTGTACAAAAGTGCACAGTGTTGTTCTTAAAAAATGACAGAGTGGATAAGTGTTTTACATTGTATCCCTAGGTTAGATTTACTATTTAAAAAATTACACTCTTTATATAGGCCAAAAAACTATTAGGTCTTACCTTAAAAAAACCCAAAAAGTGAAAACTAAAAACTAGAGTGACAACGAGTCCTATTTATGTGTAGACTGTGGTCTGATCAGGCTGATACGCCGCGGCAGTAAAAATCACAACGGAATGCTGTAGATAAGGGGCTGTTTCGTCATCCACTAACAGCTGTGATTGCACTGTTAAACTGAAAAGAAGGTCTCGATTACCTTTTGAGTTTTGTGAATGCTTTCTGAAAGTCTCAGCATGTTATCTCATAGGTTTAAGTAGCTGATATTTCTCTGATGTTATGTCACATTAGGCTTTTAAAAGTAGTCCAGTGGAATACTGTACTACAGTTCAAAAAAACTTAAAATCCATTTTACAGTGGGTTTGCAAATGCTCAAAACAGTCAGCAAATTAGCTGGCCTGATAACCATTCAGATCTTAGACTTATGTAATCATAGATTAATTTAGGTTGGGACTTCTGAAGGTCATCTAAACCAAGCTCCTGCTCAAAGCAGGGCTAATTGAAGTTGGATCACTTTGTTCATGGCCTGATCACTGTTTATCTAAACTGCTGGCTAACTTAAATGTCTTACATTTATTATAGATATTTAAGAACATTCATCATGTTTGTGCTACTTCAGTCAGATTCAGATAGATTAATGGACTTCAAACTTACTATTCTTGGCATCAATGAAAGCTGTTTTTTCTTTTTGCCTGCAGAATTTAGTGAGTCATAAAGACAGCCTTGACAATTATAATCAAAAGCTCAGTGATTTACTGTATCAGTTTTACTTTATTTACATTTGAATAGTATACTCAGATACATAAACCTATGAAAGTTACCACATTTTCCTTATTTCTAGAAAGGTTTGAGAATGAAACAAAAATGAACACAGAGGTGCATCTCTAAAAATGCTTTTGCTTGAAAACTTAGGTAATAAATTCTTGGTCTTTAAATGGTTTCATCCAGTTTTCTTTCATTTCTAAAATATCATTAAAAAGCTGTAATAAACTACAGAGAAATACCTCATAGAATATATTTCTAATTTCTGTATTTATGATTTAAAATGCCCTCAGTTTATTTTCTGCTATACTAAATATATCTCTCGTGTATTTATACTAAAGCAGACAGTAAAATACTACTGCATTTTCAAAAGTACAGTCTGTAAACCATACACCTTAAGACATGAAAAATATTGCACAGTTCAGTGCTTCAAGAGGAGACTTCTCCTCTCTTATGCAAAGCAGTTAACTTTTTGCAAGAAACACAGGACATATACTGGGTGTATATATCTTAAAAGCCTGTTACATGATGCATCAAAAAAATACTTAACAAGTGTCCATTAATTCATTTACTGTACTTGAACACTTGAAAGGTATTGTTTTTTTCCATATATTCCAAAATAAACAAGTTGGCTAGCTATGACAGCATGAACAAAAGGGAGCTAAGGTAGCGCTCCACTGGTTACATTTATTAAGATGAAGCAAGCCAAAAGCATTCTATTTAGATATATAATTGAGGTGGAGAGGAGAAAAAAAACACAACAAAGACAAAAACACTTTAACAGGTTCTTCAGTTACAATGCCTTAAATTAAAGGAATTTACAGAAATACAAATTCCTAGTGTAACTGAAATATTCATCTATATGGCAAGACAAGTTTTAAATCTGACTTTTACATGTACTCAAATATGAAAATGAAGAAACATGACATATAAAAAAACCTAACTTCAAATATATTACAATAGAAAACAACTCAGGACAGTCTCATGAGTTTGGCTAGAGTAATCGGTATTTGGCTCCTGTTCATCATTATTTTAAAATTAGATTAGATGAAATAAACAATAAAATTTGAAAACTCATCTTGTTCTTTCTATTGTACTCTACTCTAAATAATGTCCAGCAGACTTCAGAAGACACTTAATACACACAAAGATCTGGAAACTTCATCTCATAGACTGGAACAGATTGGTAATGAGCATGTCCAGCAGTAATGGTCATCGTTCCTGAGGGGCTAGGTGGAGGACTGTGTGAGAAGAACAATCAATATACATAGATTATATTATATAGACTGCTTTCTTTTTTATAATTTGATATTCAAATAGATGAGAAACAAGAGTAAACTATCCCTCCCTCCCCCCGGTATTTTATCCTATTCCTGAAATTCTAATGAAATTATCATGCCTCGGCATTTTTTTTTTTGTACTCTGGTCTAAATCATCAACTTCACTGATGTTACAGAACTATGAAAATGCATTTTATTACTAACAAATACTATTCGTACTGCACAACAGATGTGCACAATGATCTATAATAATGTCATGCACTATTTTGGGTGTTGATTTTCTAATTACTTTCTCAAACAGATACAGCAATGGGAAAACAGTAGCATTCTTCAATACTACTGATATACATGGAAATAATATAAGTGTACTATGACATGGTTACTGGATATTCTCCACTATCTAAAAGATTCAAAATAGTAACAAGAAAAATCAAAGTGACTGTTTTAGATGAAGACTACTCTTTTTTACTGTACTGGTTTTGGCTGGGATAGAGTTAATTTTCTTCATAGTAGCTAGTATGGGGCTGTGTTTTGGATTTGTAACCAAAACAGTGTTGATAACACAAGGATGCTTTCGTTACCGCTCAGCAGTGCTTACACAGAGTCGAGGACTTTTCTGCTTCTCACCCCACCCCACCCCACCAGCGAGTAGGCTGGGGGTGCACAAGAAGGTGGGAGGGGACACAGCCGGGACAGCTGACCCCAACTGACCAAAGGGATATTCCAGACCATGTGACATCATGCTCAGCATGTAAAGCTGGAGGAAGGAGAAGGAAGGGGGGACGTTCAGCATTTGGCGTTTTGTGATGGCGTTTGTCTTCCCAAGTAACCGTTAGGCGTGATGGAGCCCTGCTTTCCTGGAGATGGCTGAACACCTGCCTGCTGATGGGAAGCAGTGAATGAATTCCTTGTTTTGCTTTGCTTGTGTGTGCGGCTTTTGCTTTACCTATGAAACTGTCTTTATCTCAGTCCACAAGTTTTCTCACTTTTACTCTTCTGATTCTCTCCCCCATCCCACCGGGGGGGAGTGAGCGAGCGGCTGTGTGGGGCTTAAATGCCTACCACAGTTAAACCACAATATTCAGTTAGGTCAATTATTTTCTGCTTACTACATGTGCTTAAGAACTCTATGACATGACCACCTGAAAGTAGTCACAACTGCTTTATAACTCTTTTTTCATTCATCATATTCTTCTTGCATAAAGCCTTACCGAATGGTGAGTTCCAGTATCTGTGCAAGTCTATCATGAAGCAAGTTTGCCTAAAAAAAAAGCCCAACATTAAAATTGAATTATTAACTGCTATATATTAGACCAAGCTAAAATGAATGAGACAGGCCATACTCAGTGAGTGTGTTTCACATCACCACATGGCAAATCCAGGCAGTATTTCCTATCTCAATTTCTTTTCTCACTGCTGCAAGGATTCTGAGCCCTGAAGAGGCATGTGAGATTGAGTGAGCCAGTCTCAGAGTACAAGGAATTATATAGCAAATTTTGCTGTTGCAGACAGGAATTTAAAAAACCTGAAATACATTTAGTTATTCAAAATATATAATGGGGTAAATACTGCTCCAGTTATCCCAGGATGAAATAGGATCAGACTGTGAATCTAGATTTCAAAGATAGTAAGGAAAACATTAAGATGAATAGTGTATGAGATTTCCATTCCTTTTCAAATGGTCTAGGAACAATCAAAAGCACACTTTAAATAACTGGAATTTCCCAACATTAATAATAGTAGAGATAATAGCTGAAGACAAAGAACTGAACTTTTTTAGAAGTAACAGCAGCAGTGACATGATAACATAAATCACCTTTAGCCAGCACATCCCCATTAATGCTTATACTAGTATCTTCAATGCTGTAAAACATTTTTCAGAAACTCACTTTGGTTTCACATTGTGCTGCAATTTCTTCAAATGGCGCTTTTTGGAACTTTTCAATCACAAGACGCCTTTTTTCTTTTTCCTGTTCTTCAAGTCCATTGTTATCTTAAAAAAATAATTAAAAAAAAAGACAAATGTAATCTTTGCCTATCAAGTATAAGTGATATAAACCTTCAATGTGCACTGCAGGGGCAAACTAACACTGTATTTGAAGTGATGCCCCCATACTCAAGCAAGCTGTCATCTGTCACTGCTTCTAAAGCAAAATGCAGACACAATTTCAGGGAGCTGGTTTGAGGACCTTCGTTTTGCCCCTTTCTTACTATGTGCTTTAATTACAAGTACATCCAGATTTCCTTTTGTTTTATTATCTGGACTCAAGACTGCACTCCTCACTCGCTGCACACAAGTTCAGCTTCAAGAGAAAAGAAGGGAGTGTCCTCCCTCCCAGTATCATGCAGACAGGTGGGCAGGATTTTCTATTAGAATTTGGGAAAAGCGAGTTCAACCTCTGCAGCCTGAGTGAACCTACAACCAGCTGGAACTTTGCAGCACCTAATGAATTTAAGTACCTCAGTGATTAGGCAGGTTTGGAAAACTGTCATACTGAATTATTGTTTAAAATACCAGTGTCTATTGTTTAAAACATCCATGTCTAGTCCTTGTTTTTGACAAGATTTTGGTGGACTGGGCAGCATTAATTAGTAATTACTTATAGTGATATGAAATAAGGAAACTGGATAATTCTGAGTTATGGTAGGTGGGTCACTTGTCAGAAATATATTCTTTTAAACAAATCAGTATCAATACACTAACTAAAAAACTGAGTGTTTTTGAAGTCCACAGTGTGTACCTCACAATCTATTTTCTGAATGCATTGAAGACGTGAAAATCTTAATATGTAAAAAATATTTAAGTTGCTTTATAAATAATCACTGAATGGAATTTGAAAATCTCACGTTATTTATAGCTTGGCCTGTAAGGGCAAATTTAATAGATGACAGGCATTTCCAGATGCTTTTCATTCAGTCACACTAGCTTCAGAAAATGAATTCACTAAAATTATCAAGATGATATTTCAGAGATTTAGAAATAACTAACTGAAGTTTTAAATAAATTTACTAGCTGAAGAGAAACAAATGTAATATTTTAATTATGGTATTCTGGCAACACCTTTTTCTCTAGCAATTCCCAGTAATCTAGAACCATGTTGCATAAACACAACTGTAATAAATCTTACCAATTGCTTTCTTCAAAGCTTCAAAGGTGATTTCTTCAGTATTATTAACCTAAACACAAAGAAAGAAAACCCACCCCTTAAAGCTCACATATAACAAGCTTCTAAAAAATAAAAAATGTGATAAACGCAGAAGGCTAAAATGGCCACAGAGCTTTTCTGCCTTACAAGTTTCTAATAGCTTTATCTGACGTTTCTATGAGAGCTGACAGATCGCTAATTCACATTTTTAAGACACTACAATTAGTGAGGAAATTTTTATCAAATAACATCAAGGAAAGCTTTCCAAATTCTGGTCAAGATGCTCTATGGCAACAATACTTTGGAAAAGGACTTGAATTTTGGCAGAACACTCCTTTGGGTCAGGAATATGCTGTGGTGTTTCTATACTGCTAAGCCTCAGTACCAGTTCTTAGATAGCTGTTGCAAATAATAGCAACTGCTTCCTGAGACTAGCTGAGTTACCAGCAATGTGATACTAAAATAAGAGATGGTAGTGGAGGGTAGTGTGGAAAACGGTTATTGCTTTAGGCTAACTTCACACCCGTATGGGCTCCAAATAATTTGGTGCTTATGTCATAAACATTGGAGCTAAAGGGCTCTTCATAACAAGCTATGTCTGATGCACTGAGAAAATTTGTTCATTTAGCAATATGAATATCCATTTGCTACTGCAGATGTACTTCATTAGGAACTGCTTGGGGCTGCAAAATTACCAAAGATGCATGAACATTTATCTGAAGAGCTCCCGCTCATAGATCTTTGTGTTTCAATTCTTTATAGACCTAGAGTTTCTATATCAGTAAGCATATTTACAGTGAAATGACTGTGATAATATTAGGGGAGAATGCTTAGATGGCAGAACAGTGTTCACCTGAATATAACATGGTTTCTTGGCTTGGACTGCCTTACTTTAATCCTTCAAAACTAACTACACGTAAACAGGCAGCACTTTTGTTTTTCCCTATAAACACTAATTGCTCAGAATAGTCTAATATGATTCAAGATAAAAGATCTGTAAGGTAGCAAAAAGTTATTTCACCCAATTCAGAAGACTGAATTCTTTCAGTTTTTTAAATCATTGACTTGACCTACTGTAAATGGAAAAGTGAGAAGAAGTAGCTGTTTCCTTTTTACATCAGTGTTATTTCAGGAGATGGAGCTGTAAATGATACTTTTCTAACAGATTTTACTACATTAGCATCGTATTCTCTACCTCTGAATATATAAAAGGTTAATAAACAAACAGCAAAACTCCCTTAATGTCAAATATTTGTGGATATGGCTAGAGATAAAGAGTATTCAGGTTTTGAAATAATCACCTTTTTGCAATTCATATTTGCTAAATATTACTTGTTTATGGCAGCCTTTCAGATTTCTAATTAACATCCGTAGTAGTTGCTGATACTAGCCAGCATTATATTTGGTTATTAGTATCACAGAAGCACTAGCTGCTTTTACAAGTGCTTTCATCTTATAAATGGAGATAACTAGGGAATAAGCCATCTTCCTGAACAGGATTCACTAACAGACTTGCCATAACAAAACACTTTGATTGTGCTGACAAAAGACTTGCATTCATATTGTATACAATAATAGATATTTTATGGATAAACAGTCTTCTACCTCAGACAGTGCAGAAATGATACCATATATCATTAATCCTAAAACTTCCATTAATTAAGTAGTTTATCCTCTCAAATCATAAAGCCTTATGCTCCTTTTTTTTTTCTTCAGTTTAATTCTGTTAACAGTTACAGATTATGTTATATTTACTAATCAACAAAGCAAGAGAACCAGATTTAATATCCTTGTGGACTTTTTTTTCTTTTTTTCCTCCTCTTGAGTTACATCCAGTGTATCATCTTATGTTGCAGGTGGCCAAAAACATGCATTATGAGGGAACAAGAATTAGCAAAAATTACAGAGGACCATTACTGAAGGAACAGGCTGCCCAGGGAAGTGGTTGAGTCACCATCCCTGGAGGTATTTAAAAGATGTGCAGATGTGGCGCTTAGGGACATGGTTTAGTGGTGGACTTGGCAGTGTTAGGTTAATGGTTGGACTCAATGATCTTTTCCAACCTAAATGATTCTGTGATTCTATGAAAGTTTTTCAGACATTCATGATTTAGGTATCAAGGTGCAGTCAGCCAATTGGAAAATTTTGGTTTTCCATTTGCATTGTAAACAAACATTGTAAAGCAACTAAAGGAGGAATACTTTGTTTCATGTCTTTCCGATTAATAAAATTATTGTTTTTAAGAGAGACAAACAGTAATTCGTTATCCAAGACACTGTACCACATTAAACTGAGAACCCATACAAAGATTTTGATTTATCTACAACTGCTATATCCTCTTAAAAAAAAGTTCATATATCAATACTTAACATATCAGCATAATCATTTGAAATCTGAAATGGAACCTTCTTTCATTTAATTCTGCTATCAAGAGAGATGTTAAATCACACATAATCACATATAATACATGATTTTTAAAAGTATATTAATGGCAAACACCCCCATTCCTATTAACAGCATTTACTTTCTTCAGAAAGCTAAAGATTGTGACAGTCTGGCTTACTTTTCAAACACTTTTTTCTTCTTTCTCCTAAACTTTTATCTAGTTTATCTGTATCCTTGCTAATGCACAGGAGGCATAGGCAGAGCACCAACAAGTGAACACACAATATCATCTGAGGTATCATCAGCACAGAGCAGAAAGGAATAATAATAATGATGCAAAACATAAATCACATCTGTCAGTAAGTTCTAAAATGAGGCTTGCTCCTTTACAATAGCTTAATATTACATTTTTAACTAACACTCAGCTTGACTCTGTCTACATGTTCTGTTTCATGCTCCTAGCTGGTTTATGCTTTAAGATGCTAAAGGTAGGATTCATTTGCAGTACAAACACCTCAATTTCAACAGCTAATCTCCATTGCAGCCAGCAGAAATCTGGTTAATAAAAATCAGCAGAACCTTGAAAAAGATTCAGTAGAAATAGAAATTTATTTTAAGAAATACTTCAAATGAAGTGTCAAAAGATGTGGGACAATTTTAATTATAATGCAGTCTTCCTAAGGGATAATTAGCATGAGCTCCTGTACCCTACATAGGAACTTTTTGTTTCTACCTTATCTTTCCTGTGCCTTTAAAGCACTGTGTGCTAAACTCTTGTGGAAGGGAAAAGTGATACTGTAACACAGTGCTGTAAGCAGCCTGCCTAGTCTTTACCTGCCCCTCTCAAAGACAGCAGTCTCCCACCAGTCTTGTATCTGTCAGCCCCATGCTGATGAACAAAACTCTCAGATACTTCAAACGACGCAGGGATACACATGCAGGAATTTTATTTGATCCCTCAAAATGCAAATAAAATTTTTTAGAATATTTACTCATAAAATATTAGTTGTTTGGCATATATATGTGTTGCTACCCCATATTCTACAGTACAACCTGTAAAAACTGTAGTAACAAAATACTTTACACTTTTATACAGCAAGATCAATATCAGTGTCTTTGGCAACACATTTCTACAAATATAGGAATTTAAAACAAAAAAAAAAATCAAAACCCCAAAGCATTTAACATTGCTAGAACAATTAGATATTAGACTTCTTGGGAAAACTTCATTTGCATTCCCCCCACCTGTCCCCCCCCAAGATGCTGCTTTAAAATATCTCGTGATTTTCATACCTTATCCTCTGTGTTGTTGCCAGGCAGAATATCCACCTGAATAGATACCGTGTCCACAATGCTCTTCCTCCTGGAGAGTCTGTCCTCATCTAGAAGCAAAACAACTTATCTCACTTTTTCTATAACAGTTTTGTATAACAGAAATATGATCAATCAAATTTCTACACATCAGATGCAGATTTGTTTCTATATTTTATCATTTGGATTGTTGTGAAAAATGATCAGTTACTGCTCTAAATTATTAAATATGAAGGAAAATAACCTTTTTATTGTCCCTTCCCCTTCTCATCCCAGATCTTGCCAACTTTCCCTTGAAAGCCCAGAATATTAAAAAATGAGATGAGATCTTATTCAAATGCATAATAAATAGCACATTACATGATGATATATTGCTGCAGAGTAATTTACAAAAGCCTGAACCTATTTTTTTGCCTGTGAAATTGAAATATTAAGGTCTTAATTTGAAGGTATTCTGAAATGGAAAAGGGCTTCTTTGGAAGATGACTCATTGACAGAAGAAATAAAGATTTCTCAATGGAAATGAACAACAATCCTTCCTTATTCTTGTTGCTACAAGCACCATATTCAGCAATTCTAAAAATCTACTTGGTGAAAAAAAAATTCCTCCATTTCTAACTTCCTACAAACATTTTAGCAAGTCCAGCTGGCCTAAAAAGTTGTCAGAATAAGACCAACTGCACTGATACTAAAAGGAGAACAACAATTTCATGAATGCATAAGCAGATTATGCTCAAATGATCCATCAGTTGATGGATCTTCCTATTGTGACTGCATTCCTGAGACAATACACCAATAATCTTTTCTCATTTTTGACTTTTAATATATTAACATAAGATTAAAAAGAAAAAAAAAAACAGTAAAAATGCATTTACAGACGCGTCATGAGGATCCTCTGACAAATGAAGACTTGAGTGGCTTGAATTTCGTGTATCTCATTTACAAAACCATGAATCGCCATATCACATTTTAGATTTTAGCTGAGATCAAGCCATTTGGATCTGGCCATTATTTAATGACTTGCACTGCACACAGTTAGAAGCACCTACAGGCACTTGATACTACAATAAGGATATGGAGAACGACTGTAAAAACTCCCCCACCACAAGGTAATTTATGCTGTTTCTTCTGCAACCTTTGTTTAATCCACTTCTAGCAAAGCGCTTTTGCAGTACAAATATTGACCTTGAACAAACAGAATTCATTCCAGCAGAGCTGAACATACTCAGCTTTTAAAAATCAAGAAATAACTTTCAGAAGTCATATAAATGAAATGCCATTTTACGATCAAGAGGCAGTGAAAGAACAAGATTAGTGAAAAACACCTGAATTCTAGCTATCTTTGCCAGGTTCTCAGAGTCCCTGAGCATTTGAAGTGGCATTTTGAAGGATTTACTTAATTTTTAATCCCTGACAGCTCACTGGTACACGACCCAATACATACAGAGTCTGAGGAAAGCACCTTAGCCCTCAAGAGTAAACACAAGACAAAACTACATCTTTGCTGCCATCTTGCTGCTCTCTCTATAATTGACATGCAAACACCAGAAGATACATTTTGGGGACTACTTTGGATATAATTCATTTTTATAATGGATGCCTCACTATACTTGCCTAATAAAAATGCCCATTCTTCTCTAATTTCAACACATTAAGTGGGTGAAAAATTGTGAAAATTGCCATTTTTTCTGTATGCTATAAAGCTTTTCTCCACACACATGGAGGAGCCCAGAGGCACAAAGGGAGTGGTGGAGCCCCAATACCCGCTGCCCCAGCCCCTACCAGGGCTGTCCCAGGAGTCTTGGCCCCATGGGCCAATGTAAGCAGCTCTCTGGGTCACCTCGCTGACCGAGTCGGGGTCAGTGCCTGGGGTATGGGACACATCGTGGGATGCAGGGGAACAGCATCTTGGGATTGCACAAGGCTTAGTATGGGATGTTTAGGGGAGGAACCAAGGGTGGGGAAAAGGAGGATTGAGATGGTTTGGGAGGGAGCAAGCAAGGAAAATAGACGGATAAGGAGATAAAGGCATCAGTCCCACGTAAACCCGTTGCTGATCAGTAAGTGCATCTGGCCATGCCCTGAGCCTCATCAGTGCAGCCTGTCCCATCTTCTCATCAAATCCCATTTCTCTTTTCCTGGGTGAGGGACTCTATTATTTGTGCAGGTGTGTGCATAGGGGTCGGAGTGCAGCAACTGGAGTCAGACCACAGGTGAGAGAGCCCCTGTGTCTGGAGCGAGCGAGGGCACACAGCACCAGTGCATGGTAACGAGGGGATATCAAGCTGGACCAGCAGGCGAGTAGATCAAGTGGCCTGGGAGCTGGGGGTGTCCATGTGTGTCTGCACCTCTGTGTGTCAGTCTGTCTCTGAGGGGAATGCACCTGGAGGGACCAGGCGGCCCAGGCCAACTCTCAGAAAGAGCATGGAGCCTGGGGTGTTACCGAGACCCATGTGTGCACGTGCGTGCATTACTGCGCAAGGGGGATCTGTACCAGCAGCTGGAGTGGGGCTGTGGGCCTTGGGGACTCACATGCCCAGGTGCCAGTGACTGGAGAGTCTGGGAACCAGGAGACAGCTGGTGGGTAGACAGTGTCTAAGCCCAGCTACTGGTGGGATGCACACAGAACATATGCACGTATACATGTCCCACTAACGGACCTTTATCCTCAACAGTCAGCGAGTAAGATGAATCATTGTTCTGTGAACAGCTGAGAGCCTCTTCCAACTTACTGCCAAGTTCTTGTAATTTCACTCAAAGAGGTAATTAGTACTATCACAAAAATGATACCTATAGCCCTACTACCTGCTCAGGAAAAGAAAATAGGAAGCTACCATATTGCAGAGTTCCAAATCAAGAGTAAACACAAAGGCAAACCTTGCAGCAGCTAACATTGCTACAGGTATATCAAGGAAATAAACAAAAAAATGCAGAAGGACACACTAAGTACAACACAATTTCTGGCCTAAAGGTCTAAAGGCCTTCTAAAAGCAGTTGTTGGGGTTTTGTTTTTTTTTTTTGACTGTGCACATCCTATACACACACCACAGCTAGCAGGAGAGCAGGCTGACCTACAACTCATTTTTACCTTTTGACTTGTGTCTGCATTTATGAGGTTTTTTGCCTGATGGAAACAGAGCTAAATTAAAAAAAAAAATATGTATAGACTAAAAATGATTAAATGTACATTTAAATTATCAGCTTCCCCCTCCCTCAAATAAGGAAGAGAACAAGGTACAAAAAGTTGTAAATATTAACATCTTTCACACTGATAGGAAGTACCAAAACCTGAAACAAAGACAGGATGATGATTTTATGTCTATAAGTCATTGTTAAGCATTATATCATTGATATTCAGAAATACTACAAATAATTAGGATGAAATCTTTACTGGCTTTTTGGGTTTAACCATAACTTTTACAAGAATATACAAAAAATGGGATCCATCTTTTACTAAAATTAATTATATATTTTGAAACATTATATTATAGCATTATCATATAATAGTAGAAATGAAACATTTAATTGAAGTAAAAAATGAAAAGTTTCAGAGTTCCAAAATATTCACTTTAGTTAAATGAAAACCTTGGAAGCTCAATATCCCACAGGATCAGAGATTAATGATCCTAATTATGAAAACAGACATGGAACCAGTTTTGGTTACTGCTCTTCATAAAAAGATTACAAAAAACCCCAATCTCGTCTGATTCACATACACTAAGATTTAGCATTAAATATGGCCGTTTCTCATCACCTGAAGAGGCAGTTAATCACATGCAGCTAAACTCACTTAACCTTGATGTCAGAACTTACATATCTTCCTGTGTAGGAATGCATCAAAGTATCCAAGAAAACCCTAGCAAGGTAATTTGTGTAAAAATACATCTCGATTTCTAGAAGAGGCTTAACATAAATTTCAAACCAGGCTTTCTTTCTCACTCAAAGACAGTAAAAATTCAAAAACGTAACATTTCCTTACTTGCTACCTACCTCTTCTGCCAATACAAAAATATAATGTTAACTGGTTTTTTGGATGCCAGAAGAAATAATCTGTCAAGTATAGCAACTTTTTCCTTTTTAGAAGACGACAACCAGCAACAGAAAACACAGACATTGCAGCTGTGTCTCAGAATATATCACTAGTTTACCTGCTAGCACTTGGGACAAAACCACATCTGCTGTTCTGGAGAACTCATTCCCCCCCCATAGCAGCTATCCAAAAAAACTTATTCAAGAGCAGGCAGCAATGCCTCTGAATTGTACTGCAAGTGTGACAGATCTGGCATTCACTGTCCATATGTACTATGTTTCTTTCTATGGGTGAGCTACAAAACATAGGAATCACATTTTCCTGCTACGTACTTTTATTTTGCAAAAAGGTCATGCTTCAGACTGGATGTCCCATAGTCTTACAATAGCAACCAGTTACGTACAGCCACAAAACACATATGGTTAATAAAATAAATTCTTCAAACAATTTTTTTCAGTAAGTTGCTCAATTGGCTGTTGAATATATATTAAAATCTGAAAACACACAATGTCACATACTAGCTAGCCATTGACACACTATTCATGCATCCTGGGTAGCACGAACTCTCACAAATCTACCTCAGGCATACTTTATTTTCATTGTGTTACCTGACACTAAGCTAGCATAGGTATCTAACAGAGGAAAACATAATATTATTGATTAAATTAACATCTGCTCATTGAGAATTTGACTAAGGCTAATAACTCAAGTCAGCACAAGGCCATATGGCAAAAGGATGGAATACGTTCCATTCAGTGTTTACATAAAAAAGATAAAGTATGCTGACTTGTATAATCCTTCCTCACCTGCTAACTCAAGTGAATACAGAAAAACAGTAGTAACAATCACTACTGTCTTCTTAGGTACTCTTTCAAAGGCAAAGACTTCATTAAAAAGAGTCAAAGTGGGTTCAAGAACTTTCTGCCCCACCTCCTGAATTTAAGGGGAAAAAAAAAAAAATCTTAAAAGGACACAAAGTTGAAACTTCTTAGCAATAACACAGTAGCTAATGAGAAAAAAAAAAAACATCTTGAGAAAACAAAATTATACTATAATTAAGTTTTGTTGCCAAGTAGTCACACTACATTTCATTGGCACACAACACATTAAGCAAGCATTCTTAATAACTGGTACTTAGCAGTTTTGCCACTAATCACCGCTTACCTGTTACCTGGGGTACATAGGGAACTGACAATCTTTCCACACTGTATCCACTGCCTCCCAGTGATTCTGCAATCTTGTTTGTCAGGAAAAATAAATTTTTTTCATGCTTCTCTAAGGATTTTGGAAGACTGTCAAAATATATATTCAAAGTTATTATCTACCAATAGAGATTTGTTCATTAAGTAAAATACTTTTAGAATGTCTGCAAGCAAACAAAAAGGATCAATGGTAATGATTTGATAGAAATAAAACTTGCCCAGTTATTTAGGAATGAATATACACTCCAAAATGAGTCCATTTAATACCTCTGCAATACTTTAAACTACCTTAACACTTCTTGGTTATCTAAATTATGTTCCTCACCTATTCTGCTTCATCTTGAGAGAATATGGTGTCTGTTAAACGGAAAAAAACTGCAGAGTAATAGTATTTGCCATTTGTCAGCAATGTGCCCTTGCGACAAAAAAGGCTAAGGGTATCCAGGGCTGCATTAGGAGGAGGTATTGCCAGCAGGCCAATGGAGGTGATTCTTCCCCTCTACTCAGCACTGGCAAGGCCACATCTGGAGTACTGTGTCAAGTGCTGGGCTCCCCAGGACAGGAGAGACATGCACTTACTATAGAGAGTCCAAGAAAGGGACACTAAGGTGGATTAAGGGACTAGAGCATCTCTTCAATGAAGAAAGACTGAGAGCTGGGACGGTTCAACATGGAGGAAAGAAGGTGGATCTTATCAACATGTATAACTACCCTAAGGAAGGGAGGGTGGAAAGACAATAAGCCAGGCTCTTTTCAATGGTGCCCAGTAACAGGACCATGAAGCAATGGGCACAAACTGAAACACAGGAGGTTCTGTTTGAACATCAGGAAACATTTTTTACTGCGAGGGTGACCAAGTACTGGCACAGGTTGCCCAGAGAGGTTGTGGAGTCTCCATCCTTGGAGATATTCCAAAGCCATCTGGATGTGGTCCTGGACAGCCTGCTCTAGATGACCCAGCTTGAGCAGGGGGGCTGGACCAGATGATCTCCAGAGGCCCCTTCCGACCTTCCCCATTCTGTGATTCAGTGAAAATGCATTTTGCTGTGTTAGCACTTACACCAAGCATCATATTGTGCAGATGTAAGTGCCTCTGACTACAATAAAAAAAAAAAATCTGAAAAACAGATTTTTTTTTCATATATGCTTTTAATGCTTGATTTTCTTCTGCCTATCCTGTACACTATTACACCTCTAAATTATTTTTCACGTATGCAACATATTTCAATGATGTGCGATTTTTAACAGTAAAATAGGTACTTCAGTGTTCATTAATTCACATTCTATATCTACTTACTTGCATTTGTCTTTGAAAATTGTTTCTGGCAGAAAATAAGGTGCTTCCAGACTTCTAGTTTCGATGACCTGGAAAAAAACAAGACAAATAGTACAAATGGAGTAGTTCCATAGCTATTTTCTCCAATGTCTAAATTGCTTAAAGAGGTTCTACTGTAGCAGATTACTAATCCTTCACTAACATCTACCTCAGCACAAATGAGGCCTTTAAAATTTATTTTAACCAGAGAAAGAGATTGTGGCACTCACCCTTTAGACTAAAAATCTGATTCTCATGGTCTTGTGCACGTCAGTACTGTTTTACCAAAGACAATGAGGCTGTAAAGTCTTATACCAGGTGGGGATTTAGCCCATTATATATGGTACCATAAACAAAATAAAAATGCTATACTTTGAGACAAGAATATTCTGTGCATAGTTTTAAGAGTCAGCAAGTAATGCCATCAGGGACCAAAGACAAAGAGCAATGTTGGTGGACGCAAGTACAGGAGATCAACACCATAAGCAATTACTTGACACAAGTTATTTACCCATTTTACAGTAGAATGTGTACTGTTCTAAATGACTTAAATTACTTAATTATGTGTTACCTTGCTGACATGCTGACAAAAGGCAGGAACTGCAATCATCTGACTCAGAAAGTTTAGATACGCTGCAACCAATGCCATGACACCACAGCGATTAAACATTGGCAGATTATCCTCATTGATGATGGCAATGTCCTGAAATACAAAGGATAGCATTACACCCTCCAAAGTTAACAGGCTGTCCCAAATATATGGAAGTCAAAGTTGTTATTAGTAACACTAGCCGACATATGATGACTGTCTTTTATTACCTGGCATTCAAAACCTCTCACCTTAAAATTCTAGTCTTCTAGCTCACTCTTGAATTAAGTACATATTAATCTGAAGTTAAAGAGCTTGAAGGATTCAAACCCTAAGAAGAGAAATAAATCTACTCCTCTCAAACTTCTGTTTCTCAGAGAGTACAGATTATTGATTGGTAGTCTCTTGTCCATTAAGATTCCCATAATGACCACCAGCTGATCATAACTTTTTTCAGGAAAATTAGAAACAGAAGTTTAATAATAAAAATCTCTCTTGTGAGTCACCGATACAGGGGACCGATACAGGGGACATAAAGGGAATTATTTAATGCTTATTAGCATTTCTATGTTTATTCAGATTGTATTATTTTTGGTCTAGTAAAACTCCTAATGTCATTTTCATCAAGTAAGGATTTGGTTCAGTGACATATTTTAAAATTAAGGATGCACTCTGCACTTCAGAGGTTTCATAATGCAGGTGCACATTAGGGAATAAGGCTAATGACAGAGTGAACTGGGAATACAGGACACAATTTCATCAAATTTCCATGGCACATGCTAGCACTATTTTTTTTAATGCTTTAATTTCAACATAGATAAACCAACTAAGTTATACATTTTCACTGAGATACATATGCAAGTATGAAATAATGTTTGATCCTGTAAAGGAAATGTTAAGGAATAAAGCCTGTCAATACACAGATAGAATTTTACTCTAAGGTAAGATTAAATAGCTTGGTTTGACAAATATTTCCAACCAAACAATTAACCAAAAGCTTTCTTCCAAGGTGAGGACATTCCATGTATTTTATATGGAACACTGATGCAAGATTGTAAGAATACCTTGTCAATCTACTAATGAATGTACCAGTGATTCTAGGGAATGTTTCAACAGATTTCCACATCTGCTTTATTTCATGAAGAGAACATGTTGTAGAAGTTTGTAACAAATCTGATTAGTTGAAGTTTCCCTAATAATAAGTGTTACGTACAAAGTGCACTTCCTTAATGGATTGATCAAATTAGGACTGAATGATGTGATTTCCAATTGGAAGATCAACATGCAAACAAAAAAAGTTATCCACATCTCCAATTACCAATCTAACTTGTCAATCAATGAACCCAACACTGATTCAGACTCATACCTGCAAAGCAATAGCTAATCGAATGAGGTCAATAACCACTTCTTCATTGGCTAGCTCAATTGTTGTAAGAGCGAGAGATGTAAACAGCAGTTCAAAGTTTTTTTGGACATTGTCTTCTTCTTTACAGCCTAAGTAGATGTGTCTGTACAACTGCTGACCATGCTATAAAAAGACAAAAGGGAAAATGAGTATTAAAATCATAGAATAATTTATGTTAGAAAGGGTTTTTAAAGGTCCTCTAGTCCAACTCCCTACTCCAAGGACAGCCAACTTTGATGTTAGATCATTTTGGATTGAGAATTAAAAAAATAAAAAAGGATAAAATACATGTGTACACATACATACACAAATAGGTACAGGATTAATCAAGACGACCACTAGTTTACCACCGTAACAGCAGCTTCTTTATAAATACCGTACTGTTCTATGTTATGTAGAAATGTACAGATAGGGAAGATGATACAGAGAACTGCACATATGAATACTGCACTGGGTGTCAGACATTGGTATTAATTTCCTATTGAAATATTCAGAAAAAAAATTGCTCAGATGTGAAAAGGAGAAAAGAAAAAGTAGTTCTTGAAACATTCTCAAGAACATTCAAGTAACAGGCGCTTCAAGGGTTATCCTTGGGAAGACATCGAATTTGTTCATTAAGGAAGTCTCCTTGAAGAGCAAACTGAGAAAAAAATTCTTCTAGAGGGTGTTTCAGAAGATGAGTAGGGCTCAGTTACCACTGTGCACAGGGAGGCTCCAGCTCTAGTGAAGAACATAGGTTATCTAATGAAAGACCCTCAGCTTCAAAAGTTACTTTCCTTTCCTCGTAACACTGTGCTTAACCAAATCTTTGTACACAAACTATTATTTCAACACAAAAAAATGAAAACACATAAAGGCAGGTTAAGAAGCAGGTTTTGCATGCAACACATGACTCAGTACCACTCCAGCGCTCTTAATCTGTAGAGGATACAGGTCTGTATCAGCTGACACAGTTAATTTTCAAGATCTAAGGACTGAGGCTTTACCTCTGGAAATACTAGTTCAGCTTGAGAAGGAGAAATAAAACTCATTTTTAACATCTGTTTTTCAAGCAGGACATATTCACTTAAGAAATAATAAAGATGTTGGTCTTTTTATTACTTCTGAAATCAAATATATAGTTGTTTAAATATATGCTTTATTTACAAAAGAGGGAAATAGGTATTAGCAAAGAGCAGAAGCTACCTTGAAATAAGCACAGTAAAGGTTAGCTGTTTAAAGACACAGTATATTTGGAAAATAAAAGTAATGCAATGATTCATCCCACTGATAAAGAATTGTACTTAGATGTGAAAATAAATTATTATGTGGATTTTCTCAACACGTAGTATCTTTCTAGAAGATTGCAACATGCAGTAAGTTCAACATTTCCCTTTAAAGAAAGGATAGAAATAAACCTCCTGGCTTTGAGAAGGTGGACTGAGATGAAGAGAGTTTTGTGCCTATGTCTGGTTTAATTCCACCTAATTTTAGGTACTGAAATTCCTAAGTATGATACACAATTGCCTTAGGATCCTCATCTAACATCAAACAAGCCTAGATGGTAATTCAGATCTTAATGGACTTCTGGAGGTGCTTCACCCCTCTCCTTTGATAATGCAAGGAAGAGTAGGCTGCTAACATACACATCTAAATTAGGTGAGTAACATTAGGTTTATGATATGCACCTGAAACAGTATCACATGGATAATTATTGAATGACTTAATTCCCCAGGGTTAATACATTTTTTTAGAAGACCGTAAAACCTTTTCTTGACCTGATAAGAATCTCTTTTCCTCTCCTGACCTCTTTTTCAGATGAGAGTGTTAACAATTCAAATACTTAGTTTGACAATTAAAATTTTCATCTAGCAAAACCAGTAAATACCACTTATCCAAACTGTTTAAAATCCTAGACATTAAATTGATGAATTAAAATTTAATTCACTTTTTACAAAGATACATTACTAATAATTGCCAATGTTGACGTATTCTTTATTTGTATTATTGCAGTATTAATCAAAACAGGTGTAAACATATCACAAGGAGTATAAACTGTACTAACTTAGCAAGAACATTTATCTTGCGATGTTACTTGAAAGTTGCACTACTCTATTTTGCATATTGTTATACATGCAGTATTTTTGCCTCTGGACAAGTTAAACTGCAATTCTTCTGATTTTTATAATTAGAATATTAAATTAAGTCAGCACTCTGAAGCCACACATTTTTTATTTCGCAGCTAATAGGAAACAAAACAAAACAGTATGGGAAAGCTGTGAGAAATGAATGTATTTTCTCAGGCAGATAACAGTGATAAACATTCTAAAGCCTGCTTGAGCTGACTTCAGTACTTTGTATTTTTTTGTTTACAAACATACCTACACAGATAAACTATAGTCAGGAATGACAGAGCACACTAATAACTATATGCATTTTTGCCACAGAGAAAAAAAGGTGTTTATTGTAAAGAAGTAATTTCACTCCACATAAGCATCATCTAATTAAAAAAAAAAAATTTAAAAAATTCTGTTTTTCTTTAGACCCAAACATACTCAGAAGTCCACTGGCACAACACCCTATAAAAACAATCTTACAAGGAGGTGCATTTTTCAGAATTATGGTTTAGATACACATTGTTCTAATTTCATGCATGCAAGGATTTTCACTGAAGACACAAATGAAATTTTTATTCCATGGAAACACCTCTCAAGTATCTAGAGCACCTCAACATTGAAATCACTGTAATTTGAATTAAAATCACTCAATACTTATCTTTGCAACAAGTTATTGAAAAAACACAGTTGTAGAATAAAAGCAAAGCAACTGCTTCAAGTACTTTATCTTCTTTCTAGATAGAAAAGTTAACTTTTTTGTTCTATTACCTTTTTCATGAAGCTCACATCTTGCCTTGAAATTTTGTCTCGTTTTATCTTTAGATCAGAAACATCTGGTATTATTCTACAAAGGAAACAAAAATGTTTTAGCAAAAAGAAGTTGAAAGGGAAAAGGATGTGAAATATATGAACTATTCAAATCTTGAAGGAATTTCCATTTTAATTATATCCTTGTTTAACAATGACATTCAAATTTCAGTTGAAGAGGGAGAACCATAAACAGAATTATGACAACCACTTTTTTTTTTCTCTACATAAAATACCATATTCTGTCTTCCGCAGTTAAACTAGCAGATATTTGGAATGGTCATTTAAGGTATCGTGCACTGAGGCTTACCTGTAAAACTCTTGTCATCAATAAATGACACTGAGAACCATGCATTTATCAGAACAGGACATTAATACTTCACATTAGGAAAAATATTTTAAAATCATCAGTACTTATCATTCCGATATTAAACTAGAATTTCAAGTAGGCCAAAGCAAACAAAAAGAATTACCGTATCCCTCTGAGTTTTGCTCTGTTGTCATGCCGATCAATGAGATTATGTAGTATTTCCAAGACCAGCTGCCTTAGCTCAGAGTCTTCCATGAGTGAAGGAGACAATAAGGGGTCCAGAAACGGGGGAGGAAGTGCATTAGTTATCGTGGTTGCTTTGTATCCTGAAGTTACCTGTTCATCGTTGGAAGTAAAATTAATGTGTGTTATTATTGCTTTGTAAGAATTACTTGCAGCTGTCACTCACTTTTTAGTGTGCTTGCTTTGGCATCTGAAAGGTGGATTCAAATGGAAATAGTGTATTAGTTTTGAAAATTCATAACCTCACTATGAATTTGGAAGGACTTTAATACTCACATTCAAATGAACTCCCTCATCTGTTTTAAAGTGGTATTTCTCAGGATCCCTCCTCTACCAACACACCCGAAAGGAAAAATAAAGGTACCATTTATGATTTTTTTTTAAAAAAAACAGACAATGAAAAGTTGCAGGGCATAAAATTAAGATGGTAATAATTCCAATAGAGACTTTTCCATTTCAGGCTCTGAGCTGCTCATATATGGTACTGGCTATGCTCATGTGAAGAAAAAGAGAGAAATCAGGGCCTATATGTACATCTTAAACATTCATGGATACTACTTTATCGCAAAACGAAAGCAAGCAGCAAATATAACTTTCTTAGAAATCTGGTACCATGGAGTTTGTTTTTTCTTTTTTTAAACTAATACTACTGCTGACTTGCCTCATTCCATTACTTTTATTTAAAGCAAACTCTGTAGGCACACAAGGAAAAGTTAACTTAAATCAGACAACTTAAATATTCATCAGCTGAACTTTTACAGCAGTCAGAAATGTTTAAAAATTTACTGTCCCTTAAAGTGGAGATTACCAGATTATTACAATCTCAGAAACAAAACAGGATTCAGAAACTGCCAAGCATATGGTGTTGAGGATGAGGGGAACAAAATAATCCAAAACTTAATTATTATAAAAGCAATTATATGTTTATCTAAGACTTTGCATAATAATTGTATCTTCATTATGCATATTCCATACCATTACAGCTTTTACATGTGAATTGTGTTGTATGAGTTTTGGCTGGGATAGTTAATTTTCTTCATAATAGCATATATGGTGCCATGTTTTGGATTTGTAACCAAAACAGTGTTGATAATACAGGGATGTTTTGGTTATTGCTGAGCAGTGCTTACACAGAGACAAGGCCTTTTCTGCTTCTCACACTGCCCTGCCAGTGAGTAGGCTGGGGGTGCACAAGGACATGGGAGGGGACGCAACTGGGACAGCTGACCCCAACTGACCAAAGGGATATCCCATACCATTTGACATCGTGGGGAAGAGTGGCTGGAAAGCTGCCAGGCAGAAAAGGACCTGGGGGTGTTGGTTGACAGACAACTGAATATGAGCCAGCAGTGTGCCCAGGTGGCCAAGAAAGCCAATGGCATCCTGGCTTGTATCAGAAACAGTGTGGCCAGCAGGAATAGGGAAGTGATCGTGCCCCTGTACTCGGCACTGCTGGGGCTGCACCTCAAATACTGTGTTCAGTTTTGGGCCCCTCACTACAAGAGAGACATTGAGGTGCTGGAGCGTGTCCAGAGAAGGGCAACGAAGCTGGTGAAGGGTCTAGAGCACAAGTCTGATGAGGAACGGCTGAGGGAAGCCTCTTATGAGGGAACTGGGGTTGTTTATTCTGGAGAAAAGAAGGCTGAGGGGAGACCTTATCGCTCTCTACAACTACCTGAAAGGCGGTTGTAGAGAGGTGGAGGTCGGTTTCTTCTCCCAGGTAACAAGCGATAGGACAAGAGGAAATGGCCTCAAGTTGTGCCAGGGGAGGTTTAGATATGGTATTAGGAAATTTTACTTCACTGAAAGGGTTATCAAGCATTGGAACAGGCTGCCCAGGGAAGTGGTTGAGTCGCCATCCCTGGAAGTATTTAAAATACATTTGGATGAGGTGCTTAGGGACATGGTGTAGTGGTGGTCTTGGTAGTGTTAGGTTAATGGTTGGACTCGATGATCTTTAAGGTCTTTTCCAACCTATACAATTCTGTGATTCTGTGCTCAGCAATAAAACTGGGGGCAGTTTACTAGGGCTGCTGTTGCTCAGGGACTGTCTGGGCATCAGTTGGCTGATGGTGAGCAACTGGGTTTTGGGTGGGGTTTTTTGTGGTTTGTTTGGGTGGGGTTTTTTTGTTTGGTTGGTTTTGTTTTATTTTTTATAATTTGTTTTTCTTTTTGGTTGGTTTTGTTTTAATTTGTTTCCTTTTTTTACTTACTAAACTGTCTTCAGCTCAACCCACTATTTCTCACTTCTACCTTTCTGATTCTCTCCCCGATTCCACTGGGGAAGAGTGAGCAAGTGATTGGGTGGTGCTTTGCTGCCTGCCGGGGTTAAACCACATCATCTGAGCAAGCACTCTTCCTACAGCATAACTGAACAGGTTAAAAGGAAACTGGCTGGCAGATGAGCATGAGGGTACATGAAGGTATCTAATAAATCGTTTTGAAAATGGAAAATTACTAATATTACAAGCAGTAAGGCTGCAAATAAAAGTGCATACTTTTAATCAAGTGCCAGGTTTTAATTACCTATACAACATTAAGCTGTCTGCCTGTGTCTATGCACGACAACAGACTAATTATGTTATGAAGTATTATTCTTTTGTAAAGAATACATGATGTACAATGCTCAGTTCAGTACACAGAACAGGAAGAGCTCAGTAGTTTCTAGTTCTTTATTATGTGTGCAGACTAAACTTTATATACCACAACAAAAGCTTTGCTCTGAACAGAAATTCCTTCCCACATTTTTTCCACAATAGTTATCAATGTCTGAGTAATTCATTAAGCATCAAAACATTCACTTTCACATCTTTGTGTCATGATGGGATTTTACCTCCATATTCTAAAAGAGGATCCAAACCAAAATTCAGTGTAAAAAATGTTAAATTCCTTCCACATGCACAATTTGAATCCCTTAAAGCATACTTACAGGCTATGCAGCACCCCAAATAATTAGATCAATTCTTAACGACTTCAGTGGAAATTTTTAAGACTGGTGAGATGAATGTTGTCAGGAACAGTTTAGGCATAGCTGAGTCTATCTTTAATGAGGACAATGTGCAAAATGACCCCCTGAGGCCCTTTCTAACATGTTTTCTATCCTTAAATTGCAACTATGAATGCTTAGCTCTTCTGCAAGCCAGAATCCAGGATTTCATATTCTGACAAGCAATGAACGGTTTAACTGATTTACCTAACACCACACACAAATTTCATGTCAAAGCAGGGACAGAAACTCATTTTCCAGGAAGGCATTCTACTGCTTTAGTTGTGAAATAACTCTTTATGCTATTTCCCCTACTTCAGTCACTAAACAATTTTCAGCTTCTGCAACAAAATAGGCCAGGATTCTACAGGCAAGAGCCTCCTTTACTACCCACTTCTGATTCTCACCATCAGGATGTATTTCCAGAAATATTCTTTGAAGGTTTACAGCTGAAAAATGTATTTGTGATAAAAAATTATACCTTACAAGAAATGTGGGAAATACTAGGAAGGAAAGAATAATGGTGCCTGAGGCTCTAAGAGCTTGGGATAGGCATCCATTCCTACAGTTTTAAAAGTACTAGCCATTCTACTAATTACAGCTTTTCTGATGTCAGAGACAAAAGTGATTTCACTTTGATGTTGCCAGCATTGCTGGCAGAACTTGTCAACTCAACCTGCTCTACGATGTTCTTTTGGATCTGCATATCCCATTATAACTGATGTTCACTAAAATGCTCTAAGAGATGGAGGAATATTTCTTGAGCTGCTTGTAATGTAAGTTGGGAAAACACTGCTACGGTTTTACTCAGTAGAACTACAGATCTATGTAATATGAAAGTATGTTTAATTTCATAATACAGAGTTGTAATACTGTACTTATATGTATAAATGTATAAAGTGAAACATTGTGTGCTTATAATATACTGAACACAGAAGGCTTACCATAAGTAAAGATCTCAATAACATGATTTGAATCCTCCTAGTTCCCAAATCTCTACAATTGGAAAAAAGTTGAAAATTAGTTTCTTTGCGTATCTTCAAAATAATATTCTACTCCAGACATCATTCTAACAACTGAGTTTTGGCAAGTGAATACAGCAGTCTTGGAAGGGATGCTGGATGACCATAAATAAGGGGTAAATATCTCCAAATTAGGTGCAATAACTAAATGTTTTTGAAAGGGACATTTACAGGAAGGCTTAAAAAACTAAGCACATACAATTGAATAAACAGTAAATGATATATGTGAAGCAGACCTAAATCTTCACATTTCATTCAATAATCTCATTGTATCTGAAATGTTCAACCGCTACATGCTTGACTTAGTTTTCACAAGCATCAACACTCAGAATTTCTTCTGAATTACAATGTAATTGAGTCTTAAGAAACCAGGACACTTCTTGTTCAAGTCAGACCCCAAAACTTTGAGGCTGAAAAAAAAGGTATCTGCAAAATCAGCAAGAAAAACTGAAAGAACCCTCAGTTTTCAGATCAGAGTAAGGTACATGGAACACCACTTAACCTGTTCTTCATCTGTTCTCATTTCTCATCTGCTGGTACTAAAAGAAGTTAAATACCTATTAGTATATAGTCATATATGCACCGTTCTTGCAAGATCTTACATGATAAAAGTGCATTCTTTCAAGAAAGTAAAAAAAGGTACAAACCCTTTTGTTCGCCACATAGCGTAAGGAAAGAACAAGCCTCTTCGCAAAAGTCGGCCCCTACATAACAGTGGAAACTTCCACCTTCACTGGCTATAATCCTGGCTATATCCAGTTGGCAGTATCATTCAAATGTCTTGTATAGCAAGACCAAATTTTCAGGTAAGTAATGCAAGACTGTATCAGCAGTAAGAAAACCTGCTTTATTCAGAATGGCATATGGGCATCATACTAACATACTACTCAGTCCCATGTTTACAAAAAATCCCATAAAGGAAAATTGTAGAGTTAACAAACAAATTAAAAAACCCCACACCAACTGGTAATCCAAGTACAGAATTCTAAATGGATCCATATTTCAAATACCTTCTTAATGAGTGCCTGGCACTGGCAGATTTCTATCTTCCATGGAATAGTGTCCCATACTGCAGGGACACAACGCTATATGAAAAGCTACCAAAAGCCAAGAGAATGACAATGATTTCCTACTTAAGCTAGCAGGGGATCAGACAAATGTGGTACAAAGTATCCATGCATACCTGGAAAGAATAACTGCAACCTTTTCAGTGACTTCCCCATACTGAGGAAAAGCAGTCTTTAAACCTAATTATTCATGTTACAGGGAAAAATATTACTTCAGCGTATGGCAGCTTTTTAATTTTGGGTTTATTACAGGAGTCTGCCCACCTATAGCTTCTTTCTCTTTCTAAATAGATAGGGAAAATCTAAACCAAAACAAATTCACTGGGATTTCCGCAGTTTATTTCTTAATCTTAAGTCAGCTTGTACAGAATGAAGAAAAAAAGAAAAACATTTGTAAATTATACAGCTATTTGAAAAAACGTAGTCGTAGTTCAATTTCCCTCATTCACAAAACACACATATAAGAAGTTATGGAATTAACCACCATTAAGGAGATAATTTCAAAAACATTTGTACAGATGTGGAGAGAAGAAATGTTTTAGTGCAAAATAAGTTGCATTCCAATGAGGTATTTTCTGTCAGTAATGTGCTTGGAGATTGATTTCATAATGCTGACACTGTGCTTGCCTTGATGCTGTATAGCATTTAATACAGCCCCTAATGAGTGACAATTTGCATTTCACTTTTCTTATTTTTTTCACTTCTTAATTTATCAAGATTCTGAAATCTAAATTTTTAATTAGAAATTAAAAACAATGTAGGATGTACAAACCCAAGGTGACTGGCATCCAGGGATTGGGAAGTTGTCCCCAAAACAGGTACTTTTCCCATAATGAACATCATAATCTCTGATCTCTGGTAATCTGGGAGATTGCTTCCAAAAAATCCTAAATGAAAATTGAATGACATCACAGAAAGAAAGAGATATAGGGCCCTTCTCTTTATACAAAAGCCTTATAAATACAAGGAATACATTTACAAGGTCAAAATAGATGAAGAATAAAACTATGGTTTGTTTTAGGGCATAATACTCACATGTTCATTTCTGCTGAACAGCTTTACAGAGTCTTTTCATGACACTCACTTTCTTCTTTGAATCCTAAAGCTTTCTAATTTTATTTTCCTTTAAATATATCATTTAAAAGTTAAATATGTCTCATCTGTTAATCTGTAACTAGAGAGGAACCGGAAGTGTTTCTCCTGGAACACAGTATTGTTATTTTTGTCTGTTCTTAAGTCACCATTAAATATTACAAGGTGTGCAAACAGAAATCTCAGCAGTACACAAGTATTACATGACCAATACTATACTTAGAGACTGCTGAGGTGAGCAGCTCCGGTGCCGGCACGGTCAGCAGCAGAGTGCTCTAGCACAGTGCACAGAGAGGTTCCTGAACCAGGGGAACCTCAGGGGAGCAGAGACACCCACCAGGAGCAACAGCAGCCAAGCCCCCCTACACCTGTAAAAGAAGCCCCTGGGAAATGCTACCAACCAGGGTGTGGCGTGGCAGTTTGCACACAGGAAGGGTGCCATAACTCTGCGAGCTTGACCAGGGAGCAACGGTATCTATCCGGCAGAAGACCATTCCTCTCTAAACTCTGCACCCACCACAACTGATGCTGCTTTGCAGAGCTCCGATGGGAACACGCTGCCACCCAGGTGTCATCAGCGTGTGCCCTACTCTCACACCAGTACAGGACAGCAGTCATGAGCAGACCTGTGGGAGATGTGCCCAGGCAGAGGAACTCCTCCACTTAGTGGTAGAGCTCTGGGAGGAGGTTGAGGAGTATCAGGGAGTCTGAGGGGGAGATAGACTACTGGAACCGCATCCTACCTACCCTGGGACACAGCTGTCAGGCAGACAGGACACATGATATGGAGGATTCCCTATCTTCTCTCCACCCAGCAGAACATGGTGACTTAAGGAATAGGGGGCAATGGTGACAAGTTCCTGCCCGGCGCAGCAGGAGTTTCTCCTCTGTGACTCCCCCATCTTCCCAGGTGCCCTTGCATAATAGGTACGAGGCTCTGCAAGTGGAACTAAACAATGACGAGGACGATGGTTCATCTAGGTTGGAGGTGTCGCCAAGGTTAGGTTGGCCTACACCCTGCATCAAAACTGCTTCCATAAAGAAAGAAAGATGGGTCATTGTCATAGGAGACTCTTTTGAGGGGAACAAAAGGCCCAATATGCTGACTGACCACTTCTTAAGGAAGTTTGCTGCTTCCCTTGGGTCCAAGTTAAAGATGTGACGAGAAAACTTCCTACCATGGTACGGCTCTCGGACTATTACCCATTATTGCTTTTTCATGTAGGCAGTGATGAAACTGCAATAAGAAGTCCAAGGGCGATCAAAAGAGACTTCAGGGCTTTGGGACAGCTGGTTAAGGGATCAGGAGAACAAGTAGTGTTCTCCTCTATCCTTGCAGTTGCAGGGAAGAAACAGGAGAAGCCAGCAGATCAATACCTGGCTCCATGACTGGTGTCACCGGCAGAATTTTGGGTTTTTTGATCATGGGTTGGTCTACACAACACCAGGCCTGCTGGCAACAGACAGGGTACACCTGTCTCAAAGGGGGAAAAGGATCTTTGTGCAGGACTTAGCAGGGCTCTTTGACAGAGCTTTAAACTAGATTTGAAGGGGGAAAGGGGTAAAACCAAGCTTGCTAGGGATAAGCCTGCGGGCAGCACACCAGCGCTTGAGGGACAGTGTGCTAGCGAGGTCCTTCAGTCTGCTCCACGATCTGCTGAGTACACTGGAGCACATTTGAAATGTCCCTGTACTAATGCGCAAAGCATGAGGAATAAACAAGAGCAGCTAGAAGCTTTGCCCCAGTCCCAGAGCTACATCATCGCTGGCACAAGCGAAACCTGGTGGGATGAGTCCTGTGGCTGGTGTGCCATGATGGATTAGGCTCTTCAGGAGGGACAGGCAGGGCAGGCAAGGTGGGGGGGGGTGATGCTGTATGTAAGGGAGGGGTTGGATTGTATGGCGCTTGCAGTTGGCAACAATGCGGTTGAGAGCCTCTGGGTAAGGTTGAAAGGGAAAGCAAATAAAGTGGATGATGTTGTGGGAGTCTACTATCGACCAGCCAGCCAGGACGACAACACCAATGAATTGTTCTACAAGGAATTAAGGGATACCTCTAGATCAACTGCTCTTGTCTTTATGGGGTATTTTAACTTCCCAGACATCAACTGGGAATATCATACAGCGGACACAAACAGGTCCAGGAAATTTCTGAAGCATGTTGAAGATGACTTCTTGGCACAGGTATTAAAAAAGCCGACTACGAAAGGTGCCCTCCTAGATTTGTTGTTTGTAAACAGAGAAGGACTCATGAGTGAAGTGGTGATCGGTGGCTGTCTTGGTCACAGTGATCATGAAGTAGCTGAGCTTCAAATTGTTGAAGATAGGAGAAAAACTGCCAGCAAAACTTCGACCCTGTATATGGGGAGAGCAGACTTTGGGCTGCTGAAGGAGCTAGTTAGTAAGGTCCCCTGGGAATCTGCTTTTAAGGTATTGGTCCATGAATGCTGGTCATTTTTTAAGAGCCATCTCTTAACAGCACAGGAGCAGGCAATTTCAAAGCATTGGAAGTCAAGCAAGCGGGGCAGAAGGCTGGCTTGGCTGAGCAGGGATCATCTTCTAGAACTTAGGCAGAAAAGGAAAGTGTATGGACATTCGAAGCAAGGACAGGCAACATGGGAGGACCACAGAGATGCTGTTAACCACTGTAGGGAGAAAATTCGTGCGGCCAAAGCTTGATTAGATTTCAAGCTGGCCAGCACTGTGAAGGACAACAAAAAGTGCTTTTTTAAATGTGTTAACAGCAAAAGAAGGATCTGCGATAACATTGGTCCATTGCTTGATGAGGTCGGTCACCTCACAAAAAGGGATGTAGACAAAACAGAGACATTTAATGCCTTCTTCACCTCTGTCTTCAACACCAACGATGAGCCCTGGGATCCCTGGAGCCCTGTGTTGGAAGACCACGACTGGGGGACGGATAAACTCCTGGCTGACCCTGAACTTGTTTGGGACTTGCTGCTCCAGCTGGATGCACATGTCTATGGGGCCCAATGGGATTCATCCAGGGTACTGAAAGAGCTAGCTGATGTCATCATGGGACTTCTCACCATTATTTTTCAATGGTCTTGGGAGTCTGGAGAGGTCTCAGTCGACTGGAAGCTGGCAAATGTTGTCCCAGTTTTCAAGAAGGGTAAGAAGGAAGACCCTGGTAATTACAGACCTGTCAGTCTCACTGGTAAAATTATGGAGAAGGTTGTTCAGGGAGCTACTGAAAAATATGTGAGACAATGCAGTCATTGGTCATAGCCAGCACGGGTTCACAAGGGGAAAGTCCTGCTTAACCAACTTGATTTGCTGTTATGACAAGGTCACCCATCTAGTTGACTAAGGGAAACTAGTAGATGTGGTGGTTTTGGATTTTAGCAAAGCTTTTAGTACTGTCTCTCACAGTATCCTTCTGGACAAAATGTCCAGCACACAGCTAGACAAGTCCATAATACTTTGGGTGAGCAATTGGCTGATGGGTCGAGCTAAAGAGTTATAGTAAATGGGTTACATCAGGCTGGTGGCCAGTCACCAGTGGGGGTTCCCCAGGGCTTGATTTTAGGGCCAGCACTCTTTCATGTTTTTATAAACAAACTGGGCACAGGAATCAAAAGTACATTAAGTAAGTTTGCTGATGATACTTAAACTAGGAGGAGCTGTGGACTCCCTCAAGAGTAGAAAGGCCTTACAGGGAGATCTGGATAGACTAGAGAGCTGGGCAATCACCAACCGTATGACATTTAACAAGAGCAAGTGCAGGATTCTCCACCTGGGATGGGGTAATCCTGGTTATATGTACAAACTGGGGGACGAGAGGCTGGAGAGCAGCCCCATGGAAAGAGATCTAGGGGTTTGGGTTGATGGCAAGTTGAATAACAGTCAACAGTATGGCCTGAGTCAACAGTATGGCCAAAAGGGCCAACTGTGTCCTGTGGTATATCAAGTACAGCATGGCTAGCCAGTCGAGGGAGGGGATTGTCCCACTCTACACTGCACCGGTGTGGCCCCACCTTGAGTGCTGTGTGCAGTTTTGGGCACCTCAATATAAGGACATCAAACTATTAAAGTGTGTCCAGAGGAGGACGACCAAGATGGTGAAAGGCCTAGAGGGCAAGACTTATGAGCAGCAGCTGAGGTCACTTGGTGTGTTCAGCCTGGAGAAGAGAAGCTGAGGGGTGACCCCATCACAGTCTACAACTTCCTCAAGAGGGGGCAGTGGAGGGGGAGGTGCCAATCTCCTCTCTCTGGTGACCAGCGATAGGACATGAAGAAATGGAACGAAGCTGCATCAGGGGAAGTTCAGATTGGACATTAGGAAAAGGTTCTTCACTGAGAGGGTGGTCGGTCACCGGAACAGGCTCCCCAGGGAAGTGGTCATGGCACCAAGCCTGTCAGAGTTCAAAGAGCATCTAGACAACGCTCTTAGTCATATGGTTTAGTTTTAAGTAGTTCTGCCAAGGAGCAGGGAGTTGGACTCGATGATCCTTATGGGTCCCTTCCAACTTGAGATTATCTAGTCTATTCTACTAATGTCCAATAGTATAAATGTAACTTTGATAGAAGCTTTACTGTAAAAGGTTGGGTTGTGGGGTTTGGGAGATTTTTTTTGGGGGGGGTGGGGGGGAGGGAAGTTAACATTCTAACTTGGAGTTTTACTGTAATGGTGAGAAATAGTCTACTACATATTTGCTACTGCTCTAGAAAGCTTCAAGGCATAAGCAAAGGTACAGATTAGTGAACAATATTTAAGTTACATTCACCCTCGTTCTTTAAGTAAAGGAATACACGTCATAAATGCACTGCAATATATATCACTAACATAAAGAGAAAATCTGAATAAAAGGGGAGAAGCTATTGTAATGAAATAATTTACAGAAATTGTTGCTCTTATTTTCAGTATTGTGCTTAAAAATACTTCAGTTAAGTCGTGGTAGCACAACCGGCCATTAGGTGTCATTGTTGCTGCTATGTTTAACATTGGCTTCTACAAATTTTCAAGTAGTACCTGCTAAAATACATTACTGTATATGGTTGCTTGCAATATGATTTTCATAAAAGGACTAATATTAGTTCTGTACCAAAGGTACAGAATGATGTCTACATTTCAAGGGCCATATAATAATATAACCAACAAATTTATTATCAGTCCACTAGCATTTTCAATTTTCCTTGAGCTTCTTGGCTATATGCTCAGTTAACAATTAAAAAAAACAGTCTTTCAGAAGTCAAATCCATAAAGTGAGCCTGAGATTTAGAAGCAAGTGCAATCAGAGATACCACACTTGCCACTATTCTTTTTTGATTGAAGCTGTTTTAATACCATTTCATTGAGGAGGGGGGAGAAAGGAAGGAATTTTGAGTGAGCCTATGTTACTGTCATTACTCACCAATTGTTTGAATAATAGCATTCTGGACAATCCTCTCATCACTCTCCTTGGAGCTTGTGCTGAAAGTGGCACTTCCTGCTGAACTGCGCCTATCACCCAGCTCAAAGTCAACACTGATGCGCAAGTGCTTCAACAAGGTATTAAAAACCTCCAGAACTGTTGGGCCTGGAAACAACACATAACAATGATTGTATCTGTCAAGGGAAAGATGCCTTAAGAAAATTAAAACTAACCTTTTCAATCCCTTTTCAGGAGAAATCAGATTAAGCTGAAAAGAACAAGCAAAACACACTGTTTGAAGGATAAGGCCTAGGGATAAACTTTTGCAATGTGCCTGCACCCTGATATTTTAGAAATTATTTTGGGATCAGGAAATGCAGTCAGGTATATATCTGTAATCCATTACTATCAAGTTGTACAGGGTCTGGCTGGGATGGACTTAACTTTCTTCTTAGCAGCCTGGGTGGTGCTGTGCTTTGGATTTGTGACTAAAATAGTGTTGACAACACACCAGTGTTTCCGCTGTTGCTAAACAGTGCTAGCAAGTGTCAAGGCTTTTTCTTTTTCCCACTCTGTCCCTACAGAGAATAGGCTGGGGTGTGCAAGAAACTGGGAGGAGACACAGGCTGGGACAGCTGACCCAAACTGACCAAAGGGCTATTCCATACCATATAATGTCATGCTCAGCAATAAAAGCTCAAGGAAAGGAGGAGGAAGGGGGGGACATTTGTTCGTACAGCATTTGTCTTCCCAAGTAACCATTATGCATGCTGAGGCCCTGCTTTCTAGGAAGCGGCTAAACATCTGCCTGTCAATGGGAAGTACTGAATAAATTGCTTTCCTTGTGCATGTAGCTTTTGCTTCACCCATTAAATTGTCTTTATCTAAGACCTCACACCTTCTTTCTATGTCCTCCCTGTCCTGTAGGAAAGGGGAGTGATTACATGGCTGTTGGCTGGAGTCAACCCATCGTGCAAGTTTTACGTAGAAAATATGAGCGGTTGCTGGAATTAAGCACCAACAATGGGTTAAACTGCAGGTACTTTCACCTGAATTCCAGTTATTTCAAAATCTGCTACTAAAATCCAGTTCTGTATATTGGATCAAATAATGAGCTCTTTTCATAATATGGTAAAAGACTTCACAAGTCTATGCATGCAAATGTGTCTTGTATAAAGAGAAAGGACAGGCTCAGACTCAAGCTAATGGAGTAAAGCAATAATGTTTCAGCAGAAGACCAAAGAAAAACAACAGCAGAGCACATGTGCGTACACATCTTCATAAAAACTCTTATTTCAAAGAACTATGCTACCTTAAATGACATAATTCACCTTATTTCAGCTGCTTCACAGTTACCAAGGTAAAATTTCTCCAAGATCATTCTACTCGACTCCCATATTACCACTCATCTCACAGCAGCTGTATCACAAAGCAACAGTGCTCTTGACGTTTTGTAGAGTGACACACAGTTCTCTCAGACTTTGCAACTTCTTACCAAACAGGAATTCCTGCCTTTCACAAGGCTGTAAAAATACACCTACTCATTTTTTCAATGCAAAAGGATTATAAAACAGTGAAACGATCAAGTAAGTACATTTGAGCAACTGTAAACCAAGTAAGATTCCAAGCATTTTATCAGCACAAAGGAGAAAAAAAAATCAATAAATACAAAACCTTCTCAAAATATATACTTTCATTCAGTCTGAAAAGAAAGCAAAAATGAGCAGCACCCTTCATATCTATCCTTTGACCTGATGCCTTTAATTTGAGACAACTTACCTATTGATCCTTTAGCTGCTATTGCAACGGCTTCCAAAAGAACCTGAATAATGCCAGCACGAACTCGTGGTGAGTCCCTTTTGCGAACATCGAGGTGTCCAAGAATTTCTTGTATTACATGATGGGAATATTGCGCCTATTAAAAAACAAACAGAAAGAAAAGCTTCATCTGTGACTTTAATAAGAATAAACTCATACACCATTCAGCTGTAGTCACAACCACATTCCTATTCTGCAACATTCTTACTCATGTATTTATCTAAATTTCAATCAATTCATGATTAAATACGGATTAAAAAAACTTCCATGACAGATGAAGCCACACAGGTCCATTCAGCACAGTATACAAAAGCTTACAGTATTATAATATCCAGGAACATCTACCAGAACAGATGAAGCGTGAAGTGGTATTTCATTCAGCTAACTGCAATTCAAGGACTTCAGCTGGTCTTACAAAAAAGCGTCATTGATACAAACAGTGAGAAAACTCAGCTTTCTTCCACAAACCTGGAATTTTATGACTTTATCCGTTGGGTGTCTGTGCTTGATGCATCCAAGAATCAGACTTTGATCATGTTTACAACAGACAACAGAGGTTGCCCGCTAGTAAAAATCAATTAGCACAACACAGTTCCATGTGAAGTTGGTTTCTTGGGTTGTAAAAGCAGTACAGCTGCATTGGCATGGAGACATGACCAACTTAAGATAGATTTATTTATCAAGTACAATGTCAGATCAGCATGGCTATCCTGCACCTTGTTCTGGAGCTTGCTCAGGGAACCTCCGCACTACCTTCCATCAAGAACCCCTTAATATCTTTTTTTCTTCTGCAAGTGTACATTAATTGTAAGTAAATCAGATCACCTCATAAACCACAATTAGGTTATTTGAAAAGTTTAAAGAATAAGGTTAAGGAGTTACGGAAAGGGATCTTCTGGATTCTTTGACTTCATCTACTGTCTATCATTATCATGGTGAGGTAAGCATTTAACCCTGTCTCATACTTGAAACATGTATGCAAGGAAAACAAACCCTGGAGAAAATCCTACCTGTATAGAATACATGATGATTTTGAAGCAGGAAACAGCAAATTCATTGGGATCCCATAGTCTATGACAGTCTAAATGCCTGTAACCAAAAATTAAGGGACCTGAAATAATGACATTCCACAGATATAATAAATGGCATTTTACCATTTTCCGAAAATTCACCTCAAAGGGATTATTTCCTTACATAAAGCTTCTAAACAGTGACTTATGAACTAGATGAGAAAACGAGAACTTCAGAAAAGCATTTGTTTTCAAGGTTTCAGATGTGATCACAACACATTTGGCTGTAACGGAAATTCCTGATCTTCTAGTTTCACGAATTTAAGGAACCTAGTCATACCAAAGAATTTGTTTTGAATCAGGAGCTACAAAATAATTATGGCTGAATGTTACATCCAGAATAGAGACTCTAAGAACTGGTTTTTGTTTTCACAGTGGTTTCATGAATAATATATATGGAAAACAAAAAAGAGCTACTCTTTGTCTATATACTCCTTTATCACTCGGAGGCATTTCAACACTGTCTGCAAGAAATATCAAAACAGAATCAGAATGATAAATGCATCAGTTTCTCTTTAAATGGGATAGGAACCACTGATGAAAAACTTTGTCAGTTTCAAGCAAAGACAAGAAATTCTGCTTAAGCACTATGCTGAAAGCTACAAATAGGGCACACATCAAATTTTCTAAAAAGGAGATCTGAGTACCTGGAAAAGCATGACAAGAAGAAATGCATTTTTAAATCTAAAAGATTGATACAAATAATTTGGGATGCCTTTTAATTGGAATAATGTAGGTAAAAGGAAAAAAAAAAAAACCCAACCCCCCCCACCAAAACAAATCCCAAAACCCCCAAAAAACTTTCTTACAGAAACTGAATTTAGGTCTTGTTTCTAAATAGGTCTCTCAGCTACAGAAGTCCTACTGGTCTGCTCTTTCTCAAAGAACATAGTAAACATTAAAAGATGCTTCAAATAACAAACTTGAAAGCATACAGGTGAAAGAAGTCAGTACTCTGAACACAGGAGCACTGACTGGATCCTTTAACTTACTTTGCCTAGAAACTAGAGGTCTCAATCAACTCAATCACTGGCCAGCTGCTTGTGACCTTGCTGAGTACACAGGTCTCCTTCAAGGTTGATTAAACCAGCTGGTATAAAGCTACCCTCTCCTGTGCCCTAAATTATCTTGCAGTCCATTGCAGAGCTTAAAAGAAACATACTGCCATTTTGACACATTACATACCTTTAATAGAAATCCCTACAGGATAGAATTTTAGGAATTTCAAAGGTGTTTGTCTGACAAGATAACAGCATATTTGCATTACTACATATTAAACTAGACTATCTGTTTGGGATAAATGCCTTTCTTGTGCACATTCCAAACACACAGGTATATTTAATCCTGCCTTGGGGTAGAAAGACAAACAAAATTACCTCTTTAAATCCTTCAAGGCTTAGTGGCTCATAATATTCATGTCTTCTTTCTCCCTAATATCATGCTGGTACAGTCCATCATTTCTTGTACATGATATCTTATTTTAGCTAACCTATTTTCTTTTTGTCTCAAACACAAAACCATACTCTCCACTACCTTCTCCTGATTGGAACTGATCCTTTAATCTTTCAGGGTAGCATGCGTTCTCTGTTACCCTTGACAGTTCCTCTTTCTCTGCCCTAAAGATCCATTTGGGCAGATTATGGTCAACTACATCTTATATCAAGTTTTTTTTAAAAACCTTTCCTCTCAAAACAAGACATACAGTTTTCTTTTTCCAGAAAGGCACAGTATTAGCTGCTTCAGATAGCTGAACTGATGGGAAGACAGCAGGGGGAAGATGACAGCCTAGGCTAATGTTTTGTGTAACAGCTCAATGGGCAACATACTTTGTATACTGGAATTTTCCTCCTAAGAAAAGGAGTATTAGATTACTGTAGGTGATATATTTTACTCATCATAATGCAGGCAGTGTATTCAATGTAATTTTGTTTTTGTAAAAGATGGTAAATGGTATTTTCAGCATGGTGCATTTAGTTTAGTTAAAATCAAGTCACATCTTGCCTATTTTTTTCCAATTACTTTTTTTTAATAAAGAATACCTAAGTAAGATTGCAAAACATTTTATTGCTGGATTAACAAATGCCAAACTCTGCCTTCCATTAAGACCTGCTGCATATATGTAGCAAATGTGCACAATTAGGTTTCTGAAATTAAAAGGAACAGAAGAAGCAATGGTGCAAGTTATTACTTTCTGGAGTGAGAGCCACTAACAATCCCTGAATTCATTCACGTTGTCACACTTGCAAGCAATCCTTACAGTACAAAATGATAAATCGAGACTGATGATTAGCAAGCAGAACTGAGGCATGTAAGGGAATATATAAAATAAACTTCTTATGCATAATGTTTGCTGAAAGAATATTAAACACCAGTCTTTTGATATTCAAGACCCTTCCATAGATGGTGTGATAACTCACAAGAATGGAAATACAGTGAGATGAATAGGGTGTAACTTGTTATACTTGGGAAGTTGTTTATATTCAATAGATTTCTGTATCCCTCTGGATCTGCCTAATCCATTCACCGTTGCAAATTCATGCTAAGTAAGTCTAAATAGCTTCTGACTGTTGACACAAAATACAAAATTTTTTTTCATATCATATTAATATAAAATTTTTTACTTTCATTAAGCAGTTTACCAGATTGATCTGTCAGATTTAATTAAAAATGAGAATTTGAGAGTTTCTAGCTACTACATGTACAGACTTATAACCATGGAGATTTTCTGCCAAAGGCAAGGAGAATTAAGGTCAATCCAAACCCATACCAGGAGACCAACTCAGATTTCAACTATCTTCATTATATTTAAATCCCTCGATTGTTGAATGTACTCAGCCTCATGATGCAAGAAGCACTATTCTCTCAGTTTTGCAAGGAAAGTGACAGCATGTTGACCGATATATATTGACTGCAAGCCTTCAAGTGGGGAACTGAATCTGCATCTTCAGTGTTAGCTCTGTAATAAATGGGCTTATCTTCATTTCCAGAGCTTTCTTAAAAGCTGTGAAATTTTGTTGAAAACTGTTAAGAGAAACTGTTTTCTAATCAAGTACACATAAACTAAGTCACGTTTTTCAATCAGATAAAGTGCAACGGACTCACTATCCCAAACTTTCCTTCTACCAGTTCTGCTCGTTCACAAAATGAAGCTGATTAGATTGAGCGCTCCCTTTTTGTTTAGGAAAAACAGCTTGGAAATCGCATTTTCTGTATCTCTTGTTCTTCAAAAATACTAGACCTTTACAGCAGTTATTTATAAAAAGATAAATTTATTTGGCAATTCTTCCTCAAAATGGAACACAAAAACGGTGGCCACAAAGACTTTATATTCACAGAAGAGATAATACATTGAGTAACTGGTCATTATCTACTGATTTCAGCACACAAATACAGCATGTAGCATGTAGAGGTGCACAAAGACTCAAGCGGTTCCTTAGGATCATAGCGAGTAAGAAAAGAAATTAAGCTGGAAATAACACTTTGAATACATAAAGCTTTGGATCTGCCACAGGAAATGCAGGTACGACACCTTCTCAAATCCCAAACCAGGCACTATCTCTAGTCTAGGGAATCAGGAATCAGTTGCGGGAAACTTCCCTGGTACCGAAATGATTCAAAAGACTGAAGTAACTGCACATGCTGATAAAGTTTTGAGATAAGCCCATGAAAGGAACTTAAAAGTGCTAAGAAAGCAGCTGCAATACAGTTCCAAATAGTCCATCTAGGCTGTTTAGTACCTAGGCTGTTTAGTTCGCTCTAGTGGCAGGTATTTTGGAGGAATGCAAATTTTAAATGTAGGAAAGGATGAAAATTTTTTAATAAAACACTCAGCTTTGCAACAGTTAAACTCCAATCCGATTGCTATAATAGGTAGACAACCAAAGTAAGATAATAGCACAGTTCTTTGCATTTAATGCTCTTGGGTGAAAAACAACGGGCTACAAAAGTTTTCTGCCCTCAAGACCTACCCTATCTGCTTTTTGCATTTCTGTTCTTACTTAACAGTAGTAACGTGAAAACAGCTTTTGGTAGCTTGAAAGTCTTTCAGTGTACGAATGGAGTACTTAATCTTTGTGGAAAGAACCAGGTCATCTAAGAGAATATATTCCCGTAACAAGTGGGTATCTTTAAAATCTACAACAAGGAGCAAGCAGCTCTCCTCATCACCAGGAAAAGCCAGGGTTTGAAAGTAGTATCACCAAGTCTAGAGCTTCCTGCAAAAGTTTCTCCTGAGAACACGCCTACTTTGTAGACACTAGCAGAGGTGAAAGAAGCAGATTTAAGTTATCTCAATGCTTGTAGCTTTTTTCACATCATACTTTTTAAAGAAGCAACTGGGGGAATGCAGAGAATTGAAAAACACTGGACTTGATAGTCAATACATCAGCTATAATTTGTACTGTGTGCATTTCTGCAATAATGTGCATACTGTGTGCACATCTGCCATTCAATACTAAATGAGCTGTTAAAGACATTCCTCACAGAATATCAAAACAGGTCTTGGCAGAAAACTGCAAGAAAGTAGAAATCTTAACTTTATGTATTAATCTGGGCACAGTATTCCTTTGTGCTACTTGTATTTTACTTGGCTTGTCTCTTCACTGACTGCAACAGTCATCTATGGGACATTAATATCTTGGATAAACAGTTTCACATTCAAAAGAAAGGCCAACTGAGGCAACAATCCATCCAAATCATTATATTGCACTTCTAAAATCAGTAAAATGGGACACACATTTCTCCATAACTATCTTCAAGTTAACAGATGGCAACAAAGAGGTGAGATTAAAAGAGGAGCAATTTTTTGAAGAAACATGAACGGAATCCTTTGGGTTGAAAAGGAGGAAGGAATTTAATGCAACATAATTAGAGGATGAAATAAAAAAAAAAAACACAATCTTTTACAATAGGACCTACCATGAATTTTCAACTTACACAAAAACTGGTCTGACAGCATTATTCATATTTCCATAGGTTGCTCGTCCTAGTAGTTCCCTGAAACAATTCTCGGCCAGCAGAGCAGGATTTTCCTCTTTCTCTCCTCCGGTAGGAGAGGATGGAGGGCCTATTCTGCTGAAATAAGACAATAATACATTGATTTTACTACTGATTAATATTCATCTTCCTTACTGTACCCACCCTTGGTTCTACAACGTTCATGAGTCACACTCTTGATCTAGGCAAGAACTGTATCTCAAATATGCATCAAACCAGAATTCTGAATAAAACTTTTTATTCTCTTATAGCAGGACTATAGATCATCACCTGTTCACTCAGTACTGCCCACTGTATGAGTAAATATTTATATGGCTAAAACAATGGCTGTTAATACTGATTTAACTTGTTACCCACTGCATTTTGACAAACTATTACCCATAGCTAACAATGAGTGAAGGCTATGAAGCCATGCAAAAAGTTAGGTAGAATCTTAGTAATTTTGCTCAGACTAATGATCTCATTCACCTGCCCACTACTGAATCCACACTGTGTGGGTGAGTGTTAAATAAAACTCCAATACTTCAGCAGAAACAGATGGCTTGTGAGTTGAAAAAAAAAAGTCTGATTGAACTGATTAGAACATTATCACCCACATAGTTACCTCTAACTACATAGTGTACAAGTTAGTCACCTCCTAACTGATGGTCTCCCAGTGTTACTATGGAAAAGACTGTGTGTGTATGTCTTTTCCATAAATGGGTGTCCATGCCCAGGTGCTGGAAGGGGGGCTACAGGGTGGTCTCTGTGAGGAGAGGACACAGCTCAGGACACAGCTGAGCCCCTCAGCCAAGCTGGGGGTGCCTGGGGGAAAAGAGGTTTCCGAAAGGGCACAAGGCGGCAGAGGCAGAGGAGGAGGAAGCAGCAGCAGAGGGACCCCGCGGCCGGAGGAGGAGGAGGGCAGGAGGTGCTGCAGGCCCGCAGCAGGGCTCCCCTGCAGCCCTGGAGAGACCCCGCTGGAGCAGAGACCCACCCTGCAGCCCGGGGAGGGCCCCACGCCGCAGCAGGGGGATATTTCCTGCAGGAGCTGCGGCCGTGGAGAGCCCGGGCGGGAGCAGGTTGTCCCTGAAGGACTGCAGCCCGGGGCAGGGCCCGCGCTGGAGCAGGAGACGGGTGAGGAGGGAGGAGCGGCCGAGAGGGGCTGTGATGGACTGACCGAACCCCCATCCCCATCCCCTCTGTCCCTCATGGGGAGAGGAGTTGGGAGTGAAGGGGTGAAGGTGGGATTAGGAAAAAGCCAGGGAGGAGGGGAAAGTTGTTTTAGTTTTTGTCTTTGTTTCCTACTACCCAAATCTATTTTGATTGGCAATTAAAATAAATTAATTTTACCCAAGTTGAGTCTGTTTTGCCTGTGACAGTAACTGGTGAGCGATCTCCCTGTCTTCATCTTAACTCATGAGCTTTTTTATCCTATTTTCTCCCCTGTCCTGTTGAGGCGGAGTGAAAGAAGAGCTGGGTGGGAGTTCGGCTTTTAGCCAGGGCTAACCCACCACAAGGACTGAAAAGTTAAGCACAATATCTTTTATAATGTCTGCATCAGTACGCACAAACCTCTAATTTTTAACCTTATTAAAATATAATACTTTGTCAAGTTGTTTTTTGCATTGTAGTATTCAATGATACCATTGGGCAACTGGACTCCCATATTTATCACATCATATGTTACTAATAACTTGGAGGGGAAAGAAAAAAAAAAACACAAACACCTTTCACATTTGGAAATATATTTTTAAGACATGGATATTGATGTTAATTTCCCCATACTATATTTATAAAGCTGGCCCTTGTTGAAGGAGGATTATTCTTTCCTAAAGATTATTCTTTCCTAAATTTCTGTTTTCTGAAAAAGAAACATAGCAACTGATTTCTTCAGTCAGAAAATAACAACAGCAAAAAAATACAGACTGTCAAACTTTGCATCAGATAAATACACCGTGAAGAGTGTTAAACTGCGTCAGTTTTGCTGAGAAATTCATCCTTTAACAAGAAGATTAGTTATTTCAATCATAGAAATGTACTACTGATAGTAAGGGACAATAAAAAATGATGACACAATGGGAGGGAGAGGAAAAAAAGCAATGGGTGGGAGAAGAATTTATTACTACCACAGCTACTACTGCTTAAGGTGCTAAAATACCTCAATGAATGACTTAATCTAAAATAAAAATGCTTTTAAATTAAGAAGGAATTAAAATCATCATTTAAATATCAACTTCATTTCATATGGAAATTTCAACTTATGAGTTAATAAATCTTGCAGTGCAAAGCAAGGCTTTAATGTTTTATGCTAATGACAGCAGCAATGACCAAATTTTGTGAAGTTCAAATACTGTCATTTTCAATTATTTCTTTTCTCTCTGTGACTGGGAATTAGGCTGACTATTTAAAAGCAACATGGTACAAAAAGAGAGTAGGAATACTGAATTAAAGACTGAATCCAGACACAGGAGAAGCAAAACTACAGAAACCCTGCACTATTTTGGACAAACTAAAACCTACCAAGGCCTAAATTCTGCCACTGAGTTTTGAAGGGAATAGCCTGTTCTTACCTTGGAATAACTAAAATCAGCACCTGCACCATAAACAGTGAAAGGTAGAGCCTTTCCAGAAAAGTTTCCAGTTTTCCACTTTCCATTTTTGATGCAGGCCTTGGTAATGCTTTTTGGTTCATTTTTTGGGTTGTGTTTTTTGCTTTGTTTTTTTTTTCTTTTGCGCAAAATCACCTCCTTTTCAGTACACAGAAACCTGAATCACTAGAGCAAATTAAAGGCATTTGAAATGTATTTCAGAATTCAACTGCTTCACACATCATACTGTTAAGCTGTTACTAATATTTCTTTTAAATTGAGCAGTTGAGAGGTGGGAGATTGAGGAAGAAAGAAAGAAAATAGTTCCCCCTAAGGTACTTGTATTACTTATCAAGAAGTACTGTACCTACAGGTGGCAAGTATTTTTTTGCACAAAACATTATAGAAACTGAAGTGAGGATTCATTAACCTACATTAACATTATGCACCTATGCATTAGGAGATATATTTCGGACTGCAGAAATCAGTACGCTAAAACTTTAAGCATACTTTCAGTTCTGCAGTGCAAGCTTGTGCGTTAAATACATTCAGAAGTGTTCACCGAGAGTATCGGCTTTAGTTAATTTTCACTCTTCAGCATCATAAAACCATAGCTTTAGAGCATTATAACACGTCGAATACTGAAATGCCACTAGTCAAATGAACATGTTAACATCATAGTTGTAATATCTTCTGATAGCAAAAGATCTTGTAGTGTTTCAAGACTACTGCAACATGAAAGTTGCAATATAAAAATCCTGTTGCCTCTGGTAACACCAGTGTTTCAGAAGTTACCATAACATTGCTAGCTTGTCAGATTTTAATAATAAAAAAGCCCCAGGCACCCTGTTAGATAAGTAAGGAGAAACAGTTTTACAAATGCACAATGATTAGAATTTTAAAAGGCATGACAATTTGTATATAATCTACCATAAGTACCACTAAACCGCAGCTTTATTCAACTGCTGTGCCCCTTAATCTCCCTATTTTTTTCCTGTATTGCCTGGACTCTGATCTAGACAGATGGGCATCCTTCTCAGCGCAGACAAGGTACAAACGACAGTGCAGGACTGTCATTCCAGTTGCTGTTTTGACACAGATTCCCTAGAACACAGCAGCATGACAAAGCCAGGTGGGGAACTGTCCTAGTTGCAGCTGGGAGAGAGTTAATTTTCTTCATAGCAGCTAGTATGGGGCTGAGTTTTGGATTTGTGCTGGAAACGGTGTTGATAATACAGGGATGTTTTTGTTGTTGCTGAGCAGTGCTTGCACAGTCAAGGCCTTTTCTGCTTCTCACCCCACCCCACCAGCGAGTAGGTTGGGGGTGCACAAGAAGCTGGGAGGGGACACAGCTGGGACAGCTGACCCCAGCTGACCAAAGGGATATGCCATACCATAAGACATCACGCTCAGTATATAAAGCTGGGGGAAGAAGAAGGGGGGGACGTTCGGAGTGATGGCGTTTGTCTTCCCAAGCAACCGTTATGCCTGATGGAGCCCTGCTTTCCTGGAGATGGCTGAACGCCTGCCTGCCCATGGGAAGGAGTGAATGAATTCCTTGCTTTGCTTTGTTTGTGTGTGTGGCTTTTGCTTTACCTATTAAACTGTTTTTGTCTCAACCCACGAGTTTTCTCACTTTTACCCTTCCGATTCTCTCCCCCATCCCACCAGGGGGAGGTAGCCAGTGGCTGTGTGGGGCTGAGCTGCCAGCTGGGGTTAAACTACGACAGGGGGTGTGGGGGAAGAAAGGAGGCTGCAGAACACACAGAGCTAGTCTATCTGGAAGAATTCTAGTTAAAACGCAGTAAAAATAAGTTATCTTTTAAGTGTTTGTATATGCAAACCTACAGAAGGTGACTTCTCAGCATTGCTTGGAGTCTTATTTTAGAATAGGTTAAAGGAAGAAATTGCAATCCAGTCCTCCTAGTCTAAAACATCAGTCTTAGACTGCATCAGAATGTTCAAAATTGTCTCCTCTTGTTTGTAGGAGTCACATTTTTATTTTGAACTTTAACAGCACCTACCTCTAAGTATTTCTCACTAGGTGTTCCTTAGCATTAACAGATGAAAGACAATGACTATAAAATTACTCTTTTAACTTTTTAGTTTTAAAGGAAACTTTGTACAGGCTCACAAGTTTCCAAGTTCACATGAGCAACTCGTACTCATTTTGTTTCACTGACTTTGTTTTTAAACAAAGATCAGAAAACCTCTGACAAATCCAACTGCAACACTTAAAGAAATGACTACTGTTTCTCTGCATCCAGACTTTCTGTACTACCACAAGTCCAGAGGAGTGAAACACGAAATGCATTTTGCAATGAAATGGGCAAGAACTACCATTCTACCAGCTTTCTTGTGGGCAATCTCTATCAGAAAAGGTGGCAAAAAGGAACTGGAGGGAGGGACGTTTTGAAGTACAGCAGTTTCCATAGCAAACATCTAATCACAGGCTTAAACTGGCTCAGAGCAACTCAGCATCTCATGCATGAGACTTCTTTAATACCACAAAACCAGGATTGGCCAATAATATGATGGGACACGTGAAGAATTAACCACCACTTTTGAGCGGACTAGCTACAGGAATGTTTGACTACGATTCACTCACCCTGAGAAAGAAATACATTCTAATCTACCTCTAAAACAGAACTGATATGAACATTTTAGATATATTAGAAGGATTTGAAGTCAAGTCTACAACAAGTGCTAGGGTGTCCTTCTGCCTTAAATAAGGCTAGCACATTTAGCTTTGCAGTTATTATGAAGATTATGTTACAAACTAACTGAACTTCCAATTTCATACATCCCTTCCCCATTTTAGAGATGCACATAAATTGACATACATGATTGACGCTTCTGAATTTTCTTCTAGAAAACCTGAAGGAGGGAAGGAGAGTCTTTCAGGCAATGCCTTACACTATACAGAAGTATGCATGGCAATTATTTTGTAATACAGAATCATAGTGAAGTACAACTAAGAAAAAACCCAACCAATCTGTTACACTTGCAAATTTTTCTGATAGTCACGTAACTAGAACGCGCGTTCAGATACACGGACAAATAACATCCACAAATACAATTATCTTTTTAAAATGTTGTTTAAATATTGAATTCTCAACTTCAAAAAGTGTCTCATCTGACACGTACTCAGAAGAATCTTGAATTAAGCTATTAAGGTTCCACAAGTAAAAATTACACTGATCATTAAGGTAAGCTTTACCTATGTGTACTGCAGCTTTAACCAAAAATGGTTATTTTCTATGGACTTAAATTGGGGGTATTTTCTGGAATTTCTGCTCTTTCCCAAATAATGCTTTAATTCCATCTGCCGGAACAATATGCTTCTTACTCCTACTCTTCAAGATGCCTCTGTTTGTGCTCCACAAATATGAAGTCACATATAAAACAAGATGAGAAATTCTCTATAACATCATTTAAGGCCAGCAGATCAACAATTTATAAACATTGTTTTCAGCTTTTCTGTCATATGCGCATCATACAAGGCCCCTACTTGCCACTTGGAAAATCATTAGTCTTTTTTTCTGTTGAATGTGCATTATAGAAAAAGTTTCAAGCAGCCAGTTCAGATATTAAATTAACAGTTGCTTTTTGACAGATTTGTTTTTCTACCACCACTATTGCATTGCTCAACAAATGATAAAAATTAGTCCTGCAGTACATATAAACTGATCTAGAGTGGTTGATCCAAATCTTATTTCAGTCACTTTTTCCATCAGTAATTAGTTTAATTTTGCTACATAAAGTATACGCTTGAGGGCACTGTAAACAGTAACAAAAGAAAGGGCCCACCTGCATCTAGAAGCCCTGTAAGAGCTAGCAAAGGCTAACTAGGCTCTCCTTGTTCAGACAGCAGTTTCAGAAACCTTTGTCTCTTATTCAGATCATTCTTCAGATGTAAAATCCAAGCGGATATTTCTGTACATACTGTGTGGGCCCTCAGTTATATGCATAAAATAGACAAAGCATGGACAGACAGACAACCATTGATTTTAGTCATTTAGTCTGAAAATTTGCTTTAGAGAAGAGAGGTACTGGCAGTTAGAAATAAGAGAAGAAAAATAAGGCTGAGGAACGGAAAAAAACCACACCACCAAAACCCAACAAACCAAAAAAGACAAACCTGACAGATTTAACAAGCTGAGCATCACGTGAAAGCATGAAAAGCGTGTTGTTATAGGAAGGCTGCTGAGCCTACTTACCAAGCAAGTTTTGAAGCAGCTAGGGTTGGACATGAAACAAACGTTTAAGCTTGTTTGCACAGCTGAAGTTGATTTTATGGAAATTTCCCAGTGCTAGCAATAAACACTTTTTACACCTACATAGTGTTTAGCCACAAACACAGACATGGACCAAAAAAAGTGACTTTTCAATTGTAAAGTGGCTGGCATATCCTCAACAAAATTATCACAGAAATCTTTTCTGAAGGCATACCTGACAGGTAATATGCCTAGGAGTCATTGAAAGCAAAAAAAGAGAAGGGAGTCTACATATAAATAAATTTTAAATCGTCACTTTAAGTACTGTTGCAGACAGGACAGATAGTTGTTACTAATGGCTAAATGGGAATTAAACCCTCAATTTTAAAGAAATATAACTAGCAAAATCATTTGAGTCACCTAAAAGCCTGTGCTTACTAATCTCCGTATCTGACATTACAAAACACAGAGTTTACAGTTTTTAAGAAGTCTAAACACGGTTATACATTTTCTGGAGCAATTTTAAGGCCAGTAGAATCGAGAACAAGTGAAATGAAGGCAGTTGAAAAGACTGTAAGACAAGAAACACTAAAAGCAGTTAAGCAGAGCTGTGCTATCAGTTTCAGGGAGACTCAGCTAGTAAACATCAGTGGCTATTTCCACTAAAAAGAAAAGAAAAAGGTATCAATCATAAAAACTAAGCCTAAAAATTGCTTAAAAAACATGCCAGCGACCAGGAATAAAAATACCTGTCAATATCTTCTATTTTCTGCATATTAAACAGTAGTGATGGTACTATCTTGTCCATGTGCTGAGGTTCCCATATAGTTGCTCGAAGTTCATCATTAACTGTTTTTCGAACCACTCCCTGAATGCCCCTGATTCCAGCAATTCGGATCCTAAGGAAGAAAAAAAGGAATTACTGAAAAGGAGAAACACAGCACCACCCAGTATGGCTGTTTACCTATTAGGCAGTAGTAATTATGTAGTGTGGAATTCCATTAGGTTCTCAAAAGCAATAATTTGGAAATTTGGCCAATTCATTAAGGTTGCCCATATTACCTTTAAATGCCTTTACAGCTTATAAGGAAGCTGAGAAAACAAACTGAACAGAAGATGATCTCCAACGATAATGCTGACACTGATCAATGAATACTCAAACTGTGTATACCACCTTCAAAAGAAAGTCGTGTGGGTAAAAAACAACTCTACGCAATTTACTACCCATCAGTTGAAACGTGCACAATCTCAACCTATTCCAGTGCTGAAGAAAAATATTGTGAAGTTATCATAGCAAAGCTGAAGCAATAGCTACCAGAGCCACATGATCATGTCCTTAAAAGCTGTAATTAAGGCTGTGCATTAATCATAACAAATCTTTAAAGATTTGTGCAAGATTCACAAGATGGAAAGCAAAGGATAATTCTATCAAATTAAGCCTGATGCATAAAAGGAACCATCACTTTTATCCTAAAACCGTTTGAACCAAATTAACCGAGAACTGATCAACAACAACAATAAAACAATAAAAAGGAAAAATTAATATGTTCTAAAAAATACTTAGTCTAGTTGTTAGCTATTTTGTTTTGTTGAACAAAAATAGTTTGCAGGAGAATCTGTACAATTAAATGAATGGCAAAATATTCTTTTTTGAAGTGGTCATAGTAAATTAGCCATTATAATAAATGATAGGAATAGAATTTTGCTTAGTGAAAACAAGTAGAAGAAAGGGTGATACAGCAATCAAGTGAAATAAGCACAAGCTTAGCTAAAATTTGAAATTATTCCTATTAAAATTCATCCCTCATTTTTTAAATCTTAATTTCAGTATGGACAACACATAACTAGCCTTTGTTCAGTCAAATTCACTGCATTAAAACATTTGCTAGATGAACTACAGAGCTAACTGAACTCTGTAATTAATATTTTTATTTAGCTTTCCATTTTTAAATACTTAAATCTTTAGCCTCCTGTTTTTCAGCTATTTTTGAACAAAGCCACGTGCATTCAGGATGGATCTGATACCATTCTAGACCTTTCAAGACAGTGTTAATAGGGTTAGAAACAAAACAGGGAAGAAAGGGATGCACAAACAACTAGAAGAGCACTTGCTATTGCTGTACTACAACTACAGTGCAGTATCCAATATTAAGTTTTCAATATTAAGGATCTAGGATTGACATTTAAAACACACAGCTTCCAAAATTCCATCACTGAAACTTTTATTTTTGCTTTTTAATTATTAGTTCTTAAGGTAATCAAGTTTTGCTGATACTGTGGCTTTAGATACATTAAATACTAGCACTAACCTCCCCTGCTGAAAGGGAAATCTCACCAGGTGAGATTCAGTTTCAGACTCAGAAGCCTACATTACCTGACTATGTGTATAAATGATGTTCAAGCTCCCATTCAAGCCAGTCAGTTCATTGGAACCTCAAGCTATGCAGGTGAACAGGGACTCCAGATGTCTGCTTCAGGATGAGCTGAAGCACTGCCTAGGCCCCATCAATGGTATCGACTACTTGTGATATCTTGTAATTGTATTCTGTAGTCATAGCTCTTCTGTTTTGCTGAATTACCTCAGCACCTACAGCAAATCTGGTATACCAACTCCAAGACTGACCACTGTTCATAAAGATTGCTTTCAAAAAAGATACATTCAGGCTGCCTAGGATGATGTGGAAAAAGTCATATTGCTATACATTTCATTAACCTGAGTAAAAAATTGATTCACCTGGGGAAAAAAGGCCACACTGTTGTGTATTGGAGTGCCACTAGCACTAATTTCATGTTCTTACTATTCTACAAGCAGTTGAAAAATGAAGGTTGAAGTACTAAGGAAGGTGCAGCATCAAATTTCACCACATACAGGAAAGGTTTCATTCCTCTAAAGAAGGCTCAGATAGGTATTAAAGCAGAGATTACATTTCAATCAGTCATGTACAGTCTTATGTCACCAGGATGAAATTCCTCCCTGTCTGAGGGTACATCAACATTGCAAACTGAAGCACAGATAACAGTGCAGGCTGATAATCTGAAGAGCAAAAGATTAGCACAGTTCTCTTACTCCTACAGCAATCACAGTTTTGAGGTATCCTTATGAGTGGCAGATCATACTTGATAGATGAGAATCAGGGATGTACTAGTCTCTTAATTCATTCCGTGTTCTAGTTCATTACTATTATTTCTCATTTGCAAGGGGCAATGAAGGTGAAAGTAGTACTAAAAATCCTGAGCTGAGCTTCATATTCTGACCTCTTATGAAATGTTTTACAGTAACTAAGTAGTTTAACATTTCCATTTTACTTTCACTAAGCCTAAAAAGGCAAAATCTCTAAAAGCTCATTAAAACTTTTATGAATACTATTTGCGACCATCAGCTTCAGGTAAATATACCTGACAGAAGCCTAAGTTATAGGGTAGTTGCATGATACACCGGCTTCACTAGTGACACCTGCTTAAGAAGTTTCCATTCCCTTCCCTTTTGGTCCCCGAGTACAATCTACCATCCTTTCAGTTCTTCCCCAAACAATTCACAGGGTCATCCTGTAAAACCATTCACTGGAATAATCTTCCTAAAGGGAAAGAGGGTGGGGCAGGGGGAAAAGTACAGGAGAAGCAAGCAGATTTAATCCTAACCCTTTTAGAGACAAAGTTTACAGCAGAACCCTATGTACAGCAATAGGGCAACAAATAAGATGGCAGTAAATTACAAAAAATAAGGAGGAATGAACCAGAAGACTACCAGAGGAATTAATTTTTTGTTTTGTTTTGGGGTCTTTTTTCCTAAGTGAAGTACACAGTATTTGAAAACACAGTTCACACATTTTTGAAACTGCAAACTTTAAGAAAAATCCTTATGCATTGCAGCTAACAGAACAACAGTACACCCAAAGGGTTGAATAAATGTTCAGCACATGGATTTTTCATGGTTGGCTGAACAATTTAATGCATGGAAATAGAAAAGATGAGTACAACAGCGATGCAAATCATATAATCTGAAAAGTCTTAAGTTTTCTAAAATGCTCAGGAGTTAAATACTGATTAACAATTCACATAAAGAACACATCGCTAGGGGGAGCTGAAGTAAAAAAAAATTGTGGTGCTTACATAATAATGTAAAAATTTGTAATACTAATTCATGAAGGCATTTCAGTTTCACATACAGTATCATACTGCAGACATCTAAGAAAATTCAATTTTAATGAGTAATTCTCAAATAGCAGACTCAAAATATGCTTTTGCTATTCATATAAGTAGTCCCATTAATTTCTCAAATGAGTTATGCAACTCGCACACATTTACAGTAATAAGTAGTGCATTTCTGGAGACAATCCATGCAATCTGGCAGGCATTATTCAGGTAAAAGTCCACTTAAATATTCTAGGAGTTCTAGCCACCTAAGATTTGCAATATTCAGTGCTATTTAAAAAGTCAGACTTTCATTTTCTTCCTATGGAATGAACTATTCCACTAAGTATCATAATAAAAGATTTATTACAGACTATATTAATGTGTTAAGACAGTTTTCTGTAATACGTATGGAATGGCACTTACTCGGTTTGTATTTCTGGATCGTGGTCACATGAATGACACATGGCACTGAATCGAGACACAAAGAAGTCATAGCGTCTGTGATATGAAGGTGTGTCTTCCTCAATGTTGGCAAATTTGACAAACTGGAAAGTGAAATACATTTAAAAAGCTTTTGATACCAATTTCCCAAAAGAAAATAATGAATACTAAGCTTCATTTAAGAAGTAACATAAAACATTGCATTAGGAAAAGAATCCATATTTGGAAATACTTAAATATTTAACATCAGAGAAGAAAAAGTTAAATTGGAGAGTTTTCTTTTTAAAGACTTCCCACTAGAACTTCATTTAGATCATTCTGAAAGGATGCAGCTGCATGAAATACAACGTACTATGCCATATGGAAACATCTAACACTTGAACAGTGAGTGTCACCAATTCATAGAATCATTCAGGTTGGAAAAGACCCTTCAGATCATTGATTCCGTCTGTTAACCTAACGCTGCCAAGTCCACCACTAACCCATGTCTCTAAGCACCACATCTACACGTCTTTTAAATACCTCCAGGGATGGTGACTCAACCACTTCCCTGGGCAGCCTGTTCCACTGCTTGACAACCCTTTCAGTGAAGAAATTTTTCCTAATATCCAATCTAAACCTCCCCTAGTACAACTTGAGGCTGTCTCCTCTTGTCCTATCACTTGTTACTTGGGAGAAGACACCAACACCCACCTTGCTACAACCTCCTTTTAGGTAGTTGTAGAGAGCAGCCCAAGCAATCAAATGGCACACTGTCACTGGCAGGTTAACTAGCAACTTTCTGACTTATCAAAATTTCAAGGGAAATAAACTTGGAGGCATTCTGTCAATTCTGTCTATCTTTACAAAGGGAAAAAGGAGGAGTCAGGGAATTATAACCCAATCAACTTTCATTCCACTCACAGAAAGACACTCTGAAAAAAAAATTCCAATTTGCAAACATCTACAAAGTAACGAAGGGGTAAGTAACAGTCAACATGGATTTGTCAAGAACAAATCACATCAACCCAGCCTAAATTATTCCTATGACAAGGAAATAGATTTTGTAAATCCAGATGAAGCAGCATCTGTCATATCTTAACTTCAGCGATGCTGTTGACAAAAAAATACACAAAATTCTCAAAAGGAAGCTAGAAAAACACTGTCAAAAGAACATTCCCCATAAGATAGATGCAAAAAGGTTTGGAAAAAACATAGAAACACTTGTAAATCATGAAACTACAATAATGTATTGAGTGAACTTCTGAAGGGGCCTGTCTGGAATACAGTAGTATTTGAGTTTCAATCAAATGACAGAGTGGGCTCGTCAAATTTGTAAAGAACACTAAGCTGGCCAGAGCTGCAAGCACACTTGATGCCTGGTTCTTGACAAACTGGAAATAGGACCTGCAAAATCAAGGAAGCAATTTAGGAATGACAAATGCAAAATACCATTTTAAGACAGCTGTACAAATACAAGCCAGACACAGCTGAATGCAGAAAAGAAACTTAGGGTTATAATAAACTGCACATTCAACATAAGTCAATGCCATTATATTGGCATGAAAAAGAAAACAATATATTGTGATACATCTGTATTACCCATGACACCTATGAAGACATTTTTGCCATCTGATTGACACTAATAAGCCCTTAGATGAAGCACTGCATCCAGCTGAAGCATCACAGCTGAAGATGGTGATTAACTGATACAGTCCTTCAATTATTCAAGGGATGAACAAAGCTTTAGATAAACACCTGTTAAAAAAGACATTAAATTATCTAGTCTAGAGCTGCCTAAAAGATATTAGTCTTACAATGTACAGGAGACAGCTATAAAAAGAAAAGAAATAAATGTTTTTCTTTATCCAATGGTAATAGGAAAAAGCAATAATGGGCTTACACTGAAGAAAAGGCTAAGTTAGACATTAAAAAAACCCCTCCTTTCTAAAGCCAGCAGACTGCCTAAAGACATTTTGGATTCTTCACCACCGACAGCTTTAAGAACAGACTACAGAGGGAAGAAAAAAGGGAAAGGAAAGGTTGTCAGGAATGGTTTAACATAGTGCTGGTTCTGCCCGGAAGCAGAGAGATGTCCCATTAAGACCCCTCCACCTTTTCCCACCCCAGTATTCTTCTTACCAATTGCTAAGCACAGGCTGAGGCATTTCTTGTATACTTACAGAGATGTAGAACCTGCTTTTATCAGCTTGTTACCCACATACATCTAGACAGGCCCAAAGAACTTTAGCATAGTCTACAGCATACTGATTTGTGGAGGTTTTGAGATAGTTTTCAAGCTGAAAGTGAAAGCTGTGTATTTCAGAAAAAAACCCAACTTTTTCTACTGTTTTTTAATCTTTTTTCTGTTTTATCTAGAACACTTATCCCTTTCAACAGAACTACCAGTTCACCCACTGAAAGCTACAGGCACAGCTGAAAATGATACAGTTTGTAAAACTACATTCTCAGTTATTACTGAAAACTGAGCAAAATTGTATAATACTAGTCCATTTTAGGTGTCCTTCTGTAGACAATATCCTGTATAGTCAGATGATAAGAAAGTTGACTTACAGTCAAAAAACAATTCTGTATAGTCTACTGCCACAGTTTGAAAGACAATCCACAAACAGCAACCATACTTTCTTTTCAATACAGTGAGCTAGAAAATGATCGTTTCCTTCCCAATAGACCCTGGAAAATGCTTTTAATGCCTTACGTCTCACTGGGTTGTTTCATGGAATTGTTAATTACAAAACAGAAATAGATTTTGTAAAGTTTTTTGAAGACAGGAACCTAATTAGTCCTTATAATTTAATAAAGCATAAGTCCAGGGGTACAAAAACCCGAACAAACAAAAAAACAAACAAAAACCACCGATATGACCTTAGTATTTTCCAGACATTCAAGTGTTCAAGTCTAGAAGTGATTCACCCAGCAAACTTCCATAAAAGCATGTAAAAGAATGGAAGCAGAGTTTAAAGAACACAAAAGACTATGGGAGTATCTGTGAGAATATTAAGTCATCTAGCATTTAATATTAGCATATTAGTATTATCTAAAATACAGAATTATTTGATTGTGATTATACAATCACACATCCTGATTACAGGATCTTCCAACATGAAAACTTAATATAACTCTAATAACTGTTTTGATAGAGGTAAGATTTATTGTACCAAGAAATTGCTTTGTAAGAATAAATGACGAATTTAGGCCAAAAAAGCATCAGGGACTCTCTTTCTTGCTCTGCACATTTCTCCTACATCATGATGTAGCTTTGTAGCAGGGAAGCAAGCAGAAGTTATACCTCTCAAAATGGCACGCGCAGTAAAATGTCCAGAAAGGGCAAAATGTTTTTATTTCCTTATGTGTATAACAAAACAATTTCACCCACTGAACATAAAGCATTTCTGAAGCATATTCCAGGATTAGCATTCAGATGACTGCACATTTAGGCCACAGGAAAGCTAACTGTGATAACACTGTTTTGAGTTGCACTGTCATTCAGTAAAGTATACAATTCCATTTCATTGTAGAAATTTTAAGTTTTTACAGTACACATTAGTCTATACTTTCTCCTTATTTAGTGGTGCTTTTAAGCTGTTATTGTTGTTAAATAAAGAATATTTTACTCGTAAGCACCTAAGATATTTTCAAGCATACTTCAAATATAAAAATTATTCAACCTAAAAAAAGGACAAAACTCTTATGAAAGTCCAAGCACTTGCCTGGGATATACTTACAAAGCTCTTATAGATGTAAACGTGTCATTCAGTCATAGTAAATGCTTGCAATCACTTACTGGTAATTTACGGAAGTTTTACCAGTACAAGCATCTTCTATATTTGTACAATACAGAAGGTACAAAAAGGAACTTACATTGGTAATACCTTATTTCCATTAATTTTGAAACCAACAAAATTAAATCAGTAGAAAAACATATAAATCTATCACAAAATAAAAAAGGAACATATTCTCTATTCAGAAGGTGTTTGTTCCAGACTGAGTCAAGAAAGTTGGATCGTATTATCAGGGAGAGAGAGATTGTGCAAGTCCTGTAGGTAAATCATGCAAGTTCTCAACTTAAATTCCTAAGGACATAATTTCTTATATATATTTATGCTAAGTAGCCAGTACAGTAGGAGAAAAATCATAACTTTTAATGCACACTGGATGTCTTTAAAGAAGGTCAGGTTTTTGCAGCAATTCAAGAACAATCAGCATGCATTGTATTTAAGTTTGAGTTATGTTATTTAAAGTACCGCCCTGTAAAAACTGTAGGCTGGATCTGAGCAGTATTTTTTTTTTTTTTTTTAAATATTTGAGCTCCCCAGTCTGTTCTACTGCCTGCAATTTTCTCATGTTTCAGATGGGGGAAAGGGGATGCTGATGCTGATAGTTATCACCTTTTATAGACAAAGCTACTGTATTTCATTATTAGGAAACTATCACATAGGAAGACAAGATACCTTATAAACATAAGACTCATATAAACTACACAGTATAGCGTTAATGAGAAGTGTGTGAATGTATGTATGTACTTCACTGAACAAATGAAAAAAGGACAAACAATTCAACTTTTCTAAACAGAGAAGTTTCAAACACTGGATTCACACATTAACTTCACACACACAGTATTAAAATGATCACAATAAATAACAACAAGATAAGGTTCTCAGCAATAGAAATCGGCGATTTAGTTTAGTTATTAATAGTTAAGGTCACCTGACATTTCTAATTTTGAGTTTTATTAGAATGGGATGAATGTCTTCACATTCTACTTCACATTCTCTCCACATTTTACTTCATGCCACTTGGATGAAAGTTATCCTGAACGCCACGTGTGCAGTTGTGTAACAAAGTCAGTAACGGTATGTTGGCTTACAGGGCCACATTATTGTGGCTATGAAACTGCAAGACCAGACAGCGCGAGCCTGAGGTGGGGGAAGCAACACTTAACTGTGAATGACCTAAAAGGACTGCCTAAAGCAATTTATCCAGCATTACTCAAATTCTAGTAGACGCAGACATCAAATTTATAAGATAATTTAATAACCTACAGGATGAGAAAGAGTGCTTTGTGTAATTCTGTCTCTCTATACCTTTAACTCCTATAAAAAAAGATAGAGCAGGGATCCTAGAGATTAAATACTTTGTTGTATATTACATCACTACGAGCACATAATTCCATATTAACACATGGAATGAAAGAAGCATCTTGTAATAAAGGTAAGTTTCCATCACACACTTCCAGATTAGCATGCTGCAGACAAGCAAGACAAACAATTACTGTACTGGGAATATTAATTCTGACATTCTTTAATTTCACAGTCTTGACATTTTATACTATTTTTACATATACATGCACTTCAATTCTGCCAAAAAACCCTGCTTTTATAAGCCAACACTAACAAATATAAAAACCTCGTTGTTATATCAGGCACTAGCTGGTCACTTTTCCACTTGGGATACTGCTTGTCTTCTTTTAAATAACAAATGATGACAACTAGCAATAACAGTCACCTTCTCATGCACAGGAAGTCCAACACTGTCACTGATAGTATCATTATTTCACTGCTCCTAAGAAGAAACTGCCCTTCTAAAATGAAGCACCCTACCAACTAAAGAAAGCATTTGTGGTAAATAATTTAAATAACGTGGGATTGAGTACACCCTCAGCAAGTTTGCCAATGACACCAAGCTGTGTGGTGCAGTCGACACGCTGGAGGGAAGGGATGCCATCCAGAGGGACCTTGACAGGCTTGAGAGGTGGGCTTGTGCAAACCTCATGAAGTTCAACAACGCCAAGTGCAAGGTCCTGCACATGGGTCAGGGCAATCTCAAGGACAAAGAGGCTAGGCGGCGAATGGAATGAGAGCAGCCCTGAGGAGAAGGACTTGGGGGTGTTGGGTGATGAGAAGCTCAACATGACCCGGCAATGTGTGCTTGCAGCCCAGAAAGCTAACCATATCCTGGGCTGCATCAAAGGAAGCGTGACCAACAGGTCAAGGGAGGTGATTCTCCTTCTCTACTCTGCTCTCATGAGACCCCACCTGCAGTACTGCGTTCAGCTCTGGGGCCCCCAACATAAGAAGGACATGGATCTGTTGGAGCGAGTCCACAGGAAGGCCACGAAGATGATCAGAGGGCTGGAGCACCTCTCCTATGAAGACAGGCTGAGAGAGTTGGCGTTGTTCAGCCTGGAGAAGAGAAGGCTCTGGGGAGACCTTATAGCAGCCTTCCAATACCTGAAGGGGGCCTACAAGAAAGCTGGAGAGGGACTTTTTACAAGGGCATGTAGTGATAGCACAAGGGGTAATGGCTTTAAACTGAAACAGGGTAGACTAAGATTAGATAGAAGGAAGAAATTCTTCACTGTGAGGGTGGTGAGGCACTGGAACAGGTTACTCAGAGAAGTTGTGGATGCCCCCTCCCTGGAAGTGTTCAAGGCCAGGTTGGATGGGGCTTTGAGCAACCTGGTCTAGTGGAAGGTGTCCCTGGCCATGGCAGGGGGGATGGAACTAGGTGATCTTTAAGGGCCCTTCCAACCCAAACCATTCTATGATTCTATGACTTAAAATGTGGTAATACTGGGTTCTACATATATCTGCTATTTTTCAGATGAAAAAACCAATGTTTTATTATCAAAAGACAAAGAAGAATTCACCCCGTCAACACTCCAAATTAGCTTAAAATGTTTTGTATTCAACCGAGTTTTGTCAACATAGTTTAAGATGAAAGTTTTACTACATTACGCACCCCATTGTTTTTGACCAGCTGCTCACTAAAGAAATTTTCTGGACCCTCTCTAAAAAAACCTGACAGAACATTAAAAATATTTTAAAAAGTTATCTCTTGTACCAAAAAATTTTGACAAGTTTAAAGATTTTAAAGTTGTTCACCTCTAGACAGGAGGAAAAAGCATAATTAATTCATTCTATCCTAGTAATATAACCACTATGGATCTAAGCAATACATTTAATTATTTGTACATGAGAGATAGAGGTGTTTTACATGATATTCAGTCACTGAAATTCTGCAAAATGCTTAGAGAAAGAAATTCCGTAACGCCATAAGTTTCTAAGTAAAAGCTTATTGCAATCAGCCTTCAGATTCTGTAATACTTAAGCCAAGGAAATCTCACTTATTCCCACCACATTTTTTCAGTTTCCTCACCAGCATATGCTATCCTAGCACATGGTTAATAAAAATATCTTCCATGATAGAAAAAGACATTTTGAACTTCATAGACACTGCCAATTTGAAATCAGGTCCACTTAAAAAAAAAAAATACAATTCAACATATCCGCTGTTGAATTTCACCTGTTTTCAAGTATCTGCCTATATAAGTAGATTTACAATTATGTTATAAAAAAAAGAAAATCATTGCTGTTATAGGAAATAACCTAACATAATTTACATATGCAACATATAAAAAGTCATAGGAATTAATTATATTTATGCCTGATCTTCAGGTTACAAGTACATAAATGAAAACAAACAATCATTTTTCTAAAACAGTAATCTTCAGGTTTGCTTTTTAGAAGTAAATAAACTTAAAAAATGAAATTCAACTTCAAAAAAGAATTTAAGTAGTCAAACAGCTGAACGAAACTCTCGGGTTTTTGTAAGATATAGAGCACCAAGTAGAGTAAGTTTTGCATCCAAAACCAGATATTTGGAAGTCAGGGAAAAAACCCTGGAAGACAGTGGGAGCTTCCAGATCTTTCCAAAACTTAAAACAACTCAGAGTCATTCAGTACACAGATTTGTTTCATTTGAAACCCTGACTTCTGAGCAATCAAAGAGTCCCCACAGGCGAAGCAAAATTTGTTTGTGAGGCTGAAAGAAAAAAAAATTACAGCTCAAGTAAGACAGTCAAATCTTACTTGAAAGACATCACTGCCTTTGTATCCCAGTGAAGATTTGAAAGTCAGCTTTGGGATGGAAAATAATCAAGATCTACTTACAGCCACAATCATACTGCTTATATTTCTAAGTGTAAGCAGACCATAAATTTGTATTGGCCTGAAACTGAGTTTAACCTAAAAGTAATATGGAAACTTTTCCAAAGGTTGCCTGACTTTTCACAAGTTTAAAGACATTTACTTCATATACAATTTATTCTTCTCTTCCAGACAATACTAGTTTCCACTCCAAAGTGGTACGTCAGAATAACTAAGGCACATGAAACGTTATTCGGTCACTCTACCATCTCTATTCTTTTGGGGTTTTTTTTGGTTTTTTATTTATTTATTTCCTTCAGGAGGAGAGGAAAAACTAAAAAAGGCTAAATGTGATGGTAAACTTTCTCCACATCTGACAAAATTTATTTAAGAACACAGTAGGTCAGTGTCCTTGGTAACAGACAAGCTGTCAATGCCAATACACTTTGCTCCTCCTGAGTCAACACAAAAAGACTAGCTTTTCTCTCCATTGACTATAGAAAGCACCTAGGGAAAATAGCATAATTAGGCTAAAATTAGCCTTTGGAGTACTGTTGAAGAGCCATACAGATTCACTCTCCTCACAGAATTTGACATCTTATTTAGGAAAATGTAATTATTTTTGGTTACTGAGTTTTACAACAGACAAACACAAATTATCTCCTAATTTAGGAAGTCCATTAATCTGCTTTGCTCATAAAAGGCTTCATTAGGAACTGACAGGGATATCAAACAGATTACCATAAGGTGGAGTTCTGTTCAATAGCATTCGTTTGGAAGTGACATGTGTCTTGTACATCAAAGTGGAGGCTGGCAGTAACTGTTTGCCACCAAGGATTTTAAACAACTGGAAAGTGATGTACATCTTGCCATTTGGCAGCCCAGGAAATAAGTTCCAAAGCTATTTCCCTAAGAGGTTTTGCCCAGGCATTATTATACAAACAAATCAAAAGAAGCAGGGTAGTCTGGCTCAAAGATATTAAAATAAATAAACAAATATATTTGTCTCATTACCGTCACTAAAGCTGTCCTGTTAGTTTGGAGCACAAGGGGACACTCCTCCCCCACATCAGAGCAAGAATACTGCGTTCCACCATAACAAGAAATTCAACTCCAGAGTAGCATCACTCTACTACACCCTCCTGCCTCCCTGAACTGCAAATCCATTTAATTCCATCAACTGGGAATCATGCCCGAAGGAAAGCCCAACAGTTTTACAGAATCCACAAAGAACACCCACACTGCTAACAATGGCAATGTACAAAGAATGCAAGCATTCCTTCTTTACTCATGTAAAAGCAATCACTCTAAGTGAAAACAGTCCACATCACGATCCTGGAATTTATGAGACTCCTATTGTACCAGCTGGAAATACAATGGTTAGAAGGGAAGTATGACAGAACTATAATACTGATTGCACCTACCACTGTATTTGGAAAACTAGATCTCCAAATCTTCATTTTGACACTTTTAGTTATGCCCTTCAAGCCTGGATCTGAATCCTGAAATATTTAAGCTAATAAGATGGTGAGGTTGTAGTACTGAAAGTGTTTGCCCCCTGGCTACTTTTCAGCTAATAGGAATCTTCCTTTGTAGTGTCAGTGCTGCAGAGAAGGATGTTATTTCCTCCTTCTCACACCATCGCTCTCATTGCTGGAGAGCAAGAAAACACTGTCTTACCTATACAGTGGCTTCAGGAGGTCTGTTTAAAGATTCAAAATATGAATTCACAGAACAGCTTTCCTGTTCCTTCCAGAAGAAGCAGTTATTTCTGCAGGGAATGAGCCCAGCCATCAAAAGAATTTTAGAGACTGAAAGGAAACAGTTTTTCTGCCTCCAGCTGGTATCTGCTCTGTGTTTAGGCCCAAATGGTATACCCTGCCACATATAGAATCTTTTCAATTCATGTTAACTGGCAGATACTTTGTGACTTCTGAAACTACTTTCCCATAGCAAATACGCAAAGATTTATTCCGATTTGGTTTAGTATCTGAGTTTACTCACAGAATTAGTTCCAAGAACTTGCAGCTTTGGTTCGCCTGATTCCAGAAGCTTGGCAACCATATGAAGGAAACTTTCCACAAACGGTTTTATGCTTTGAGAATGGCAAGCCATTAGAAGTTGGTCCAGTGCCTCCATGGCAATTAAAACATACCTGAAAATTAATTAGACACACTCACATAAACACATGCTACATTTATCATTACCTCAATTAATTCAATTTAGGTACTTATTACTACAAAAATTAGAAAACAAAGGGTGGAAGGCATATATTTTTGCATTATCTAAAAATGAAAGTTATTGGTATTTCCTACATTAATCTTTTTTCTTTTTGTTTTTGGGGGGGCACGGGGAGGGGAATAGAGTATTTTTAGAAGAGATACCATACATAATACTTGGTAACAGAGTAAATATAGTTCAATTTTCTTTTCTAGCACATTTTATTTCCAACTATAAATCCCGGCTTTCTAGTCTACAGCTCCTCTATCTATCCAAATCCCATTACCAACAGCCAACAACTTATTCATGCTCCTGCACAGTCAGACAAAATGCTAAGTAAACGAAAAACAGTAAAGAAAAGCCGGGAACAAAATTAATTACCCTAAAGAATGGTCATTAACCCATTCTATAAAGTTATAAAAATAGCTTTTGGCATCATGAAGGCCAGTAATGATGGCCTGTGGTTGATATTGCCACTTCCTAGACTCAGTGTTTTCCTACTCCATTTCCACATTCTTTAAAATTCTTCTCTTCTTTTGACTCTACATTCTTTCAAATTTCTAGCTCAAATAGGACTTAAGAGTATGACAGAGTTTTAAAGTTCACATTTAAATACAATTTAGCTAAAAGGGCTGAAAAGAAAGATATCCCCCCTTCCCAATACGCTGAATGACATTCAAGGGTGTATTGGATTTACATGGCAAGGTTTTGGTAGCAGGTGGGCTACAGGGGTGGCTTCTGTGAGAAGACACCAGGAGCTGCTCCCATGTCAGACAGAGCCAGCTCCAGCTGGCTCCAAGACAGACCTGCCGCTGCCCAAAGCTGAGCCCATCAGCAACATTGGTAGCACCTCTGTCATACCATATTTAAGAATGAGTAAAAAACATTGCACACCAGCTGTGAGAGAGGAGCGAGAGAAATGTGAGAAACAGCCCTGCAGACACCAATGTCTGAAGACAGAGGGGGAGGAGGTGCTCCAGGAGCTGAAGCAGAGAATCCCCTGCAGCTTGTGGTGAAGACCATGGTGAGGCAGGCTGTCCTCCTGCAGCCCATGGAGGTCCAAGGGGGAGCAGATATCCACACTGCAGCTTGTGGAGAACTCCACACTGGAGCAGGTGGATGTGCCCTGAAGGAAGCTGCAGCCCATGAAAAGTCCACGTTGGAGCAGGCTCCTAGCAGGAGCTGCAGCCCATGGAGAAAAGCCCACACTGGAGAAGGTTTTCTGACAGGTCCTGTGACGTATGGGGCACCCATGCTGGAGCAGTCCGTCCTGAAGGACTGTACCCCATGGAAAGGACCCACGCTGGAGCAGTTCTTGAAGAACTGCAGCCCATAGGAAGAACCCAGGTTGGAGAAGTTCATTAAAGACTGTATCCTGTGGGAGGGATGCCATGCTGGAGCAGGGTAAGAGTGTGAGGAAGAAGGAGCAACAGAGACAAAGTGTTATGAGCTGACCGCAACCCCCACTACCCATCCCCCTGCACTGCCTGGGGGGGAGGAGATAGAGGATTCAGGAATGAAGCTGAGCCTGGGAAGAAGGAGGGGTGGGGGAAAAGTGTTTTTAGCTTGTTTTTATTTCTCACTATCCTACTCTGTTATTAATTGTCAATAAATTAAATTAAGCTTCCCCAAGTCGAGTCTGTTTTGTCCATGACAGTAACTGGTGAGTGATCTCCCTGTACTTACCTCAACCCATGAGCTTTTCCATCTTATTTTCTCCTCCTGTCCTGCCAAGGAGAGGGAGTGAGGGAGCAGCTGGGTGGGCACCTGGCAGCCAGCCAAGGTTAACTCACCACAAAGGGACTGGGTCTGTCTTACCTCCTAAACACGATTAGAACAAATATGATGAAATGCAGCTACCTGTTAACATCTGTTTTTAATGCTGTGACTTATTTCCTTACCCATAGCGATGTCTGACAACATCTCTGCTCAATCTCTCTGCTAGGTAAGCACCAATTCGATCCAGCTTTTCTGGTGCAGAAACCGCATAGAAAGTCAGCTTCTCCATATCAGCTTTAACAAGACCATCCTAAAAACAGACATACAAAATATAAAATAAAAAAGTTCACAGAATAGATAAAATTTTTTAAGTGCTTTTCCTTTTGTCTACTCAACATTTAAAGATCTGAGCCATACAGATAGGAATAGGCCACTGAAAAAAAACCCCCACTTTTGAGCAAAATTGTCAATAGCTTAGCTGCAAAAATCAGCAACATAAAAAACTAAGTAAAATATTTTTTAAAGAAATGAAGCAACTATCTTCCCCCATCTTTTTTTTTGGAGGGGGGGGATATGTGGAGAACAGGTATTCCAAAAGACGGTATTTAGTGAGATATGTCATCTGCTCTGAGGTAAGAGGAATTTTTTTTCTTTTCACATTCCCCTTCAAGAAGTATATTTGATACTGTATACAAACAAGATTGTAGTTTAAGTATTTTATTTCTTCAGTGTCACATCTTGGACAAGACTGACATACAGGGTACCTGAAGGCTAATTGTTAGAACAAGATCAAAGATTAACATATTAGTTCCAAGGTGAACTGCGATATGGATCTCCTCAGGTGAGATTATAATTAAAACTACCAGGTAAGAAGGATAAAGCTTTTTTTTTTCCTAGAAGTTCACAAAAACATTATCTTTTTCAAATAAATTACTTTGAAGCTTTTAACATACCCATTATTAATGTATTTTATCAAGCAAGTCATCTCATATTTTAGAAAATGCCTATAACTCAGTGAAACATCATGGACTCGCTTGTGTCCTGCAATGAATATTAACAAAAGCAGAGACTAAGGAGTGCCAACTCAGAGCTACTGAGTGAGATTAAAGCTATAAGACTACAACTGTAGCAATTCCAGGTGTTTCTACACCTGTATCAAACAAGTAGATTAAAACAAATAAATCTATATTGTTCAATAAAACCACATTGTTCCATGGTTTCAACATACTGTATACACAGAAAACATTTTCTTTGAAGCCAGTAACATACACTTATATAGTAACTAGCACTCAGTAACAACACATTTTAGAGAAAAGCCCACGTACTTCATAAGATACAAGCCAAACGTTACACAAATGCTGACTGTTCTGCTTGCTTCTACTATAATAAAAGATAACAAAATCTGGTAACACATTTAAAAAAACAACAGCAGCAGAAATATAAGCTCTCAATTTAGTCTGAACCACCACGTGATTATGTATAGATATAGGCATTACTAAATGGTAATAAGTGAATGGTAAAAAAGTAACTAGAAGTTATTTATTTTCACACAGAGTAAGAGCTGGGCTGTAATATAGCTCCAAGGCTGTTCAAATGAAATGGAAAAAAAGAATATGAATAACTGGAGAAATTAAAAAACAACAACAAAAAAACCTCTTTGGCTCACAACAGTCTACCAGAACTATAAAAACTTACACAGTCAATATGTCAAGAGTTAGAAAATTAAAATCTTGTAGAAAACAGAAAATGTTCATACCCGCAAACATAACAAAACAAGTGTTTGTGGTTCTAAGTAGTTATGAAGTGCCACCTCTGCTGCAGAATAGCCTGTTTAATTAAATCTCTATTTCTCTGAACAAAACATACTATTTTCACTCTTTAATATGCACAGCCTTGGTTTGAAAAGCAAATTAGAGCAGATGATCTGTAGAGGTTCCTTTCCAGCTAAATTATTATACTAACCTCTATTAACGCTATGAAGTGTTAAAGCAGAATTTACTGTAAAATGTGAAAATAGACAAGAAAAAAAAAATTTAAAAAATTGCTAAAGCATTTGTTACTAATCAAAAATTTTCAAATGCCATTTCCCTTAAAATTCTAAAGTCGTCACTCACTTTTGGATCTTCAGGAAATATGTTATCTACCAGGCGCTTGTAGCGAGGTCGCAAAGCAGCACAGCAACAGCACACTCCTGCAGAAAGATTTACCCAACAGAATTTAGAAATAAGTCTTAGAAACTCCAGTATTTTGATTTTAAGTGACTAACTGACAAGCAAGGAGGAAAAAAATTACAGTGAATTCAGCTGCTTGTTACTATCAGAAATAAAGCAAAATTAAGATAATTGAAAATTACTGAGAAGTCAAATAACCAAAACTACTATAATAATGTAATATATGAGAAAATATGCAAGCATGTTGAGTATTAGAATGCACCTGTCATCCAATCATACTTTAAAACATGCAGAAAAATCAAGAAACTTCAAAATTTAGTAATATTAAAAACAAGGCTACTTCATTTGCTGCTTTATCTTCATTCTGAATGACCATTTGAAAACATAACCAAACATGCATTATGTTCCCTCCTCTACAAAAAAAAAAGTCAAGTATGAAATCTTCTGTTTTACAGGCAACCATATAAAGCAATATAAAGCATAAAATACAAAACAAGCTCTCTCTTCATTATCCCGCCATTTTACTGGGCATCGGACAAAAGACAGTCACTTGAAGTGAAGAAAGGTATTTTTCTGATCTCATTTCTACTTTACTACTAATACTGTACTCATGTAAAGATAATTAGAACAATACATGTAACTTGCAATTTTATTAATTTAAAGAGAGTCACACTACCTGCTCTAAAAAGATAGAAACCTACAAAGTATGGTTTGTTTTTTCTAGCATTCATTCAGGACTACTAGAACTTCGAAATAATTCCAGTTTACCTGAAGTAAAAACTCAGCACAAAAACAATGTTTCTAGATATCTGTCCAACTGTTTTATCAGTGCAGATTTATTCCCAAGGAATTTAAATGTTTTGACAAATCAGGTTTTAAATGTTTCAGTGGACATATTATCAGACTAACTCACTGGTCAGGTCTCAGATCAACAGATTAAAGCAGCTCTGATGCACACGAGCCACTAAGTAGTAAATAATACACTTAATAATAATATACCAAGTATGCATGCAGATCAGTGGCTTTCTGGTCTTTCAAATCTCAATACCTAGAGCATTCAAAGTAGCTAAATATCTTACAAATATCATAAATGTATCCATTTATGTACTCAAAAAAATCATAAAACACTTTGCTAAAAATAGTAAAAGCTGCAAAAGCTTTTACTGCAAATCAAAATAGGGAAAAGGATAAAGGGTATCTCGGCAGTAGCTTTGATGATTACAATTTATCTGCAAATTTTGCAGTCTGTGAAGAAGTATTAGACAAATACATCAGGATTTGTTTTTCTTAATTTAAGATATCCAAGTAATCTTAGTTGTTTTTCACCATATTTATAGAACACCTGGGAGATTCATGACTTCCCCTGCTGTATTTGTTTTTATTACAAGACTATATGAGTAGACATTCTCCCTCTATTCCAAATGTTTTCTGATTTCTGTTTCCTTTTGGACCAAAAAAAAGAGAATTCTGCTCATAGTCTGACAACTTAATTCTTGCAATTAATTAATCAAAAACAATTAGCAAAGATAGATCCATGATTTTAAAACCACGCTTTAACTCTAAGTTCTCCTCAGTGGTCTTTTAACTAAGGTCATGAATTATAGAGTCATATATCACCAGTAAGATGAACACAGACTCATGACTTAAATACATAACTATGAAAACAAAAAACACTCAAGGAATAAACAACTGGAATATTGAGAATGAGTGTGAAATACTACTTTGTTACTACTGTCAAGTTATTCATATGACTCCTGTTGACATCTACTCACAGAGTTCTAACCAATGTAAAAATCTACATTTACATAAAAGCTGCAGGTACTAAGTAGCTAAAAATCAAAGCTATTTCATATGCCACTGGAAAATGTAAGTATCAAAAGAGGTTAAAAACCTACTTGACTTAAAACAGAAATAATTCAGACAGTTGTACAAAAATATTCTATTGAGAGCAATGTTGTGTAACATTTTAAAAGTAAGTAAAATCATAGTAAGAAAGGAGTACTTAATTAGTGTCTAGTATATCACTCAGTATTGGGAAATTCACATAGGACCATCAAAATCCACCAAAACAAGACCTAATATTGTTAAATGTTTCTTGAGTTAGGAATGCAGCTCTGCACCTGGCTCACTCCTCTTCGTACTTGTGTCTTCCTACTTGATTTTCTACCTTATGGACCTCTAACATTGGTCCAGAGTAAACAGTATGTTTGATCACTACTAAGTATAACAAAATATTCTTACAATAACTGTAGTAAAATATTTTGCTACAGCTATCTAAAACATAACAAGAACAGAAAATATTGTAAAAGACTGCACGCAAGACAAAGGCAATTAAAAATGCTTTTAGAGTTAGTTTCTCCTTTAAGTGACAGAAGAAAATCCTTGCAAAGAACCACAACTTAAATCTTCAAACGGTGTTTTAGAACTGTGTTAATTACATAAATTTAACATAAAACCTGGATACAGTTACTCCTTTGAGAAGGATAAAAAATATCAGATAACAGTACCAACTCATTCTGGAAGCCTTACCAGATGGTTTCAGCTAATGGAAACTCAATATTGTTCAAATACTCGTCTTCAAATTTATGGCACACAGTGAAATATGACATAAAAAAAAGGCCTAACAACAAGTATATTACATAAGATTTGAAAATTTTCTCTTCTCCCCATCCTGGATTTTCAGTAGTATCTTTACATTGCTATGTATTTAATTATAGCACAGTTTACATGAAACAAACAAACAAAAAACTTTTCAAAGAATTATCTATCATTGAAATATAAAACTAAAATTAATATGAATGTTAATGTCATTAAAAGAACTTCCTAAATTAAACAGACCATTCAAGTATCAGAAAGCAAGAGTTAATCATCAAAGCTTTCAGCCTCCAAAGATATTTTGAGTGGAGAAATTTAGGCAGAACACTATCAGAAAAAAAATTAAGTGACAAGCTCTCCAAAGAACACAGAAAAAAGAAAACCAACAGCAAACCCCAAAATAATTAAGTCATGAGACAGATTTTGTGGAAAAACTATTAAACATTGCTCAGTGTTTTGATATAACTGGGAAAGATTAATAAAAACATAGGAATAGGTTTAAAAAAATGTATGAATATATAAAAAAAGACCCACAGAAAAATCAAGTCTTAACAACATACATTAAAAATAGATTGAACTTAAAAAAATAAAACAAAATCTAGGAACATTTCACTACGTAGACAAGAAAAGATGAATGTTGTAAAAGATGGATAGAAACTGAGCAATTGAAAACGCATTGTCTACTTCTTGGATACAAATTTAACCCAGATAAAAGTTGATCCAAGTAAACACATTCGTTTCACAAAAATAAGCTGTTTTGTAGGTCTACAGAACGCAGCCACTAAGCCAAGCAAAAAGAACCTGTTCCATTTTATATAGGTTTATCAATGAAAAATCCTATGAAAATTCCCTTTCAGTGTCAGGCAAAATTTGCATTTTAATGGTCTCCCCCTTGAAGACATCTTTACATCATTTTATACAAGTAAATATAAAGGTTAAAGCAGTATCTACAGATAAATTCACACTGTTACATGATATGTAAAAGGTTTAAAGAATACTTAATTGTTTACTTCTCTAATAGTGGGATTTTCCAAGTCTAAACATGCATGTTCTCTTCTGCTAAAGGAGTCCTGTAATCTGCATTTTACATGTTAAGACTGTACATATTTCCCAGCTGTATGGGTACTTCTTTTCACACCCATTTATTCTACACAATAGCAGTAAGAAGAAAAAAACAGTCCATATTATTAGAAAATGGGAATTTCACCTACCCAAACACATACATGGTCTCGGTTCAAAAGCAGAATTATAATCATAGGCTTTTTCTTGCTCAACAGTTGGAACTTGAACATACTGCCTCATCCTGGATATGATTTCACTCCCCGGGTACTCTCTCCTTTTTCAGAAATTTGCTCTCTCACACTAGCATAGAAGCGGTTACTTCACGCGAGGGCTCTGCAATACTGTAAGCTTATCTGATTAGCTGTGTGACATCTACATAAAGCCACCAAACACGTGAAAACTTCAGTATCAAATTCTGTTAACAAGGCCAGGCACAAGAAAAGAGAAGAGAATAAAAGATACATCATCAATGTGTGATTCACAGCTCATCGAATGAAACTGCACAAAGCCAGTTTCATTACTTCAACTTCCTCGGAACACGCAGTTCATTATTTCTGCGACTAGAAGCAAAAAATCAGTATAGTTTCAGAAAAAACTGTGTTCAGTCAGCAGACACATATCACTGTGGAGTGATAAATATTTTAGCAAAACCTACTTACTTGATCTTGCTTGAGAATGGTCAGAAATAAATCATTTAAGGCAGACTGCTGACCAAAAAGGCTTTTTAAACAGAAGGGTTTATCTTTAAGATTAGAGAAGCATTTTAAAAACTAATGGGTTAATGAAATTAACATTACCTCTAATAATATCTCAGAATTTAAGAAACAAGGATTACAGAATTTAAATCCTTAACATCCTTACTCACAATAATTATGATACATCAGGTAGAAAATCAATTTTGAGTTAAGCAATTCTGAAGTTACTTTCTGGCTTCCCATTAATTCTCATCACTTAATAGTTTTACTTGCTGCAGTAAATCCATTTGGGTAACACAAAATACAGGGGTTTTATATCAGTACTTTTATAAACCCTGGAAATTATAAGGTACTGGTTTTAATAAAATCGCAACTAATAATTTCCACTAAATAATGATTCCATACCAGTTCTAGACTTAAGAGACTAGTGCTAATAAACTAGTGTTGACTGCAAATAAATTCAGAGAAAACACTGAGCTGCACAGAAAATGTCATCACATAGTTTACTAAAGAAACCCTACAGTGTGAATTAGATATATACACATTCCAATAAAGTTTTATTTCAAATGAGTTTGTCTGAATATTCACTGGTACATCTTACTCATACAAAATTACAGAAAAACGAAACCTTCAAGCTAGCTTTAAACATCAAACACCAAGTTCTGCCCATCAAGTTTAAAACTGCCAGATTATTTTCCTCTTTATCAAAACCTAGCAAAACAGAAAACAAATGGATTGTATTATATATCTAATGCTAGAATTTCTTCTAAAATTTTGTAATGCTGTCTAATATTGTTCTCAACTGTTTGCAGAACATTAACAACCTGAACCAAAATTTCATGTTCACTCACTGAATATTTTTGTTATGTCCCAAGCTTGGATCTGGTCGTCCATATCTTTGTTGTCTATCTTCCAAGATTTAAAAAAAAAACCCAACCCAATAATATCTTATTCTATTTAAAAATAGTATAATTAACATAAAAGTTTGAATCTACAGATAAATGTGTGTTTTGCTAATATCAATAAACTGAGCAATCTTAAAATTACATTTGGTTGCTCAATGTACTTAAATATAACTACATAAAAATTGAGTACTTCACTTTTATTTTTGTTTATATTTCTCATCTCAGATATAGAAAAATAAGTAAAATGAAAGTTTAATGTATAAATTTGTTTGAAATATCCAGAGGAAAGTGCATAAAATAACACTTCAACCACTACACTAACTATATCTGGTTAGTTACACTAACTATATCTGGTTAGTTTTTAATAAACTGTTAATATCAGTTGATGCATTTACTTCAGAACTAAAACTATTTTCAAGGGCATTTCTCTTCTGCTATTAAAAACAGATCAAATATTTTAGAACAAGGAAAATATTCTGGCCATATAAGGGAGTTAATTAAAAATATTCTTCAACCTGCTATAAAAAGAACAACTGCTGTAAGGACGCACTCATCAGCCATTGCAGTGTCCCTGTAATGCACTCCCAGAGGGAACAGAGGACTCATCATTTAGACAGGATGAAGTCCCATCCCCCAGATAAGCCTCTTCTCCACCTCCCACCCTAGTGCTATTTGGCATCTAAACAGCTGGTTTCTAGCCTCTCTCCACCTAAACGCAGCAAAGCAAATGTCCAACATGCAGATGAAATTTCTGTCTTGAGAACACGATATTCATCTTTATGTTAACTTCTGATGCTCATGATAGCAAAATCTCAGAAACAGCCAACGTGGAAAATTCCATTCACTACCTAGGTTTGGCAATTTCACATTTATTTTTAAAAATATGTTGGTGCTCAGATAACTTTAAACAAATTAAAAAAACCCCAACTTTCTCCCAAGAATTTATTCTTACAGTAGAGCTGTAAAGGTAATTATAAAGTTAATTCTGGTGCGATATGACTTCAAGGTGTGTTCTTCTACACTTGAATCAACATGGAGAAATGCACAGCATGCTACAGTGACAAGCATGTAAAAATAATTTGAAGATAAGCTTTTTGTGAAAATGAGAAACAACAATGCATGTCAAGCTACTAGTAAGAAGTAGAAAAAAAAAATCCAACCTAGTCAAATAAGGCTTCCCACTAAGCTTCTTCAATGAATTATTCTTTTCAGAACCATTAGCAATTAAAACAAATCCCCAGGGAAGATATTATCTTTGGGACAGAGTCATTTAAAGACTTCTAATCCATTAAAAGGAAGTTTTCCATTACATCAAGTTCTCCAGTTGCATTCTTTTTCACAAGTTCCACAGCCTGCAGTGTTTCCATACTGTCTCTTCTTTCTCCCACCTTTGTTGTTTTCACATAGTAACTTTGTTTTACTTGCTCATTTCTGTTCTCTTCAACACCGCCTCCTCCTTTTCTACTCTGAGATAGTACCAGCACTCTCTATTTTTAATACAGTATTAAGAATATCTAAAATTAATCTGGTTCCAGTGAAAGAAGCTCTATGGCTTATTATGAATTTTGCTTTTTAGTTCTGGTCCTTACTTATATTCCTATTAAGCTGGGCAGAACAAGGTCATTTACTTCTCATCACTAAAGCAATACAAAAAGGAAATTTTGTCACTCCAACTCAGAAGACACCTGCAAAGACACATCTACATAAATCTCCTTGACCCCTCTCCATCACAGTTGGCACTGATAACCTGGTCACGGTAAACAAAATGGGTAAAGTCCAACTTTCATTCCTGCTTTCAATATTGGGTTTGCAGTCAGGAAATGAGTTCTAGGTGATAAACCTGGGTGGGGAGGTTCGTGTCATGATACCCCTATTTCTAAACAAATACTGATTTTACAGAATCACAGAATCGTATAGGTTGGAAAAGACCTTTAAGATCATCGAGTCCAACCGTAAACCTAACACTACCAAGACCACCACTACACCATGTCTCTAAGCACCTCATCCAAACGTCTTTTAAATACCTCCAGGGATGGCAACTCAACCACTTCCCTGGGCAGCCTGTTCCAATGCTTGATAACCCTCTCAGTGAAGTAAAATTCCCTAATATCCAGTCTAAACCTCCCCTGGCACAACTTGAGGCCATTTCCTCTTGTCCTATGGCTTGTTACCTGGGAGAAGAGACTGACCCCCACGTCTCTACAACCTCCTTTCAGGTAGTTGTAGAGAGCGATAAGGTCTCCCCTCAGCCTCCTTTTCTCCAGGCTAAACAACCCCAGTTCCCTCAGCCGCTCCTCATCAGACTTCTGCTCTAGACTTGTGCATTTTATAGCAAGGTGTTTTGTAAATCAGTGAAAAACGGGGACATAAGCAAACTACTGGACTAAAGGAAAAGGGGAGGGAAAAGGATGCTCATAGCGCTTTGTGTAATCTCTGAAGCACATGAACTGGCATTATTCCTCCATCCAAACAAGCAGTAGTGCATGGAGCAGATTCATAACAAACACTGACAAAATACCCATTGTACTTGAAGGCCTCATCCAGTAACACGCTGAGCCAGCAGTATACCCTTTACCTACCATTTAATTTGGAATAAAAAAAGTAAAGAAGGATTGACATTATCACAGCAGCCTCCTTCTACTCTCACTACTTAACACAAACACTTTGATCCGTCTCTCCCTGTCCAAACGCCTGGCTCCTCCCAATAACAGTGCGTTCAGGGGAATGGAGTCTCCCCAGCACAGTGATGATCCTGGCATAGAAGCAGGCTCCCAGTACCAGAGAGACTATCCTGTTCAAAGCCTGGCTTCACCTTGGCCCTATCCTATTCTCTAACCCAGATGAGCAATATTTAAAATACTGCATCCTTAAACACTTCACAACTGCAGGGGACAGCTGCAGGTGACAGATAAGTGTGCTGTAACCGTTGCAGGCACTCAAAGGCCAACAAACTTGCTTTATACTCCTCCACGGGTTCCACTGAGGATGAGGGCTGCAACACCTGCACCTCCCCTACCACCTTCTTCCCACTTTGTTGCAGGTAGGGAGTAACATCTAACATGGAAGACCATTCTACAGAAGATGCTTCCTTCAGCACCTCAGGATTGAGATGGATATTGTGCTTGACAGAGAGGAAAGACACTATGGAAGGCATAGTTGAAAGGCAACAGGACAAGGAGCAACACTTAGCCTATCTCCAGGGTGGCTAGGGGTCAATAACAAGCATTTCTTGAAGGGTGCCAGGGGCAAAACTATTCCAAAAGAGCCACTGTCTCCCTCTGGGGCCTTCAAACCATACTTCTGGTCAGCAGGTTGGCCAACTACAGGTAAAAATATATATACTTGGCTAAATGCCTCAGTAAGCTTTGGTGGCTGCTACTTAAGCCCAGGCTACAGAATCCCACACAGATGCTCAAGCTGGTCATACCTTTTCTTCCCAGTCCCAGCTTCAGACAGCAAGGCAGATAGCTGACAGGGACTTTCTCCATGCCACCCCCCCCCCCCCCACGCAGTTCTAGTTTTAAAAGTTCTAAACTAGATTTCCCACATTCCCTTTCCCATTGCATTTCCTCATAGATCACTGGACACAGCCCCCATTCCCAGCAAGGAAGAAGGTAATTTTGTTGTTTGAACACTTCTGTTTTGCTACAGGATTAAGCCATTGCCTTTAAAGCAACAGCCCTTGTATATGCATGTATTTTGAGGATGAGAGGGGAGGGGAAGAAGAGGGCATCAACAAGAAGCTGGGACAAGAGCACAGGTCTGGATACAACTCTAGGCAGAGCATTAGGACATGGTATGTTGATAGTCTATTAAGTAGGGGCTAAAGCAAAGCCAAGCATCTAGCAGTGATGTTGTGATGTACACAAGCTCCCATTGTAAATGTGGTAATGTTACAATTAATGGTACATTTAAAGTCTCAGGCTTATGGCAGTAGCACACATGGATTACTTAACATCTCTTAGAACACAAATGGTCACTGAAACACCATGAACAGTTCTGCCTTTCAGCAGATGTCTTGATTCCAAAGTCAGAGTCACAAAAGAAACTGGAATGACTCCTGACACATGGAAAAGTTGCCAAAATGTCTAAAGATCTACCTTGCTGGTCAACTGAAATCTGTATTACATAGTAGAATCTTCTGGTTTTGAAGCTGTGGCTTCCTTATACCAAGCAACAGATGGAACAGTGTCAAACACTCCCTACATGAAGATGAAGGTCATGAAGATTTTGTCAATACTACACATTTGCACTATTTGAAGAGAGCTTGAAGGATGGCACTGGTAAACTTTCATCACCACACCTGCCCTAGAGAAGACAAGCTCACTTCAAACCAATGAGTAACTGGTCAGCAACTGCCCAGGGTTGCAAGTCTTCTCAGGGGGATAAACACCTGAAACTTTGTGCATTGAAAAATCTGAATGCAGAGAAGCATGAAGAAGTTTCCTGACTACTGCTACTTTTTCTATTTTCTTAAGATGATGCAGCTTGTTTTCTTGACCCAATCCGCGGGGGAGGAACACAGCTGCAGTGGTAAGACCTCCCAGAATCTTATGCTGCTGCCCACCTTTTTCCTCAGAGAAAAGGATGCTCAGAACAGCTGTGTCACTTCTTTATCACAGGTATCCTATGACTGCAGTTATCTAGGCTGGGAGGATTAAATTCTCCACTCCTGCTCAAGGGTGGCTTGCAGCACATTGTCCAAATGCGCAGTGCTGAAATAGATCAGGGAGTACATACCACACTGTCACTTGAACTGCATGAAGAAAAATAAGGTATGAGAAGCTTTCTGTGAGTGAAAACAGCATGTGCGTCATGATTAAAAGTCCTGACGATAAGGAAAAAGGTTCACAAGCCTTCTTTCTGGAAGCCTCAAAGCTAATGGGAAGGTTTAGCTCAGGGAACTAGATTTTAACCAGTTCAGAGTAAACCACTGAACTGTATGTAGGACATGTAAGAGTGTGTTGTTCTATATATCCTTTTTTCTATTAAAACACCCCAAATGCCAACATAAGCATGGCCAGAGCTTCAAAAACAAGTTTTACCCTCCTTTGAGCACACTCAGCTATAGAATTCAGTACATATACACAAATTTTGAAAAACATTTCCTAATTAAAAAGAAAACTTTCTGTATACAAGTAGTTCCATACCACATTACATAAATTTGATTTCACAGACACACACATACATTGTACATAGAAAGCAACATAAGAAATAGAACAGATGAAAACTTTTCTGTGAATCTAGAACCATACTGTGGTATCTACATTGAGAAAATTGAGTGCCGCAATTCTTCTGAGGCACATACACAGGGCTCAAAACATGACAAAACATCTGTTCCTGTTCAGTAACAAAGTGTTTAAATTGTATTGACATTATTGAAAAATAAAATGCTAAACAAAAATGTTGCAATGTTACTTTGAAAAACAGAGTCACAGAAGATACATAAGCTTAAGAACTCAAATTCTTGCTCAAGTCTCACCAATCTTCAATTAAGTACCATGTTTGTGCCCATACCTACCCATTTGATTTTCCCACAAAGTATTTACAAAATTGGATATTGCAATTTGGACATGTGAACATACATATAGAAGAACATTAAAATAATTTGGAATAAAAAATTTGAAAAAAATCTCTTTACATATAATCAAGAACATGTCCTCAGAGCTGTCCATACACTCCATTTTACACACTTCCTTTTCTGTGCAGACAGCTTCACCTAGAAGAGCACTCTTCACTCATAGAAGAGCAGCTTTTGGTACAACAAACAAACAAGCAGAAGTTTATGCAACAACTTTTCAGTTTTAACAGTTTTAAACAGACATGAAAGAAGTTACACTAAAAAAGCCTCCTTCTAGGATAATCTGAATTATAAAATATCCTTGTGGTTGTTATCTTTCCCATTAGTTCTAAAAAGTGCTCCAGCTTGGATTCAGGTTTCCCAGAATAATTGAAAAGCAGCTGTTACAAGGTCCTGAATTGTCCTCTCCTCTCCAAAACAGTGAGATTTAAGGGTAGAACATATGCCTATCTAGAACCATGTATCCCAGGTAATTAAAAAGCAGTTTCCCCCGTCCTGTAATTTCTAATCAGCCACAGAGTACACACGGAACATACACGCAGCTGATTGCTCTTCTGTGCATCTTCAGTACCTAAAGGCTATGTCCCTTTGCTACCGTCACTCTGTTTCCCAAACTGTTCAGTTTAGGAGATGGTCAGTCTAGGAAACAGACAGCTTTATATTTATGCACAAAGAAGTAGTTATATATACACATATTGTTAATCAGCAAGTCTTAGGTGTCTCAGCTTTCTGTAGAAACCAGACAGGACATCTGTGGGCACACAAGCTCATTGGTTTCTACAGCAATCCAAGCATTCCTCCCCACAAGCAGCACTTCTCACCATGCTGCAATTCTAACGTCAGATTCAATTTGCAAAAACAATGTTCTGTCAGTTCGGGAGAACTTCAAGCTCACATCTAAACTAATGTCAATAACAGATCACAAATTCATTTAAAAAAAAAAAAAACACACACATACAGAAAAAGTCTTGGATCTAGCTTGCACTGCATTTATTACAAGACAAGAGAACTCTGCTAGCTCAATCATATTAGACAGATCAATTTTAATTTAATAACTATTTATGTTTTATTACCTATGAAGTTCAAAAGTAGGGTATCAGCATCCTAAAGTCCTTTTCTAATCATTAAACAGTTATGTTCTAGTTTAATGAAAATGGGATAATCTGTTTTAATTGCATAAATTATTCTGTATTTGTTAGAACTACGGAAGGAGACCAACAAAACATCTGTGAAGATTTATCTTCACATGTTTCCTTACATATTAACAACTTTACAAAAGTATCAGAAGGAGTACTGATTTAGTATAATGATATAGCTAAGTGTTAGGATGAAATTCCGTATTCATTCTCTTACTAAGGAATGAGTAAGCATTCTCAAGCCACAATTAAAGACTCGGGGTGCCCACTTCAAGCCAAACTACAGACCTTAATCAGCAAAATACTATAACATGTCCAAGTACAATTTAGAATCACAATTGTGCTCTTCTTGAAAAATGAAAGGACTGAGCCCTTTAACAGATCTCAAGTTGGACATGAAAAGGAAGGCTGAGTTATACAGGTGCCAACTATTTTTTAAAATCTTGGGGTCTAGAATTCTACTCAGACTTTACATGTATAAATCTATTTTTTAAAAAGCCAATGAATTTTAAAAGAACTAAAAAAATTTTTATTTTTAAATCAAATATTTACCTTTTCTCACATAATTGTTGGGGATTTTGCATATCTTTACAAAAGATTCTTACTGCCATGTTTCTAGTTTAGAAAAAGAATTCAATATTTGAAAGAAGCCAAAGTTCTTAAACACAAAATATCAGTACTTCAGTAGCAATCATTTCATGAGTTCAGTCATTTGCACATGTAAATTATCAAAAGCTAGACAGTTCTTTACCTACAATGAAACCTTTTTGCTCTGAATTAAAAGCATGCAAGTCAAACTACTGCAATATTCACTCTACACAAATACACTTACTGATTTAAACTGCTGTTCAAGAAAATAGCAAGTAGTCCATAAATAGATTTAACTAATTTGCTTTTTCTATTTTATACTTAGGCAAATTAAGAAGTTTCCTAGTTTACAAATTACTTGCTAGTCTTAAGATTCTTAAATATACCTGTGCAAGACAAGGATTCAATAACTGTTTTAACTTTTGAAATGTAAACAATTATGACATGCCCCTGATGTTAGAGAATTTCATACTGACCCATGAATGACTCATGGGTACCAAAAGGCTTGTATTCTTTGAGCCAGCTGGGTTACCAGTAAGTCATAGGTCATTCCTTTGAACACATCAGCTACAAACAGAATTTGCTAATATACTTCATAGACATGAACTCCAGAATACGGAATCAAGCAGAACTTTGGCTCTTCAGCTAAATATCTTAAAAACAGCAAAATCCGGAACCGTTCACCTTTGGACGTGATCATTAGCTGAAATCTACAAGTTAGCAGATGAGGAAGAGTCTCATTCATCTACCTACCCCACCTTTCTACTCATTCCTGTTTAATTCCTGCATGAATTAATCTTGAATGATGTAACCTTCTAGAAATGAAATAGCACTCTTTGAAAGCCAAGAGTCATGTACACAGCTAACTTCCATTTTCAGCAATTCACAAGGTACCTGATTCTCTAGAGAGCCACTGGAGATCCTAGCAGACAGTGATGGGAAAGAAAGTCCATACATCATGTAAAGGGAAGGCCAAAATATTTTTAAAAGCAGTTTACCCTGGTCTTTCCACAGACACATGCACATAGTGGAAAACTTACCCCCCATCCTGTGTGTGTCCCCCCCAAAAAATCAATTTTTCTTTGTTGTCATGCATTTAAAAAATAGGACACTTGCATGCATAACCAGCAACAGCCTTCTTACCCTTTCGTCCCATGATTGACAAATCAATAGCAAACAATGCTGCACATGAAGGTTAATCGACTGATAGGAAAACCAGTTGCAAAGCGATTTCTGTAAATAACAACAATAGCCATATTTTAATAAAACCTGAAAAAACTATTAAGCTACATTTTAACATTTGGTAAACTGTCCATGTATAGTTTAAAAGCACATAAAGGCTTCCGTGGGGACAGAATTAAGTTCATCTCTAAAGCATTTAATTTCCTATGTTATATGCCCAGATTGCGTGCACACAAATGACAACAGCTGAAAAAATAAATTCTCCAGGTTTTGACAAGGAATGGATGAAACAAAATTGTTCATTTCTTGGCTATACTGAAGCGTGTTCCAAAATAAATGGAAAGAATGAAAGGAGGAACGATGTTAATGTTGTTACTAGACATTATTTGCAATGTGTTAACACAAGTGATTTTCACTTTTTATGGGACTGCTCCTAAACATTAACTTTCCCAAATGGGGTTAGGATGATGCATACATAGAGAGAATTAACAGCTAACAGAAAACAACAAAATGAACACCTGTTCAAAATTAACAAGTCTTAAAGAAATCCATGCAGATTCATTAAAGAATATAGAAGCAACCACCCAACTGGCACACAAAGTTGCTTAGGGTATCATGAGAGAAATAAACAGATGTACAAAGACCTACAGTTTTCCAGCTACAAGTTCCTGGGGTTTTTGTCTTAGCTTAATCAAAGAATATATTTAGAGAGGTTACTACTTTTTGTTTTCAGTGTAGAAAAGACAATCACCTAAAAATCAGCTGAAAAAAATCTGTATCTAAGTGTTTACATATTAAAAGCATTTATTGTATATTATTATGTAAAGAATCCATTATATATTTTGTGATCACAGTATTAAAATAGTTACAGATATTCTGAAATACAGTTATTTTCCTTTACTGGCCTAGGTCTAGAAAATGGCAAACTGCTGCAAGAAGCCCAAACCATGACATACCCTTGGCAGCTGTTTTTCAAGTTCCTGTGTTAGTTAGGTTAGTAGCTGAAAGATGGACTTGATACAGGGCTGCTTGTATTTCTCATCCTCTAAGGTACTAGAATCAAGCAGCAGACAATGATTTGAGATACTCCCCCATGTAACTCTTCTGTAATAACTGAAATATGAAAATTTTATAGGATAATAATGTATTTATTTTAACACTATTCTAAGTAGTCATACTGTCAAAAAACTAATAGAGTTTCAACTGCCTATAAAATAAAGTAATTATGAAAAATGCTTCATTAAGTGGAAGGTCCCATTTAGGGTTTTCAAGTATCAAGGGTACATGAGAAACATACTCCAGATGAGGAAAAAAGGATGCTAGATAGAAAGAGTGGAGAAAGTTATTAATTAGAACTATAGCTTCATTTTCACTAAAAACATTAGAATGCTTAGCCCATGAAATATTTATATAGACAGATTTAGGAATACATCTCCAGCCACCATGGGTATTTTAGAACTGTATTTCACAGGGAGATAAATCTTCCCTTCTCATTAACAATTTTGTTATTACTTACTTATTATATACAGAATAAAAACTAGACTTGCAAAAGACAATTAAATGAATTTCCCAAAATTGTTGTGAGGGAAGAAACCCAAAATGAGGAGATTATCTGCCTCTTAAAATGCATTAAGAACATTAAATATAAGTTAAGAATTCACTCATTTCAAATTCCATTTCAAGTGCTGTTTTCCTTCCTACACTTGGCAAGGAAGCTCTATTCAAAAAGAAAATTAAAATTTCAAAAGTTTGATGGGGTTTTTTTTGTTTGGGGGGGAGGGGTGGGTTGTTTGGTTGTTTAAAGACCATGAAGCAACTTAACTGAAAGCAGTACCATCCAAGAACTAAGAAAAAAGACAATTACTATTCAATTGTCCTATCTTCTATTTACTTTCATCTCACACAAACTAGGGAAGCCACCAGCACACACCAACTGCAGACTAGTTGTCTTGCAGACAACTGGCAAAAAGCCACATGGTGTTTGGAAAGCTGAGGAAACAAAATGTTACATAGTTTAATGAGAAGCAATCAATGCATTGAGCATACTCTGAGAAACATTCTGAATTTACCAAAACAGTCACTTCACTGTAACCAAGAACAGGCCAAATCATGGAAGATTTTGCACATAACTGATACATGTATCTCTTAAATCAGAGTGGTCTCTTTCTAACTGGCAGTTATTTGTCAGAATAGCATCGGGGATGTTCGTATTACTAAATATCACAGCAGTAATTCAAGGGAAGAATGTGGGAAAATTACATTTGTCAAAATCCTTATTTTTCTTTATTTGCTCACTTAATTTGCATGTTACAGTCAGTCCTACAAGGACCTGCTAATCAGCAGCTAAAATCAGTTTAACGTTACAATCATTATTAACAAAACCTTGAAAAGCAAAGATATAATTAAGTATGTTAATGGCATAAGTAAGAACAAGAGAAAAGAATAAAGAAAAAAAAAACCACACACACATAGCTACCACAAGTAAAATACATTCTTATAGTCAGCAGGTGTCCTCACCTGTCTCACACAATTTTTCTAGTCCAAGCAATTTCATTTTAGTATAAAATCTGCCTTTAAGTTAAATATTTAATTGAAGTCAGGGAATACAGCCAGTAAGTAGGTTAGCTGTTTCTGAAAAAACTCATTATCTACCAAACTGTGTTTCAAGCATCTGATTAAGTGTGAATATCTGGTACATAATGTCCAAAAAGAAAAGAGTCTTAAACAAATGTTTTGATATATGATTTAGCTCTGCTTTTTTTCCTTAGAAGAAGCATTTGTAACATTTCAATCCAAATGCAGCCAACAAAAAAAGCTACCAAAACCACCCATGTTCCCTAACAGAAGTATGTTAAATGAAATTATCTGCACAAATTATTGGATAGGGAAATTGAAGCAAACTTGTGACAAATGAAAAACACATACTGCCTGTACTGCAAAGGCTATCTGGTTACAAGTTCTTTGCTTCTGTTTTTAAATAAAAGGACTAATTAATCTTTTAATCCACGTTTCTTTGTGATAAGGCACAGCTAAATCGGTTAATAAAATAGCTGTGGCTCAAATTGATCTACTCCTACTATGTTATAATAGCAGTGAAAAAACACATTTGCTTTCTCAACATTTCAGAACTTGCATTTCAACTTCAGATGAAGACACCATGTCTATAAGCATACCTTGCATCAATGCCCATGTTATTTCCACAAGAGGAGCTATACATAAGTTATAGCTACAAAGAATACAGGGAAAAACAATGTTTTGGCAAGGTTGCTACAAGCGTTGCTGAAATTATATAGCATTACACCTCCACTACAGACTAGATGTCAATACAGATGCCATGCCATGGCTAGTCAAAACCAAGCACTTTTACATCTTAAGATTATGAGAGCAGATTGAAAATTTTCTATTTATGAGCTATTACTGTATTGAGACTAAAACCTTAACATTATGTCATTAAGGACTCAATGCAGCACTATATCCCCATTTTCTTAAACGGGATCACTAAACAGCAACATCAATAGAACATTTGATAATCCAATATGTAACAAACAACTACTGCAGAGACCAGCACACATGACTGAGATGACGTTAAATGAGAAGAACATTACCTTTGGTTATCTGCCAACATTCATCTCTCTCCCTCTCAATACCACATCCCAGTTCTGACTACATGCCTATCTTTTGGACAGTTAATATTGAGGGAGATAAAAAGTATATTGTCCTGTAAACGTTCATGTACAATAACTTCAAGACTGACTCCTAAAGTGTCTCTAGGAACAGCTAAAGTCCCCAGAAAGACTAATTAAGCCCCCTTGTCCAGTCTTTCCATAATACCAGTTATCTTGGCCTCTCCTGTCCTGCCAAACCACCGCTCTTAGACCTAGACATTCCCTAACTACTGTACTGCAAAAAACGGGTAAAAATATTACCAGGAACTGATATAGAGACTCAGAAAAGCAGGACAACACTGGAAGAGGGAGTTGGTCAGGATGACCTGAGAACTCCGTCAAACTTTCCTTTTAACTACACATTATTATTCTACTTTGTCTAAAAAGAACTCACTCCAGCATGACAGAAAACATTTTTTGGAAAATGTTTCACTCTTAACAGCCTTTTCCAAATTTTATTCCAAAAGATGTTCAACGCACTTGTTGATGTGTGGGATGAGAGAACTCCATGTGGGGGGAAAAAAAAATCCCAGCCTTTACAAACAACTAAGCTTTTCAGCTTTCAAGGACCAATTCTTAAGATTTCCAAGTAACACTAAATAGTGGCAACCTGTTTCATCAATATGCTCTGAAAAGAATCCTGTGGCATCTCTAAAGAAGCCTAAATTAGCAGGCAGAAGCTTTCCCTTTCACATGCAACAAAGCTGAAGTCTTGAAGGCTGTCTCTAGACGCATTGATAAAAAGTACAACTAGCCACAAAGTGATGCTTGCTTGCATTAAAATCTAATCATAGTTCTTCATGACCAAAAATTTTGAAAGGAAAATATTAAGAAAGTACTGTTATTTTGTAAGAATTGCAATACACATGCATCTGTTAGGTTACCTTCCCTTCACCCACACACTTAAAAAGCTCATCAAATATACACAGAAGAGAAGTAAATGGCTGCGTAGTTCTGAATGTCTCATTACAGATAAATATTGCAACCAGTTGTTTTGGTCTCCTTTAAGTTCCATCTGACTCTGTAGTAATGCACAGTCTACATGCATTAGGGCACATAGTGTTAATAATGACCCTGAAAATAAGCATATCTGGTTTAGGACAAAAAAAATCTTACTTTTCCAGTTTAATTGTTTAAAAAAAAAAAACCAAACCACACGCTCCTTCACAGCAAAAGTGAGTACCATGATAGAGGCCTTAATAGTACTAAACACTGCGATCGAAACACAGCAGCAGTTCACTGTATTACAAAAGCTGAACCACAGTACAGTCAGAACAATTTATGCCAGCTGCTTCTCATGTAAATATAAAATATAATACATACATATTTGCCACTATTTAATTACAAAAACTCATGTTTATGTAGAGGAATATTTTCAACTATTTAGCACAAAAGCAGAAAACACCTAAATACTTACAGTAAGGTATTTTACATGACAGTGGCTGTGGATAACACAACACATCAAAGTATTTTCAGTTACAGAATAGTCATTTGCAGAAGTGTGACCATGTAACACAAAACCTAGAATCTGTAAGGCATTTTAAAGTACCCAGTAGTCACAGCTTACAACAAATCTTAAGTCACTGAAAAAAAAAAAAAAAAGAAAAAAAAAGCTCAAACTTTTCCTCATGAAATTAAAAATTTGTGAAACTCATCACAAATCTACAATTAAAGAGCATCCAATATGATTGGTGCTGTAACTTTATTAAGACTTCTTTATCCTCTGGATAAAGCAGCCTGCTTTATCCCAAGACTGATGTTAGTAATTTTACTAGACACCATGCAGGATTTTTTAAAATAGAAAATATAAAAATTAAAAAAAATATATAGTTGTAATTAATACTATTATAACACTTTTCATAATTTGAGCCTTTGCGAGAGAAATTTGCTACTCTTCAAGATAAATAATAATTTGAGTCTTAGAAACATCTGCCTAAAAATCTCATTTAACTTTGAATGTTAAAAATAGTAAGCCTTATCACTTTATATCCTAAATAGTAATGCTATCTTCTATAAATTATATTTGTAATTTTCCAAATCTAGGCTTATAGCTATATCTGAATATCTTTTTATTTTCTGAATACAACTATTTCAGAAGATACTTTAAATAACAAAATTCATCAATGTTAAACTGTGAACTTCTTATCAAAAAGGAAAATGCAGAGCCCATACTAGGTTCCTTTGAAAAATATACGGAGATTTACAAAGGCAGAGGATGGATAATATTGAGATCTTAAATATCTTAATGACAGCAAGTATCATAATTTGGGGGTTTTTTTTCCATTTTAATTTTGGTAGAATTTTTAACCCCCAAAGAAAATACCGTAATAGTAAACACACTTAAATACTGTCTTATCGTACTTAAGGTAACAATACTTACTGCCAGGCATTGTTAATCAGGAATCTGTCTTCAATTTTGCAAAAATATAATAGGCTATAAAGAAAACAAAAAATTAAGTCAAGACAATAGCTTTAGACAATTTACATCCAAATATACGTGGAAACTTAAGCAGAATGAGCCAAAGTCATATTCTTCAGCTCCAATATCAAAGAGGCTGTTACCACAGAAACCCAGATATCATTTTATCTGACCAGACTATATGTAGGTTTTGCCAGTTCTTGAAATTTAGTCATTCTCTCTCGGATTTGATGCCTTTGTAAACATTTTTCTCTGTATTTATTGGGATGACCTTTCGAACTGCCACTGTTTACGATGCTAAATGGTGTATAGCCTTACAGGATACTTCCACTTCAAATGTAAATCACAGCCCTTCTCTGCTGAAATGCCTGTGAAAGGTTTCTGTCCTATACAAAGAAAAATGCTGCAGAAAAATCTTTGTGGCACTTTCTAGGACATTATCAAAGAAGTCCTAAGTATCAAAGTCCTAGTATCAAAGACGACAGATTTTAGATCAGAGAGCAAACTACTATAAACAATAGCTGCTCAAAGGATTTTTGATGCAATTAGATATCATCATACAATTAACTCAACTGAAGTTACAACAACCTATTCTGGGGACAAAAATAGCCTAATATACTGTTCAATTAATTAGCATTAAAATGCAAATCATTTGAAGATTTTTCTATATTAAAGCAGCTCATTTGGGTTTTATTAACTGTCAGATGCAACCTCCCTACAAATGTGCCTTTCCACAAATAACAAAAACATCTCAGTTAAAGAGATTGAGTGTTGCTGTTTCCAAAGGCAAAATAAAAAAATTAAATAAAAGATATTCAGCTAATAGTTGTTTATATATGCACACCAAAAAACCTATAATTCCAGACACAGATGTCAAAATAAACATTTTATTTGGTCACAAAATATGTTTTAATGACCACACATTAAAGCAATATTCATAGTTGCTAAAAATAAACTTTATTCTCATTGTACATGTGTTTCAATAAAAGGTTCCAATTTGCTGATAGCAACTGTGATTAAAAACAGTGCTTCAAAGTAATTTATTTAAAATATCCTATCCTATTAGAAGGCTGTATGTCCCTCTCCAAGTACAGAGTTAGAAGCAGCAAAATTTTATAAAAGGAAATGTGCTGTGGATTGTGATGTTCAACAGACACATGGAAAAGTAAAATTCTAATTTACAGTGTAGTTAAGAACTTAGCTGAGAGATTGCAGAAGACAGATTTACTGACATATTAGAATATAAAAATGCAAAGAGCCTGATGAGAGGTTCAAGGGAGTCAAGTGCCAGAGACTCAGAGGGTTTTACTGACCATCACTAGCAATCAGGAATTCAATACATTTTGCTAGAACTTTATCACTGTTGTTGCTAGCAAAGTCAACTAACTTTAGAAGATATTAATGCAGAAATTACTGGAAAAGTTGTTTAAGCAACTAAGACAAGTGTTCAAATTGAAGATTTTTCATTCTGTTTTTAAATAATTCACTGGATTTTTAATCATTTTATGATCTGTAACAGGACCATTTTATGATCTGTAACATCCAATATGGAGGTGGCCTGGCTTGTGCACGCACAACAGACTACACAGTTTCCTCTCCATAAAGCATTCAATCACTGCCTCGTTAGGCCTAGGGCAAAGTTTAGTCTACAGATGCTGGTATCTGTTACAGTAGAACAGAACTAAAATAAAATAAGAAGCTTCCCACCATGATTCTGCTCTGCTGTTTGTCACTGAATTAAATTTTACATATCAAGAGAGGGGAAAAAAACAAACAAACAAACAGAATTTGATGAAGTAGAACTTGGCTACATTTTCAAAAGAGATATGGCAAATCATGAGATACAATTTAGTTTCCTAAATAGTCTAACACTTGCTGTTTAACATATTCCATGTCATTTTCTGATATTTGACCGATCACCAGAAGCAAGTTAAGGATGTTATGTACCTATACAACATCTCCTGCACCAAAGCGACTGACTCCTGGATATTAAAGAGGTAAGTCATGTCTACTTTTCTGTGAAGGACTAGAAGTTATTTTGTTTTCCTAAGCGTTTAATAATTCTAAACACAATTATAATAGAAGTGCAACGCTGGTGAATGTACCTTAAAAGGCAGATCAACATTTGTATGACACATAAGAGTCATTTTTCTTCACAAAAAGTTTCAGTTTAGTTTTAAGGAGATTCTACACAATTTGGCTAGGATAAGGAAATCCAAGGTCAATTCATTGGTTTATCAGATTCAAGCAGCTCTAACATAGGAATAAAAGTACACTTCATTTGACTTATTGGTTCTGATAATCTTCTTCTTCCAGTTATATGCCTACAGGTGATTTTTTTTCATTACTTTAACTAATCTGAGACCTGAAATTAAAGGATAGTTTATAAGCAGAAACTATTTATTATCACAAGATTCCATAAACGGCACTGAAAGCCAAACAGAAGAACAGACATCTTTTTCCTGTCTGCCCTAAAGCAACAGATCTCTGTAAAAGATCTCAAATGGAAAATTGTATATATCCTTGTGCTACAGGTAAAGAAATAGAAGTCAGCATACCTGAGGTTTAGTATTTTCTTTTAATAAGTCCACCATTATGTTATTCTATTATGTAACACTATAAATGATCAACTTGATTTTGAGTATTCAAAATGAAATTGCCAGCTGGCACCTATCCACTCCTCCAAATTAAGCCAAAGAAGAGTACAGGTTTAAGCACTTCTGACAGTCAGGCAACCCAAGCTGGGCAGGCATGAATGGAAAAATTAAAAATACACTGCACATTAAGTTTTTACGCCACTTGGTTCCCCACTCAAATTTCCTATTTGAAAAATTAATCAATACCTTTAGTTTTGAAGGTAGGCAAACGGCCAGTGCAATGCAACATTAATAAGTCACACGCTCATTCCTAAATATAGACAGTTAGGCTCCAACCACAATTCCCAGAATCCAAAAAATGCAATATAAGATGGATTTACATAGCACAGTGCAATTCTGTGAAAGTACCTGACTTTATTTTGAATTAGCTTTCTCAGGTAGAGAAGTAATGCCATACATGAGCCTGGCTGTATTAATGAGGCTACCCTGTTCTCTCACCCAAGAGAGTTCAGCTAAACACACAGATCTAAAAGGACATTTGTCCTGCCTCACCTTAGAGAATTCAGACTTGAGCGATGGTTTTAGGACAAGAAAAACCCTGCACATTAAATAAGTGTTCCTTAGCAACCCTTCCCACCATCTCAAAGGCTAGTTTAACCCAATATCCATTTCATTGGCAAAATTAAAAGCACTGTTCCTATGCCTAAGTACATATGTTGCCAGTCATGGGTTAAAAACCCATCAGATAAATAGTTTTTGCTCTATTCTAACTACAGAAAACATTATTTCCTGCTACTAAAAAAAACCCAACCTTCAAAGTTGTTTAAAACAGTAATTTTGCAAAAAATAAAACAGTAATTACTTCATTACAGAGTTAGGCTGGGCAGTTAAAAGCCACTGATACCAACCAAAGCTGTTTCTAACCTGTACATTTTACAATTTAAATTTCATAAATAGAAGTGCAATCCCCCTTCATTATACTTGAAGTTCAATCGCCAAGTCTGATTAGTACTCTAATGCCTCCTTCCACTTGCATGTAATATAAAATTTGTCTATTCTCTTCTCCTGCGCAAGTTTGGATCAGAAGTAGACAGAAGTTACTGTTCATCATTACATGCAAACATTTTCATAACAGGATGCCAAACTTCAATATTTAATTTTAATACAGTTGTTTAATTGCAAACTGTATTCTAATTCCCATTTCTGTGATTTTTTCCTGAATCAGAAATTAATCCCATTATAGCAGCATTTTTTTAGACAAATATTAAAAGTTTTATTAAAAGGCTTAAATAAAACTTGTGCTTAAGCCTTTACACATATCGGGGCACTACAATCAAGATTTCAACCCCAAACCACCCATTTCTCAGGGAAATTCTATCACCTGTTTAAGACCATCCATACACTAAGTCTTCCAGCAAGATGCCCTGAATACTAGTTACTCAAGAAAACATTTCAAATTATTTTGAATGCATTACAAAGGCTTCAGGAAGTAGAAGATTACCTATATCTTCCCAAAGCCTTGGCTGTTACTCTGGTTTTAGCTTACCTACTCGATTTGCACAGCAAACATCTGATGTAGCTTTACAAAGTATAACATCTGGGCTAGCAAACCTAATTGTGGAATAGGAATTAAAACTCTGGTTCTAAGTTACAGGCTTTTCCACAAGTTCTCCAACACAGCACAGAGATCTCTCAAACCATGCCGGGATCTTTTCTACCTAGTATCTCAGCTCAAAGTACCAGGGAATACCTCCCTGGATGTATCCAGCTTAATAAAAGAGAAGTTGTACTGTAATTAGTTCTCAGTAACAGCATTTGGAAACTTACACCTCAATTATCTAAAGTATGGCTCTGTGCTGCACAATTAACTTTAAAGTAAAGATGAAACTATTTAATAAAGCTCACAGTGTAGTCCTTTTGTAAATTTGCATTGTGTTCGGTTAATGCTTAGCAATACCTCACTGTGTTATGGGCCATTTGAAGAAAACCGGCTTAGGGAAATCCCAAAGCCACAGTCCTCCACTGCTTCGCTGCTTTCAGACTGACACCACAGGGATGTCTGACTACACCAGACACGACTGACTACTGACAACAAGGTTTTGACTTATGGTCGCCTCATGGAAAGCCTCTACCTCCGGAGGAGCGACACGCAGACACCACTCAATGGCGGCAGGACCTCAAGCCCTCTCCTGGGAAAGGCAAGGGGGGTCCCGCTCGCTTGTAGTACCAGCCTCCCGGGACAGCTTTTGTGGCGAGTAGCCCGCCCGGACGGAGGGCGGGGAGCCTGCCCGCCGGGAACGGCGCTCAGCAGCGCCCACAGGGGCACCTCGAGCCGGCTGCCCTGCTGACAGCGTGCGGGGACCCGGGTGACGGGCTGAGGCCGTGTCCTGCGGCCTCTGCTCTCGCCTCCCGCCGCCAGCCGCCCCCGCAGCCCAGAGGGGTCCCGCCGCAGCAGGTCGGGCCGAGCTTCCCACCGCCCCCCCGCAGCCTCTCCTCAGCGCCCGCCCATCTGGCGCGGCCTCCTCGCTCCCAAACTGAGGAAGGGGGCGGAAGAACGGGAAAAGGAGATGACTGTGAAGATGAAGACAACGAAAGGGACCTCTTCCTGCCTGCCCCGGACTCACCTCAGCCACCTCTCCGACCCGGTTTAGCAGCCGCCATCTTTCCCCCACCCCCCCCTCCATTAAGTTGCCTGGGGCGCATTGCACGCCGGGAGCTGTAGTTCTTTGAGGAGCCGTGCCGTGTCCTTTCTCCGCCCATCCCTCCCCACACACAGGCAACGACAGAGAGGTCACGGCGGAAGAAGGAGCACCCCTGACACGGCTCGGCGGCCCTGGTGCAAATAGCCGCCCAGGCGGGGCGGAGCGTGGTCGGGGAGGGCGAAGGGCTCCGCGGGCGGACACAACTCCCAGCGCCCTTTGCGGCGCAGCCTCGCCGGCGGCAGGGGGCGGGGGCAGCTCGCCCTGCCCGCCCCGCCCCGCCCTCCGGGCCCCGCCCCCGCCTCGCGGGCGCCTTCCCGCTCTTCATGGGTCACGTGCCCAGCGCCCCTACGCCTCGGGGCGGCGGCCGTGAGAGGTGGGCGGGCGGTGGCACCGGCCGCGCTGCGCTGCCGGGTGGGGGCCGCGGCTCCGGGAGGCCCGGGCACCCGCTCTGATTGCCCGGATGAGCTGAAGCCCTGAGGGGGAGGCTCTGTCTGAGGGAGATTCGGCGGTGCAGCCGCTAAAACCGTCGTGTTCCTGTGGTGCTGGCCCTGGCAGGTGATGTGTGTGAGGAAAGGTGGTGCTCTCTCTGGAGGACAATAGGATGCCCGAGAGGGAAAGGGCGTTTCTTTCTTTAAACAATGCGAAGTGGAAGTTGGACCCTAAAACAGTGTGTCGGCACAAGGTCTTTGGCCTGGCTATGTGTTTATGCCATCGTTGGTCGGAACTGGACAGCGGGAAGGTGCCGCGGTTGTGCTCAGCTCCAGTTACCCAGGGGCTGAGGGAAGGGGCCAGGCTGGAGGAGCTGTGCTTGGTGGCTCGACTGAGACCAGTGTTCAGCCGTGTACAGACAGTTATAAATAACCCAAATGGAAATCATGTGAAACAGCTACTGATCCAAGGCAGCATAATCTCTTAATCCGTTCTCCTTGAAATAATAGTACCAGCTTTGAAATCTGATGTCTTTGATGCCTGATTTTCTAGACAGGCAAGGGGAAATCTGCAAAGTTTGTTTTCTGTTGTAGATAGTTCCTTATGAAGGAAGATGTGCCAGTCCAACTGTCAGGTTAGGTGGATGAGTCTAAGGTATTCTCCACATTTGAGTTTATGTATTTCACTGACCTCAAGTCTGCTTACGTTACATGTGGTGAAAAACTAACATTTCATTTTCCTGTGGTTTTTTTAATCTATTTTCCTTCCTTTCACCAATAGTAGCAACAAGATCAGTGTTTCTGACTTGTGTTCCTTGAAAATAATCCCTAAAAATGCAAAGCTGGGGAGGTGAGATGTCTCCACGTCTCGCAGTTTTCAGCAGTACCCAAAACATATGTTAATTTGGGAAAATTGGCAAGACTATCACATGTGGGTGCAACTGGGGGCGTTAAAAGAGTAAACTGAAGTCCTTCGTATTTGTTAATATGATTTCTGAAATACAGCTTATGGTTTTGAACTCTTGGGGCCAAACATAATGAAAATAATAACAAAAAGTGAACAGCCTGCCTTCCATAGATAGGCATATTGAGTCACTGCTTATAAAGCATAACCTGTTGGGAGTACAGTGCAATTTATTAATGTTTCAGCCAACAATGGTCAGTGCCGAAATACTCTGTATAGCTACATTCGTCCTTTGTCCTTCAAGTATAGCTGGTGATAATAATCCTCCTAGTTCTTTTCTGAAATATAAAAGAAAGTTTTAATAAATGTTTCATCAGCCAAAAATACGAATAAATTATCATGGTCTCAACTCATCATGTCAGATGCAGCTTTAGTTCAAAGGTCATTCTTCTGACCGTCAGCTATAGGCAGCCTGCTCTCTTTATTGAAGTGTTTCATTCGAGCTATTTGTTTCATTTTTCATGTTTCATTAGCTGTGCGTAAGGGTGTGCAGGCTCCAATGTACTTGTCATGCCATATGGTTTCAGGAAAATGCTGGCAAATAGTGCAGCTACTAGTTCTTACTAGTTGCCTGAATGAGACAAGCAGCAAGCCAGGTTGGTGTTCATTCAGCCACTACTCACAGATGTAAATGTAACACTGTGAGTAATGTCCTGATTTCTCTATTCTCCTTTTGGTTTAAGAGACACTAAAACAATTTAAAACTAAAACTTCAGTTGTCTGATGTTACCGCTCCTGTGTCCGTGATGAATACCTTTTATTCTCTGAGGGTTTTTAAAATGTTTTCCTCCATTTTTATGGTGTTACAAACATCTGTGAATATGGAGTAGACTTACAAAGCTCAAATCATTGAATAAATACAGTGTTGGGATTGAGGTTTGTTTGAAGAGAGCTGATAGGTTTTAAAGCAGACCTCTTTTATGACATTATTACATAAACCATGTGGTATCTAATATTCAATAAAAGTCAGTAAAGCCCTTAGCATAATTGTAGTGCTGTTGCTTAAAACAACTGTTTTCCTAATTCAATTTCAAAACAGAGCAAACAGCTGTAGCCTATGAATATGTATGTGTTGATCTCTTTGAGCTTCCTTATGTGTTATGCAATGGGTAGCAAATTTAGTTGTGGAATACAAGAATTTTTCATTTCAGTGAGAACATCAGAAGAGTATCCAGCCACCTTTCTGCCCAACACCAATTTTTCATTTACTGTCAAAGAAAGATGGACCTGATTCCTTTGACCACATCTAGGGTGACCATCAAACTACCCAGTAAGATTAAGAAAAAGTTTAATTACACACCTATGAAATTGCTGCATGGCTAACTTGCAGCCAAACTGTCTGGTTTTACTTCCCCTTATCCCAAGCCCATCTAAGTTAACTGGCCAGTTTTGCTTGAACATCTCCTAAATCTTCTGGAGCAACAGTTCATACACGCAAAAAACTCTGTGTCGCATGTGACCTGTCTCTGATTTTTTTTAAAAAAGTGATAATCATTACATAGGCACAGCTTTTAGAGCTGTCACTCTAGAAGTATCTAAAGTGTGAGACAGAAATGTCCTGTCCTGTGGCCAATAATAAAACATGAATTGCATTAGTAATTTGGCAGTAGCAGTTCTATTTTCTAATTAGGTTACTAATTCACATAAAAGTACCATCAAATGTTCAGTGTCTGCAGCAAGCAGCAAAAAGTACCTTAGTCTAAAAAGAAAAAAAAGTAAAAAATCCTAAAGGAATTAATGTACCCCAACAACAGTATAAAGCAAAAATGGCAGAAAGTTAATTTTACTTTTATACCTGTGTAAGAAAGATACAGTTAAGTTTAAAATGTTGTAGACAGAGAAAAATAGATAAGGAAACATACAGTACTCATCAACAGAAACAAGTAAAGGCTGGACTGGTGAGTGATTTACAGCTGGTCACCACTGTGTTGTAAAAAACCATTATAGCAATTAATTTTGGCTTTCAATAGTGAGAAAACAGTACTTTTCATAGCAATGACTCCATGGCTTGCTCAGCCACCAGTAAAGCAAGCCATTCACAGGCATTTCATTGAAGTATTTTTATCTCTATGATCAGTTTCCAATTACATAATCATTTTGTTAATACTTATTTGGTGGTGTATTTTTCCAACCTCGTATGTATATGGCTGATTGTATAAATGAGTGGTAATTACAGTATTTTATGAACATCCAAATGTAGTTGATGATAGAAGATGTTTCTACCAAGTGTAGTCAGACTGCAGAGATCAGATCCTCGGGGCCTATGTTAAGACATTTACCCGGTCATTGTTCATTTTGGCAGGAGGCACAGTGGATGCAAGCTGACGGTATTAATCAGCCCTAAAAGCAGAGCAGAGAGCTCATGCCAGTTCAGCCCCTCAAACCATCCAGTAGTTCCTGGTAAGATACCTTTTTCCCCCCAGTCTCTTTTCAAGCAAGAGTTCTCAGTGACAGCTATGCTCACTAGGAAGACAGCTGTCAGGGGGACAGCAAAAATAGATTGGAATGATTACATTTTTTTAGAAATCCTCAGAAAGTGCTGAGCAGCCGCTGTCAGAAAAGTTAGTTCCTTGCAGATGTCTCAGAGCAAGAATCTTAAAATTGCATCCAAAATCTCCAAGTACTTTTCAAAACTATGGCCATATATAGTTGGAGAATGAATTCCACATCAAAATTAAAGATTTTAATATTACCGAATCCTCATGTGCGTAAGAAAAGTTCTTATATGATGTATATATACACACATATGCACTTGAAGACAAATAAAAGTCTATAATATAAATGATTGACAGATGCTTTATTCTTAAGTCATTAACTGTCCTAAAATCAAAGAGACTTTACAACAAGTTTATTCAAACAGACAAGGACACATTCTTATTCCATTGGATTACATACTTTTCATCCTTTCCACTGTCATCAGGAGTGTCTGTGGTTATAATTTTTCTGGCAGACTGGAGCAATTTTGATAGATTTTATTTTTAGGGTTGGTAGTGTTTCTACCAAGTAAATTAGTTTATAATACCATATTTAAATGAGGTCCGTATTATTAAAATTTAACTTACTTGTCCAGCTGGGGACAGAAGGGGAATGAAGTACAGAACTTTCACCAATACAGAGTGAGTGGCAATGTGGTGTCTCAAATACTGTATCTGAAAGTCAGATTTCCTGAAGTGGTGTCTGTAAAGAGAGCTGGCTATGTGTATGGGTCCCGACTGATCACCCTACAGTTTTTCATACTCCAAATCAGTGACATTATGTATTAGTCAAATTCCCAATCCATTCCACTGAGCTGCTGATGTACCTCAGCGTATTCTGTTTATCTTCACTTGAAGTGTTCTCTTTCCTCTGCTATATAATAGGAGAGTAATGTCAAAATTTTTGATGACTGTAACATCCAAAAATAGAATCTAATTAGTCTCTTCCATTTTCAGTCTCAGCTAGGTTTTGGGGTTTTTTTGAGAATCAATTAAAACCCTCTAGAAAAGAATGAATGTGCTCCAGTTTTGCTGCAAAGATTATTTATTCTGTGTCATTTAAAGTACTGGTAACAAATAATGCACATTATGTTCCATGCAATTTATTTTTGTTTCTTTTTCCTTGGTTTCTAAGGCTTTTGCAATCACACTGGTCAGTCCCTAATAACTTGGAAACCAAGAGGCCAATTTCAGCCAGAGATAGACACCAGTAGAAGTCTCACAGGTAAAATGGTTCTGGAGGTTTTGTGAAAATCTGTAAAAGGTTAGGCAAAGCGAACTGAATTAGTGACCTCACTGAGAGAAAAAAGCATCACATGAACTCAACAGTTTCTTATGCTGCTCAGGCATGCTGTGCGTACGAGCTACAGATAAAACCAACAACAGTCTGCAAAGATACAATACCAAGCCAGGCCTGACATGTACTTCCTTCTTCCCAAATGGTAGTGAGGGAATGGGGGGGGGACTAGTAAAACTATTAGGGGATGGATGAGGTCATGATGAAAATAAGAGAGGAGTTCGGATTATTGCAGTGTGGAGGTACAGGTACGTGCGACGCAAACCCATGGGAAATCAGGTTTCACTAGTTCCACTGATCATAGAAAAAAATATTTCTGTTTTTCCTGTTAATAACTTTTGGAGAAAGACATGTCACATCCATTAAAATAACCAAATAAGTTTCTAAAACGCCTGTGGGTGAGAGCCTCCGCTGAAAAAAAAAGACTTAATTTCCTATCACAGTGGGCCAGATTCTCAGCTTGTGGGAACTGGCAGGATTAATCTGAAATGAATTGAGTTGTGCTGACTTAATGCCAATTGGCCTACTGTTTTAGGATGTTAAAAATACTTCCAAGCAAATACAGGAAATAAACAAAAAAAAATAGGAATATGTTTAGGGAAAATGGGCATAAAATGACAACATGAAAAGCTGCTACATTGTAATAGGGAATGGTAGGGAGGTAAAATATTAACTGTTTTAAGGTCTAGTATCAAAACTAAGTAGGAGATTCATCCCTTTCTATCCCAAAGCATTTCTCAGTGTTCTTTACCCTGTTACAGGTAGTAGTAACATTTTGGCAAGAAGACTTGGACTGGGATAAAAGCCTGAAGAACGGGATGCAAGGAGGAGATCGGGACTGTGAGGAGGAGTCGGTGGCATGGTGAAACATGGAGTGGCATTAGGAGACAGAGCCTGGGAATCACTCTTGGTTGAAATGCACAGGGTCATCTACGCTCACTGCAGCATCTCCTCTCCTGTGCTAGGAACAGACTCCAAGGCACAGGAATCCCACCGCCCCTCTGCCCTTAGCTGATCTTTGTTAGAAGTACTGGTTAACTGGAAATACTGGGGTTAGAGGTAGCTAACAAATGACTTGGATCAACTCATATAATTTAATTTCTTTTAAAAAATAAATTCCCCCCCGGACTGTGGGTAAGTCCAGAACTTTGTGTTCAGCTGCTTTATAATGTTTTAACCCTTTCTGTCTTTTTAGGTCAATTTTGAAATAATGCTGTATTATTTCAAAACCCCCAGTAGATTTCATTTTGAAAATAACAATATAGATGCAACATTTTTAAATATTTTTTCCAGGCATAATTATTTGTCACATATGTCAGATTTCCATTTTTCTGCAAATTTACAGTGTGGGAAATACATAAATAAATCGCCAAGCTCTATTTAAGAAACGCCAGGAGGTGGCGTGTGCCTACTTAATTTGCTCCCTCAGATTCAAGCGGAGATTTGCACTGCAGGTACCTGATCATATGCATTTGCTTCCACTTGGACTTCTGCCACGTTTTAGGTACAAACCAATTAGTGTTTACCAAATGGGGAACTATTCTCTAATTTGTTTGCTCATCGCTGTTCAATGTGTGTCCCAGTGGAGCATTTGTTGCCTCTTCAGATTTTGCTTTGGAAACTTAATTTCTTTGTGGACTTTTGCCTTAGTGCTCATCGATACTTATCTGTGTTCCTCACAAAATGTAACGTGTTAATTTGCTTTACACAGCACCTTGTTGAGATGAGTAGATAAGACACTTTTACCTTGTTTGAACTGAGGCACAGGTTAAGGTTTGGTATATAGTTTGCAATGCAGAAAACTTGTTTTTTTCTGGAGTATTTGTCTAGAAGGGCAATTGCTACTGCTATACGAAATGGCCCCTTGCAGAAGCAGTCACTGCCAACACCTTCCCACTCACTTCCAGTATCTCCAGTGGTTTCCCACTCCAGTCCTGTCTCCTAGGGCTAAAGTCCATCTTTTCCTTTCTTAATCCCTCTGCAGCAACATGTGCGGAGAGGAGTGGATGCTGGTGCTTCTTTCCTGGAAAAAAGCAAAAAAATGCAAGTAGTTGCTAAGGGCAAGATAAGGTTTGTGGGTTATGGGAGAGGTGGGGAGTCCCATAGTCTGGGGAAACTAAAGCAAGAGGAGGGAGACCTCCTCTTGGTCTCCCTCTTGGTCTCCCTCCCTATGGCAGGTGGTGGAAGAGGAGAAGGGTAGGTGGAGGCAAAGGTCCAGTGCCCTTCTCTATCTCAGAGTCTTCCAGAGCCATGCTGGCATCACTCAGTATCCCTCACCAAAAGCCCACCCAAATTCATCTGCTCACCTCACAGCCAGCCCCTAAACCATGGGGTCTTCCCAGTCCCTGCATGTATTTCTCATGCTTTTCTTCAGTCATCTCCTGCCAGCTTTCCTCTTACCCATTTGCCGCCCACATTGCCACTGCCACCAAGCTGAATTTTGCCTACAGAGCTGAAAAGCTGAATAAAAGCCGCCATCACCAAAGACATTAGAGAGTATTTCCCAACTTTAGCATCATTAATTCTTCCCTTTCCCTTTCCCTTTCCCTTTCCCTTTCCCTTTCCCTTTCCCTTTCCCTTTCCCTTTCCCTTTCCCTTTCCCTTTCCCTTTCCCTCCCTTTTTTCATGTATTTAGTTAGGCCAATATGCCAAGTTCATAAACAGAAAACTGTGATAAAGGTGTTGCTTTATCTAGTTTGTGTTGGATTCAGCAGCTTGGGAAGAGGTCATGCCCTGATGTGACATCTGTGACTATCAAAATCTGAAACTAGTTTCAGATTTGCTCTCAAGTATGCCAGCTGGTCCTGCGTGCTTGCAACCTGATTCTGTAAGCCGTATGTCCTTCATTAAGGATTCACATGAGGTGTCACACTGAAGACAAAATTCCTTAGAGCCAAAACTGATCAAAAAGGTGGCAGCCAGTTAAGGCCAGCCTTTCCAAAGCTAGGTTACTGCTGTCAGTAAAGATGCTGTCTGTCATTCATATTCTTTTTCTTTAGGCACTGGAATCTATTAATTTTGCCCGAAGTATCTAGAACTTGCACAGCCAAATGCCATGTCCTGCCATGTACTTCTTAATCCCCTGAACCTTATCTCTGCTTTCTGGGAGCAGGTGGGATTCTCAAATTCATCTGACGTTTCCAAGCTAATCGGGATGCCTAATGAGAGAGTGAAGGAGTGAGCAGGTATTTAAATAGTATGCAAACTGACTAAAAAAAAAAAACACAACACACAGAAAATGTAAAGAGAACGCGGTGTTAAAATGCAGCATTTTGACATTGCTAACTTCTAAAACCACTTCAAGAAATGCTATTCAGAAAATCACTGACAGGGTTGATTTCTGACATCACCTTGCCTTATGAAAGTTCACTGAAGTAAGCAAGATTGTATACATGTGAATGAACAAAATTTAGTTCAGAGTTGTTCGTCTACTGTGACTGCTATGTAGAAAATATTATCTGTTGTTTGACCATATTCTGTCCTTTATCTTGGCATGATTTTGACAGAAGAACAGATATGACATTTATACTGTTTAGCACATCTGAGGAAACTCATTAAAGTTTTAAATAGAAAAATATCTATAGCCCTGTCTAACCAATCCTGTCTCTACTGAATAGGTAATTACTGAGATTAAACAAGCGTCTCTAAATTGCTTATGTATTCCAATTGCTTCTATTTTCTGCTGGCTTTATGAATGTCCTTCTAAAGAAAGCATGAAAGAGATATTTGCTTTATTTTTTTTTAAATAGCCTGCAGAAGAAATTACTTTCATTTCAGGAATAACAACAAGTTGTTGTTTCTGAGGAATAAAAACTTTGTTTTGCAATACTTGAACTGGTTTCCACTTCAAAGTTTCTGAAGCAAGAGAGCTTGTATGTATTTTTAATCTTCTAAATTCAAATCCTCATAGTATTGAAAAAGATAAAACAAACAAACAAAAAATTCTAGTTGAGTTAAAATAATAATGTGACTCCTTTCTCCCAGCAAAAAGTCATTGATGAAAGGAATTTCTGTGCCTGATCCTCAAACCTAGTTCCCAACTCCTGCAGCAATTACAGCAGTTAATTTTTTTAATCCTTGATATCATAGTGTTGGAGATGCTCTTCCCATAATCTAAGATTGTAAATAAGAAGACATCATGATCCTGCTAAATGATATTCCTTTGACTTTAGCAGAACGATTTCATTCACAAGTTGCTGCAGCGCAAACGTGAACAGCGCTAAGCACAGGCCTTAGTTTTGCAAGAAATAATTCATTTTCTTCATGGCCTTTCATTCATGAACCACAAAAAAGATTCAAAAATGCTACACGGTATTGGTAGTACTCATGCATAAATTGTGAGTACAGTATTTAATGCCTTTTATCCAAAGCAGCTGGGCAGATTTTACAAATATAGACTCTGCAAGAATCTCCTCCCAACTACTTGCCTTCCAATCATTCCCAGGGTGCCTTGCACATGGTAATATAGTTATTTAAATTGTAAATAGATCAGTGAGTAAAAGCTAGTTGCATCATGCTCTTAAAGTATCTGAATCTTTTGTTGCCTTGTTTAGAAGTTATCGTGGTGTTTTTGCACGGAGAACAGAAAAAGATGAACAACTCATTGCTTCCTTTAGAGAGTATTGTTTACAACCTGCTGGTATATGGAGAGGAAAGCAAATAGGTGTAGCAATTGGAAGCAGCATTCCTTATTTGTCACATGAATGAGTTTTGAATGCAGATTTTTTTTTTAAGTATAGCCTTTAATCTATATGTAATGTTTTGAATCTTCAGAAGAAAGGAACCAAGTAAGTGAAAATCTCTACTTCTATCTCAAAGGACTCCTAGAAGTAGTATATCCTGTTGTAACTATTGCAATATCATGTAGTTTTCTTACTTGTAATTTATGGAAGGATAACTGGGTTACTCTAATAGCAGTCATCTATTTCCTCCCACTAAAATGGTTTTATTGCTTAGATAATTGGACAGAATTGGCTGATGAAAATGGTGTCTAACTGGGAAATCTTTTACTGTGTGCTGAATTTTTACTACAGGTGTGCAGTGTTTTGTAAGCATCCTTAAAATGTGTGGTTCCAAGACAAGATAGACTTTAATACCAAACATACAATGTGACAAAAGTCTGTGAAGAAGAATGCAGCTCATCAGGAGCTAAAAGTTCTTCTTCAGGACCTTATTAAAATCTTCCATAACATTATGAAAAAGCCTGTTTAAAATGCTTCTGTGGCATCAAGATACAGGAGTGGGATTCTAATTTACCACATAATCACTCCCTTGGTGATTGTGCATAATAAAGCCAAAGTGAGATGCATCTGATTTTTCGTTTGTTTTCCTTTTACAAATATTAATCAAATCTTCAGAACTTCATATCAGTTCTGTAGACAGATCTGTGAGATTCACCACTTTCCCTCCCTCCCTCCCTCCCTCATTCCTTCCCTCTTTCCATTTTCTGTGTATTAGGATAGCTTCTCCAGAAACTGTGATAACATTCACTTTGCAATTGGAAAATAATTCCATCATGTGTTGCATCAATATGACTAATTGTGGATGACAGTACTGTCTTCTGATGGTTTTTGAAAACAGAAAAGCTGATTTCACAAGGAATAAGGCTTGGCAGAATGGAAGTTCTGTCTTGCAGTCATCTGGCCTTTCATGTTATGCTTAATGGATCTTGTTATTGATATTCTTGTGTAAAAGGAGAAAATTGCTAATACAAAATGTTTCTCACTTAGGCCTAATATTAAAATTTGCTTTGCTTATTAAAAAAATCAGTCATTTAAAACAAACCACAACTATCAGCATGTGTACTGGAGAGAAACTCATGGCTAGAACCAAAAAATACTGTGCCATCATGTAATTCAGACCTGTTTTCATAATTTTATGACCATCTTCAGAAGTCTTCCAAGTATAGATACACTTGCAAATAAATCAGTGCAGGTTTAGCAAATAAATCAGTGCAGGTTTAGCGAATAATCAGTACAGGCATCGGATCGAGTTGTTGGTCGTCACTGCTCATAGTTGATCTGCATAACCCACCAGATTTATTAACATAGCATTTACACTTTAAGCCATCTTCAGTATGATTTACACTGGCAATACTATGACCTCCAAATGCAGAAGTTCATTTTGGATAGTGTCCAAAGGATTAATCGCTTTGGATGTCTGAGCTGACTTCTGTCAGGGGATCTAAACATGTTCTGATCCCACACAAGCGGACTGTGGTCTCAGGCATCATCCTTCTACGGCTTCGGTGTTGCTCTCTTTCTGTTTACAAAAAGAGAACGGTCCTTAGCTTACAACTGCTGCTTGCATGCTTGATCGTAAGTGAAAGGCAACTGTGTGAAACACATTTTTATTATATTAACAGTAAAATATTTAATGGCAAGATTAAAGGCAAACTATGTCAATTTTTGTGGGTGTTTTTTAAAATGCAAAAGATGAACCCAGCCTGCATCTTCTCCTACTACCTTTAGACAACTTTTTTGTCATTGATTACAAACTTCTGATGTGATTACTCAGTCACTTTCATGTTGCACCTATTTATTATTGGCTAGATGTTTCAATATTCCCTGTATTCTTGTACACTCTTTCCAAGAGTAGGCAGAAAGCATTGCTGTCGTGTAATCAAAGCCATCCTGAAGAAAAGACTTTCTCTCATTTGGCCTTTTTAGAGGAACAGGCTTGCATAAACCTCTCTTCCCTCCTAGCTATGGTACAGTGCCAGAACAAGAGACATACTGCTTCCTACCTCATCAGTCCCATTCCAGAGAGAAGTGGTCCCTAAAATTATACCTTTCCACTTGGCTTGCAACAGATTATCTTTTTGCTCTCTTTCATAGGGCGATACTTCTTAAAGCCAAAGGAGGAATAAAAATAAATGAAGGAACAGTTTTTTCCAGGAACTCTGTATAGTGACAAGAAGCAACTTTGCTTACAAGTCAGAAAAATGAGAGGCAGTAACCTGTATTTGAAGCAAGTTGAAATTGAGAAAAAAAACAACTGTTGTTTGACAATTATCTTGACTTTATCCTTAATTTTACTTCTTCTCAAAAAAGACTGAGAAACTGAAGGACTCCATCAGTCTCTCAGTTTCAGCATCTCAGGCTTGTGTTACGGAGTTTCAAAATGGCTCTCCAAAGCAGGTGGAAATGGCAGGTTTTCGTGGTTTCTTCATATCAGATTGCTTTTATTCTCCCATAGCATTCATTAGGAAAGGATTTATGTGATTGCATGTCCGACTTGAGCTTGAAGGACATTTGCCCAGAACTCTCCTTGTGTTTGAAATGCTCAACAGACAAAATTTCTGATCAGAATAGCTTGCAAAGGTGCTTTATTAATTCTGAGAATAGATGACCATGACATCAATAACTAAACTGTAGCTGGGTGAAGTTATGGCACAGAAAAGGAAGGGGACAGGAGGTAAGATAAAAGTTGGTGGAGAACCTCAGGACTAGGAATAATTTCTCAGTGCTGCTCTCTCAATATTATCTCAGCCCCAGCATCTCCTCCCAGCTGTGTCCCCAGTTGTGATGGCTGGCTGGAAAGGTAACCTACTTACGTTCCCATCCCATGCCTTGCTGAGGAAGGACACCCAACAGATCAGGAGACTGCCATAAGAAATGAAAATCTCAGCTGAACAGTCACACTGTTTAGTTGATGTGATGGTCGATTTCCTATGTGGCTATCAATCTAGTGAGGAAAGAATTGAGGCCAGTGACTGATGTCACCCAGGCTGCTATATTGTGACTTTGAATTCAAAGTGATGAACAGCTCAAAAAGGCTACCTATTACACAGCTTCTCCCCTAACATATGAAGTCCCCTTAAGGTTCAAGCTGATTCAGCATAGTGAGGGATGTGCTAACAAATGCTGTATTATAGAATTGTATGTTTATAAAATAAATTGTTATAGGCCCATTGTTACATCTGCTGGAGTGAATGAGATATTTGAATATAGGTGATAAGCGGTACACGATTCCTCATTTGTAACACGCTGACTCACAGTTCAATGTTACATGGAGTGTTCTAGCACTGCAGAAGCTCCGCTTATTCTGGTAACTTCTGTCTCTGGAGAGAACCCAAGTGAGATGAAGCTGGGGTGAGAGGAACATAAAGGATGAAGGGAACATTAGTACCATTCTTTTATCACCCACTTCTACTGATACTGCAAAAGCCTCTTTATCTCCATCAGCAGATTTCAGGCACCAGGGAGTCTGCAAGGCCATTCTCCACGGTACTTCTTCCACCCTTCAGCGACTCCCATTTGATGGGAGTAAGGAAAGTGCAGGAAGGGACAGACAGGAGACTATGCCCCAGGCTGTGAGGTACATTTAGAACTGAGAGGCAAAAAGCAAGGGAGAGTCACTGGTCTTTGAATATATGCACTTCACAGAATGAACCCCTAGTGTTTTGCCCACAAGGAAGAAAACTGAAATTTCAAAAATGATTAAGAGATAATACTAGCCCTCTCCCTGACATAGATTCTGCCTTTGGTAGGGCTGACCCAGTTCTGTTCTTCCTTTAGTGAGACAGTATCTCACTAGAACAACAATATGGTTCAGTACATACACAACGTCCCTTGCCATTGCTAACATTCAGAATATAATTAAGTTATAAATATAGCTATTAATTTCAGGATCTCTAGGGATATGCTGAGACACTGGTGCCTAGCTCCTACATTACTTTATGATGTATCTTACACAGTCAGATTGCAGAAACATTTTTATACATTCTCCAGTTCTGATTAATAAATATATCTGCAGGAAATAAAGCTTATATTAGAACATTTTGTTGCAAATTTACCTTTCCTGTTAAACTTGTTGGGTAGCTGAAAAATATAGTTTGTGTAAACTACTCTTGTCACAAATAAATGCATTCTCCATGAGCAGGGACTCAGGACTCAGGCTCTGCCCTTGCCCTACTGTGTGCTTAGGGGCGAGACACTTCATCTGTTTTCCTATTCCCTAATTTGAAATGGGATCAATGATTGTTACATTCTCTATAAAGAGCATTCACTTCCACTGATGCAAAGCACTTACAGTGGAGCAAGATGTTCTGATAATATTGCAAACTGGCCATCCTCCCACCTGCTATCTTGGTCTGTTACGGCACATGTAGTATCAGCAATCCAAGCACTAAAAATGTATTAATCTGCCCTGCTTCTTCCTGCGTCTTCCAAACCATGAGGCTGCCTTAACGTAAGATTTAAGCAATAATAACAAGCATTAGATTTTTCTTCTTTCCTTTAAATGTTTGAGATCTAAGGTTACACTTGTGTCTCATTTCAAGCTCATGGCAACCAGAGACTTAGCTTCTTATGCGAAAATTTATTTCTAAAAATCCAGTAGTCAGGGCTTTGCCACACAAATAAAATACCGTGAGTTCTCTAACATCACAGCATTTAGTGCACAGCCTGTGTTTCACCACAGTGTAATTTTACATTATTTCTAGTTTCATATTTCCTGTAAAATTTTAGTTCTTGGACATCCACCCCTCCTTGCTTCAGTCGAATGCTGATTTTTCTGAACTGCTATGTTCCTTTTGCAACCTGGACTCAGTTCCTCTCAGGGGAGTGAGAGAGCAGCTGGATGGGCATCTGGCAGCCAACCAAGGTCAGCCCGCCACACAACTAAAGGAATTTTGCTTCTTAGAACTTGATCCTGAACCTTTATCTTGATACCTAGAAAAATTCACATATGAATTGTTGCAGCTCAAACTGCCTTAATATAGCAAAACATTCCACTTTTCCAGAAATCTCACGTATTGTGAAACTAAGCACATTGTAAACTACAGAAAACATATTTTTGTAGCACAAATTATACCCTGCAATGTATGCTGCTTCACTTTACCTCCAATGAAATACTTTCATAAACCAATTAAAGTACTTTTTGAAATAGTATACTAATGAAATAATAATCACATCTGTAAATGTTCCAAGTAGACACTGATCTTAAAGTAGGCAGAGAGGAAGAATGTTACTGAAAATAATTCATATGAAACCAAATCAGCTACATGTTAAGACAGCTTCTTTCTGTAGATGATCTGCAGTCCATTGCATTTAACTTCAAATACTGTTGGCAAGTTTGTTTCTCAGTATCTGATTAAGAAGAAGTGTGGTGAAGGAAGACTCTTGTTCCTTAGTTTCCTCTTGGCAAGTTCCATACCTAGTAATGTCTCCTGCCAGGGGCAGTCAGTAGGAGTTCAGGTTTTTGAAACTCTTGGGCTTTGACCTAAATGTTGAACAATCTGAGTGATTTCAAGTATATTTTCATTAGTGCAGGGAAAGGGGAGAAGTACATATGGTACTGCATTGGGTGTCTGTGTCCAGGCGCTGGCAGGGGGCTGCAGTGCAGCCTCTGTGAGGAGAGGCCGGGGCTGCCCCGTGCCAGACACAGCCGGTTCCAGCCGGTCCCAGCCGGCTCCAAGGGCCCCACCGCAGGACACAGCTGAGCCCCTCAGCCAAGCTGGGGGTGCCTGGGGGAAAAGAGGTTTCCGAAAGGGCACAAGGCGGCAGAGGCAGAGGAGGAGGAAGCCAAGGAGGGAGCAGCAGCAGAGGGACCCCGCGGCCGGAGGAGGAGGAGGGCAGGAGGTGCTGCAGGCCCGCAGCAGGGCTCCCCTGCAGCCCTGGAGAGACCCCGCTGGAGCAGAGACCCACCCTGCAGCCCGGGGAGGGCCCCACGCCGCAGCAGGGGGATATTTCCTGCAGGAGCTGCGGCCGTGGAGAGCCCGGGCGGGAGCAGGTTGTCCCTGAAGGACTGCAGCCCGGGGCAGGGCCCGCGCTGGAGCAGGAGAGGTGTGAGGAGGGAGGAGCGGCCGAGAGGGGCTGTGATGGACTGACCGAACCCCCATCCCCATCCCCTGTGTCCCTCATGGGGAGAGGAGTTGGCAGTGAAGGGGTGAAGCTGGACATGGGGAAGAGTCAGGGTGGGGGAAAGGTGTTTTAGTTTTTGTCTTTGTTTCTCACCAGACAGCTTTATATTGATTGGCAATAAACTAAATTAATTTTCCTCAAGTCGAGTCTGTTTTGCCTGTGACAGTAACTGGTGAGTGATCTCCCTGTCTTCATCTTGACCCATGAGCTTTCTCAATTCTATTTTCTCCCCCTGTCCTGCTGAGAAGGGGGAGTGAGAGGGCAGCTGGGTGGGGATCTGACAGCCAGTCAAGGTCAACCCACCACAGGTGCTAATAGCTAAAAAGGAAAATATACTGTTCAGTAATCTGCCATGTGTGTGAAGAAGAAGAGCATTATCCAGAGGGCTGAAACTTTGCATGTGAAACAGAAAAGCAAATATTGCACATGCTACTTCTGACTTTATTAACTTCTGAAAATAAGAAGAGAAACAAACGTGAGTTCTGGTGAGTCCTTCATAAAAAAATACGTAAAACCATTTCAATGAGAGTTTATCTGAGGTACTCACATAAATTTTTGTCTAGGACATTCATATCTTATTGTTGAGAAAAAGGTGAAATAACTTCTATGTTAAACACCAGAAACAGTTGTGTTGTAGCTCTCCATAAAACAACCCTGACATCATCATGCTCTGCAGTATTTTGTAATAAAGGAGACTTCATAGAGAGCAGGTCACTGGGATAGATCCTAACTGGTACAGACAAACTGACAAATAACTTTATATATGCACTGATAGAAAATGAACACAAAATCACAGAATCATTGAGGTTGGAAGGGACCTCTTGAGATCATCTAATCCAACCTTTCTGCTCAAAGCAGGGTCAACTAGAGCATGTTGCTCAGGACTCTGTCCATTCAGGTTTTGAATATTTCCAAGGATTAAGACTCCACAATGTCTCTGGGAAACCTATTCCAGAGTTTGACTACACTCACAGTGAAAAAGGTTTCTTACGTTTAAATAGAAAACTTCTAATTTCAATTTGTGTCCATTGCTTCTTGTATTGTCACTGGACAGCACTGAGAAGACTCTGGTTCTGACTTTGCTTCCCGCATCAGGTATTTATATACATTGATAACATCCCCCTGAGCCTTTTCTGCTCCAGGATGAACAGTCCCAGCTATCTCGGCCTCTCCTCGTATAGCAGATGCCCCAGTCCCTTAATCATCTTTGTGGCTCTACGCTGGACTCACTTCAGTGTCTCTCTTGACTGGAGAAATCAGAACTGGACCTTGATCTTCAGATGTATCTCACGAGGGCTGAGTAGATGGGGAGGATCATCTCCCTCAACCAACCTCGGCAACCCTCTTTGTAATGCAACCCAGGAGGCTGTTGACCTGTTTTGCCATAAGGGCTCATTTCTGAGTCATGGTCAACTCGTTGTTCACCAGGATCTCTAGGCCCTTTCCTGTCAAGTTGCTTTCCAGCCAGCTGGCTACCAGCCTGTACTGGTGCATGGGGTTATTCCTCCGCAGGTGCAGGACCTTCCATTTTCCTTTCTTTATGAGATTTCTGTCAGCCCATTTCTGCAGCCTGTTGAGGTCCCTCTGAACAGCAGCACACATATCTCGTGTATCAGCCACCCCTCCAGTTTTCTATCATCTGCAAACTTGCTGAGGGTGCTGTCTGTCCCATTACCCAGATCATCGATGGAGGTGTTAAACAGTGTTGGCCCTTGGGGTACACCCCTGTTGGCTTGCCTGCAGCCTGACTTCATGCTACTGATGACAACTCTGAGTGCAGCAGTTCAGCCAGTTTTCATTCCACCTCACTGACCATTATCTAGTCAATATTTCATCAGTTTGTCAATGGAGAGACGATGTCAAAAGCATTGCTGAAGTCAAGATAAACAATACCCACTGCTTTCACCTTGTCCACCAAGCTAGTCATTTTGTCCTAGAAAGCTATCGGGTTGGTCAGGCATGATTTCCTTTATGTAAATCCATGCTGACTATTCCCAGTCACCTTCTTGTTCTTCATATGTCTAGAGATGGTTTTGAGGATTATTTGCTCCATCACTTTCCCAGGGATTGAGGTGAGGCTGACCAAGCCTGTAGCTCCCAGTTCTACTTGATCTTTCCAGACTGCTTAATGCTTTTGCCAGTCCTAGGAGCCTATCTTCAGCAAAATAAGACAGAAGCAAATCTATTGCTCAGTATCCCACTCAAGACATTGGTTCAAACAAGGCCAAATTACATATCCACTATGTTTTAAGAATAACTTCCAGTTTTTGTGTATCATATAGTGACTTAAATCCCTATAGAGCAACCTTCTATCTATAAATTTTGTAGCAGAACAGCTACCTATAATGCTTAACTGAGCCAAGATACTTATGGAATATCATTTAAATAACAGACATTCAATTTTTGCATCACTGACAGTAAAAACATCTGCCACTAAAGCTGTAGAACAGTTCAATTGAAAAGAAGGGTTCAGAGGTCACCTTGAATTTATAACCACAACTGATGTGAAGTACAAGTGAAAATCAGCTGATGCATACTTTATACTGCACAAATCTCTCTGTGAGAGTGGTTATAAATTCTGTCGGCAGCAGTAGGGCAAAAAGTCTTGTAATGCTCTTGTAAAGAAGTCAATGGTTTGATTGTAACAACCGTGATGTAGATGGACAGTACTTGCTTCCCACCCCTTTCCTAACCAGCACTGAGCGTCAGCTAAAACTTAACTCTAAAATGAACATATAGCACCACCTCTCGATGGGATTGCTTTCTGCAATGTGATTGTTGCAAAGTTCCTCTTCTCCCTCCTCCCCGCCCCCTTGATAAATGCAATGAGATTTTGGAACAAGTAACACAGTATTTTGCTATTATGAATCTGTAAAAATACAGTTGTTCTGCCATCCCTGAAGGCTGCAGGATCAACCTGCCCGCACAAGTCCTTTAAAGTGTTGCCATTTACAACCCTCAGGTTAGACCTATCCATTTTGGGCAAACTGCCTGCTGGAGACCTCCACACGTTGACATCCCAGGAGTACTCCAGTGAGTTCTCCAGATATGCTAGGACATCTGTTGTGGTTTAACCCTGGCCAGCAACTAAGCCCCACACAGCCGCTCGTTCTCTCCCCACCAGTGGAATGGGGGAGAGAATCAGAAGAGTAAAAGTGAGAAGTCTCATGAGTTGAGATAAAGACAGTTTAACAGGTAAAGCAAAAGCTGTGCGCACAAGCAAAGCAGGAGAAGGAATTCATTCACCACTTCCCATGGGCAGGCAGGTGTTCAGCCATCTCCAGGAAAGCAGGGCTCCATCATGCATAACGGTTACTTGGGAAGACAAACGCCATCACTCCGAACACCCCCTCCCTTCCTCCCTCTTCCCCAGAGCTTTTATTGCTGAGCACAATGTCATATGGTATGGGATGTCCCTTTGGTCAGTTGGGGTCAGCTGTCCCAGCTGTGTCCCCTCCCAACTTCTTGTGGCATCCCTAGTGGTGTGAGAAGCAGAAAAGGTCTTGACACTGTGTAAGCACTGTTCAGCAATAACTGAAACATCCCTGTGTTATCAACACTGTTTTGGTCACTAATCCAAAACACAGCACCATACAAGCTGTAACTCTATCCCAGCCAAAACCAATACAGCATCTTAAATGAAACTAGGATTGCGCAACTGCGTCAGTTCCTCTGTTGAGAGGTAGGAACCCACATTTAGATTTTTTAACAAGGAGGTAGATGTAGCAGGGATAGCAATCTCTTAAACTGATCTGCTACCATCAAAAAAGTAATATGGGTGGCAGCCTTGTATGGAACTGTATTTTTTATATAATTCAGTCATCCTGATAATGTTAGCCCATTTTATTTATTTTTTTTTTCCCCTTGAATTTCACTCTTTTGGTATAAAAATTGATCCTTGTTTTGGTCTGAACTATTCCTCAACAGACATTAAAGGAGCAAAAACTCCTCTCAATAAATAGGAGCCTTTCTTAGAGAACCCTTAAAGTCTGTTAGCATCTAAAAAGTAAAAAAGAAAAAACAACATGAATCCATGGCAATTGACTACAAATAAACAAATAAACAAATACTACAAAACACCTACAAATATAAATAACCTGAAAAGCCTAGAGACAGTCAGAAGTTTGTAGAGACTATGTGAGAATCTCTTATAACTATTGTCTATTTTTGTGTAATTTTGTCAAGGACTAGTCCTCTTTCAGCAGCAAGGGTTAACAGGTATCATCATAGACTGACTGGCATAAATAGGCGTTTTCAAGCAATTTACTGCTCTCACACACTTTCAAATTAATTAATCATCTTGGACAAAATAAAAAAAACACACACCCAATGATGAGGCAGTATCCATAAATAATCCAAAATGTACAGATTCAGAAGAAAATTGATTAATGGATGGCTCATTTATTTCACAAAAAAACATGAAGTTTGAGGATCTGATGCTTAAACTAATCAACCTGCTGGCTGACTAGATCCTCATAATAACATTATTTTTTCTGAGGAAGTCCTAGCAGCAACAGTTTTTTTAGAGTACTGAATTCTATGCTGTTTTTCATTTAAGGAACAGAATAAAAGAATATTTTCTGTCAGTACAGAGCCTGCCATGGGGAAAATATAAATGCATGCTTTTAGTTAGCATGAAATCTATGGTATAATCATAATTTTATTCTGTTACCAAACATATGACACTGCAGGAATTCAAAGTTCTTTGCATGTTAGCCATCACATTACAGTCTTGTGCAGATAACATAATAAAGTGCCACAGGCTGATTTATGCTTTAAAAGTAAACAGTGGTTTAGAGTATGTGTAGCAAACTTCTGGTCATTGTCTCAGAAAAGTAAATTGCTTCATCATTTTTATTTTGTAGGCTATTAAAAAATGTGACGGCTAATTAGAATGAAAAAATGTAGCTTCGTTATTCATTGAATTGAGCTGCATAACAATGAACTATCAAAAGGATCTGGAGAAGAAAAGATGCATTGAATTAGTAACACCAAACTTGAAAGTTTCTAAAAAGTGCACATAAATAATTAATCTCAGAGAGGAATATAAAAAATTAAAAGTAACTCGAATCTTGTGAACATGTGCAGTCCTTATGCAATCAAAACTCCCACAGAAACAAGAAGTTTGCCTATGAAAGAAGAGAAGACTTCAGGGCTTAAGAGATGAGATCAGCTGAAGGAAGAATGAGCTTTTTATTAAAAATGATCCAATCTGAAAAACTGTTTCTTGAACTGAATCAGTAGTCTAATCCTTCCTAATAGACACAATTATTTTCTAATCCTGTTTTTACCACCTTATCCCTTGAAACCAATACAAGAACAGTGATTTACAAAGGAAGATGATGCCATAAAAGCTTGTTATTTTTACTCCTGTAAGTTCACTTGACTCTTTTAAAACAGATCCATGCCCATAACTTTAACTATAATCTTTGTTCTGTTTGCATAAAACAAAGAGGTAGGATGGAATGAAGAGCTGTTTAGTGACTTTTCTTCTGCTGCCCAGCTCCAGGGAATAGAGAAATGTGCGGCTGTCCAAAGGTGATGGGCTAAGGCAGTGCTCGCTGTGAGTGTTTTGCGCGGCTGCTAGCTGCAGACAGCTTATGTGCTCGAGAGACAAAACAGACCCCTACTACTCGCTCGCTTCTAGCTATTCTCCCTTTCTGTTCTAGTACATGTTTCTACACTTAAATTACAGCCATCTTCTATTTTCGAGAACAGCTCCAGCAAGTCCAGCAGAAGACAAAAGTCAGCTGAAGGAACAAGGCTTAAAGTGCTGAAGATAAACCTAGTTAGCAGAGAGAGGACTATGTAAGACCTGTGATGCTCCCCATCAATAGCAGCTTGCAGCTGGGCTTGAAACAGATAAATCTGTCAACAGCTGCTACATCAGCTTCCCACAACTGTTGAAGTCTTCAGCTCCTCATGAATCCCCTGCCGCTGCTGTACTCTTCCTCAGTCTCAGAGAAAAAAAATAGTGGTTTTTCTGTTTATTTACAGACTTGAAAATTCCCCGGTGGCCCTCTCGCTGAAAGGCCCATGCCATGAAGGATTCTGTCAGCTCTGCTCTCTCCCTTGTTCTCCCTCAGGTGAGGAAAATACCATCCTCTGGAGAAATCAGGTCCAAATCAGTCACTAGAAAACACTGAAGTGAATGAATGTTTTTTTTTTTAAAAACCCACTTTTCATGAATTCATAGGACTGTATTAGTAGAAAGTATAGTTTTTAATTGTATTATACATGCTCATTGCCTTAGCGAAAAAAAAAAATCCTGATCATGTCTGGTTGTTGCAGACCTATGTGCTCACTTTTACTGGCAGTTTGCTGAGATGAGCAGGAAGATGGCGTGTAACTGATGTGTAACAAGTTCATGCTCCAACGTGCACACAGGAGAAACAATTCTTACTCGCTCCCGTTGCCACAGTTTAATCAGGCTCCTGTGCCCTCGTTTTTCTTTTGGAGCCTTTTCAGCATTCTTTCTGTTTGTTTGTCATGGGGATAGATGAGCACATGCTCACTGACTCTTCAGAAATCCTCCAGATCTAATTTACTGAAGGTAGGAGCAATTGGATGCACAAAAGAAACCTGAGTAAAGTTCAGTTTACGTAAAAATCACAAGCATTTTTTAAAGAGGAATACTAAAATTATTTCCCTTTATTGTTTTAGGTGATAACATAGAAATCTATATGGCCTTAAATATCAGTAGAAGAGCCACCTCGTTATCGTCTTGTAAAACATGCTGGTTTTCATTAGTGCTTGAGTTTTTGGAAAACCTGTAAAGACTTTTGTATTTGGAAGTGCAAAATAAATTGAATTGTATAGTGTCAGCAGTCTTAGCAAAATGAAGCTTTCTGGGAGGCATAATGGCAGAGAACATAATGGTGTTTAAATTACTGGGCCATAAAGGACGGAACTATCAACAAGTGAACAAAAAAACATAACCCATGAAGAAAACTCCCAGAGCAAAGTACAGTTATTTCATCCCATTAAGAGATTCAACTTCTTTTCTAATTTTTGAAACAGATGGTATGACAAGATTGGCAATGCTGTACAGCATGAGCATAATCTAACTCATTCAAAGCTGAGCTGAAAATAACAAAATGAAACTCGGCATGGAAAAAGACTCAAGCTAACACATGCGTGGGGAAAGAAATTCAAAACAAAGAGATGCAAACAGAAGAGAACACGTGGAAAGCAAGTGTACTAAAGGAGGCCAAGAAAAGGGTGGCACACAGATGATGTCCACTTAACCAGGAGAGGGGTTTTAGCTATGCAGACTTTAATTATCCAATCTGGAACATGCCTGGGATGTTGGGACTTGCACTTCTGCACTTAGCTAATGGATCACTGATTACATGGCTTTTAATGATGAGAAGTCACTGGAGCTTGAGTTTCTATGCCTTTTCGAAAATTTTCCATACCTTCTTGAGCTTCTTCATGGCAGACGTGATGCACCATATTTTATGGTTCAGAAAATGTGTAAATCTTGTCAGAGTTGCAGATTGCTCTTTTTCCTCAGCCCCCCAGGGAAGATCTGATTCAGCTCCACAGTGCCACCTTCTGAAACACCAGCACTGAGTGCTGCCTATTTGGATACTTGTCATGAACAAATCAATATTCACCAGGTCCATCTGTGGGCAGCGAAAGTGACAGAACCACCTTTCCCTGACCAAAGTTTTTGGGGGGATCTGTGTCTTTCCTGATTCTTTTTTTTTTTATTTATAGCAATACTTAAGCACTTACCATACATTACATTTCCACAATACATTCCTTTATAATTGGTTATGTCTAATAGTCCAACATATCCTTTATTTATTTTCATGTGGGTGAAAAATGAAGTTAATTATAACTCATTCAGAGATTTGATGGCTGTGAGCAATTCCAATTCATAAGTTTCAGGACTTGTGGTTTTTGTCCTTTTATTGTTTGCTTCTGTAACACTTTCAATACTTTTCATAATGGTCTCTTTCTTGTGACTACTAATGCATAGATTCAAAAAATATCCTGGGTTTAATGATCTCTAATCAGAGAGATACTTCATGTAATGTTTAATTTTCACTAGATGTCTCAGTTTTTTCTTTTGAATCAATAGTGTTTTGCTCTACTAGCTTAAATTTAACATGGGTTATTTGGAAATAAAGACCAAACTGATCCACTTTTTCATTAAAATAAGTTCATTGAAATAAATTCAGAAACACTGGTAAATGCTTCAGAGTGCAAAGTGGTTTCCTGATAGGTTAGGAAGAAATCTTGACTCCTGTTCCCCTTCCCAGCCACTTTACACACAATTAACTCAAGTGCTTTCCTTGCTTCCTTCTGTAACATGTGTGTCGTCTTATTTGATCTGTTGAAAAAGTTCATAATGAAAATTGAAAAAAACAGGATTTTTTCCAAGTTGGTTTTAATTTCACCAAATAGTGACGCCTGGTCCAGTACAGAAAGAGAAACATACAGCCATTTTGTGAAATTCTGTGCTTTGTTTCCTTACAGAGTGGCTCGATGTCCAGGTCTGGGCACCTCCAGTTTTGGCCAGCAAAATTACAGATGAAAGGCTAAACAAGTGTCCTGGTTTCAGCTGAGATAGAGTTAATTTTCTTTATAGTAGCTGGTATGGGGCTATGTTTTGGATTTGTGCTGAAAACAGTGTTGATAATACAGAGATGTTTTCGTTGTTGCTGCACTAGTCAAGGACTTTTCAGCTTCCCATGCTCTGCCAGGTGCAGAAGAAGCTGGGAGGGGGCACAGCCAGGACAGTTGACCCAAACTGACCAAAGGGCTATTCCATACCACATGACGTCATGCTCAGTATATAAAGCTGGGGAAGAAGAAGGAAGGGGGGACATTTGGAGTGATGGCGTTTGTCTTCCCAAGTAACCATTACGCGTCATAGAGCCCTGCTTTCCTGGAGATGGCTGAACACCTGCCTGCCCATGGGAAGTAGTGAATGAATTCCTTGCTTTGCTTTGCTTGCGTGCGCAGCTTTTGTTTTACCTATTAAACTGTCTTCATCTCAACCCTCGAGTTTTCTTACTTTTGCTCTTCCGATTCTCTCCCCCATCCCACCAGGGGGGAGTGAGCAAGCGGCTGCGTGGTGCTTAGCTGCCGGCTGGGGCTAAACCACGACAACAAGTAGTAGGATAGTCATAACAGATTTTTGTATCATGCAGTTTTATGCATTTAACTTTTATTTCTTTAAGCTAAGAAGCTTCTTTCATTAGGGTTGTTACAGAAGATTTGGAGAGACACAGTTACATCCAAAAGGATGCTTCAGAACATGTAAACTACATTAATTTTTTATCTGACTTTTTCTTTGGGAAAGCTTCTTCCTGCTTACTTGACTGCCTCTGCTACCTCAGCCTGGAGAAGGTCCCTGTTGTAAAAACCATGTCTCCTGGTCTCAGTAATTGATTACTGGGCTATCTCTCAGTAAGGCAGGTGCTTATATCCTTTCATTTCCTTCTCCTCAGTCCTTCTTACGGTCCATTATGTTGCTCTTTTGCACATCTTTTCCTGCCCGCTTGCCTTTTCTTCTTACAATCTTTTGAAAGCTCAGCAGTACATATGCTTACCTTGTAGAAATCATATAACTCAGAAGAATCATTTTATAATAACCTCCTTAAATTAATGACATTCATTCTGTCATGAGCTTGATATTGAGACCAGACACAGTATAACCAATGATGAAATGAAGAAAAAGTGCTTAAGCCAAGCGGCAGCAACCCACAGGCACTGTCAGTTTTTAGGAGCCTTGTTCTGGACATTTAGTAATTTTAATTTTGTTTGTTTTGAAAGAAAGATTCTAAACATACATGGTAAAGAATCTGAGTGAAAATTATTTCCCTTTGTAATTCAAAATATAAGAATAACAATTATTTTCTTGGGCCAGGGTTTATATTTTCCATTACCACAGCAGTTACCAAGGAAAAGGTATGCATTAGGTTTGTAAAAAATCATTACATGAGAAACAGATATTTGATATGAATAATATGTCACGTTCCCAATTAAAAGTAGCCTTTTACAGAAAGTATATTTTTCTGACTTTAAGTCATTACAGTGACTCATTAAAATATATTGTTTCTGAAAACTCCTTAAGGCAGCAAATGAAATGTCATACAGACAGATCATCATCCGTAAGGCACTGCTTTGCAATTAATATGACTTTTATAACACAACTCTTTTTTTTTAACTGACAATGTGTCCTGAACTTCAGGTTTTTTACAGCATTACAGACAGCTTTGAAGTGCTGGGAATCACTTTGGGTATGTACAGAGGGATGATCATGGGGATACATCCCGTCATTGCCTCTCAGTATGTAAATACTGCATGTCGGCACTTGTAAGTGCACAGGTTCGCCATGAGACTTTGTGTATACAAATGTAAGAAACTGTTTGCAAACCTTCATGGTGAATTTAACATAAGTGTAGCATATGTAACACACTGGCTGACTGCAGAGGTCCTTGATGGGATAAATGGCCTGTACGGAGGGGAAGGGCCTGGGCAGAAGGTTGCAGAAGGTTGCAGAAGGTTGCAATGGTATAAGCACTAGCAATAGAGAGTGGAGAGAAAGATCAGGTTCGATTTTACCCAGCGCTTGAGGGAGCCTTGGTCCAGCTGTATCCCACTCAGGAATATGCCCTTCTACCTTCCTGGAAAGGCTGGAGCATTTCATTCTCTCATGGCTTAACCCCAGTCGGCAACTAATCACCACACAGCCGCTCGCTTACCTTCCCCTGCCCCCGGTGGGATGGGGGAGAGAATCGGAAAAAAAAAAAGTAAAACCTGTGGGTTGAGATAAAGACAGTTTAATAGGACAGCAAAGGAAGAGAAAATAATAATAATAATGATAAAAGAATATACAAAACAAGTGATGCACAATGCAGTTGCTCACCACCTGCTGACTGATGCCCAGCCTGTCCCCGAGCAGCGATCGCTGCTCCCCGGCCAATTGCCCCAGTTATATACTGAGCATGACGCCATATGGTATGGAATAGCCCTTTGGCCAGTTGGGGTCAGCTGTCCTGGCTGTGCCCCCTCCCAGCTTCTTGTGCACCTGGCAGAGCATGGGAAGCTGAAAAGTCCTTGACTAGTGTCAGCACTGCTTAGCAACAACTAAAACATCAGTGTGTTATCAACATTATTCTCATGCTAAATCCAAAACACAGCGCCATACCAGCTACTAGGAAGAAAATTAACTCTATCCCAGCTGAAACCAGGACACTATCCTGTTCATGGTTTTAAATACTCATTATATTCCTGGACATACATCTAGGTTAGTGTCCTGACCACAGTCACGGGGGAGTATTTCATATAGTGCAAAGTATAAAAAGGTCAAACTGAAATCCTGCTAAATGAGAATATTAGGAATATTTACTACAGCCAAACATATCATTTGCCTGACAAATCCAAAACTGTTCAAATCCCTCTATCATGCAGATCATTCTATTAAGAAAAAAGAGATGGGTTTGGTTTTCCAAACTGACATGTTTTCCTAATCTGTTTATTAGGCTCATAAGCTGCAATATCAGATGGGGAATTCATCAAGGATGAATCGAGCAGTCGGTGCTGAGGATGGGACCTCCAGATGCTCTGAACTGCCCTCTGGGAATGCCGCTCTCCCCGCTGCCTCTGTACCCAGCCTGGGGAAATCAGCCTGCTGGTACAGGGCTCAAAGCAGGCAGGGTAGCAGGCTGCACGCAGCCTTCCCTTGCTCCAGGTTCATGCCCTGGTGGGGCCCAAGGAACTAAATCATGCCTCTAACTTGGGGAATAATACATTGATGCTTTGCTCAGGCACGTATAATCTCTCATGTTAATAGCTGGGCTGTCTGAAGCACTGCTCGCACTATTACTCCTCTGCTTGCAGAGGGGGGCTTGTTTCTGGCAGGTATGCTTGGCTGACTAAGAAGTTAGTTGCTTGAATTTTTTTACCCCTGCTGCTTTGAAAATCCCTATGTTGTGACATCATTACCAAGTGGTGATGCAATACCCTTAGTAAACACGATAGTGTCAGGACAGAAGGGATTTCACATCATGGTGGCTGGACTGAAGTGGTCTGCTTTCCCCTTCTTCGTAGCTGCCTGGCTGCTTTCTTCCTCCTCCCTCCTTCCTTCTCACTCCCCAGCTCTCTTTCCTTCCTTCCTTTCCCCTATGAAAGGATAAATGTTCCCTCTCCAGTTCTTTTTAAACTAATGGGAGATATTGCATCTCCCAGTTCCATTTAGTTCTTTGTCTCTAATCTAGCCAAAACACACCCAAGGAGGGTTTTATCATGCTCTGGAGATCTTTATGTGACTCTAGGGACTAATAATGAATATTCAGCAACTCAATTATATACTATGGAAACAGAGAGGGATAACCAAGGGGAAAGAGAAATAAAAGACCTAATCAAAGGAAAGAGATAACTTGAAGATAAAATGCAACGGAGCCATGAACCAGTGAAATACAAAAGGCTCTTCCAGATTGCATAGGTTGTGGAGGAGAAAGCTTTTCCCTGTAAAAGATAAAACATTGTGTGGAGAAGAGTCACTGAGGTCAGGAAAAAATATTCCTGCTGTCATAGTTACGGCCCTCGATTAAATGATACCTTTACTCAACATTTGTTCCATTAAGATGGAGAGGTCCAGCTGCTGACCTGCTGTCTAGATCTGGCTCATCCGTCCAACGCAGAGTGGCCATTTAGGCAGCAAGAGCTACCCTAATCCTGGAGTGCTTCCTTTCAAGCCCAGGGTGTCCCTGTGCAGAGCGTGTCATGAGCTGGTCCTGCCTCTGCTGCCCAGAGAGGGTGAAACAAGGAGCAGACATCTGCTTGCACAAACAGTCGAGCCTCGACTAGCTGAAATGGCTGGTGCTGTCACATCCATGTAACCTGCAAGGAAAAGGAACACGCCCTCCCCCTAAATCTGTGCCCCACAGATTTGACCCACTTTTTAAAGCTGTCGAGCTAGATTAAATGGATTGTCTATAACGAAACCAGCAACAGTGAGTAAAAAGCCTTCCCAGCTGAAAAACAGGTCTGTTAATTCCCTTTCAGTGCTCTTTGCTGTTCCGTAAGGTGTCTGATTTTAATTCTGTTTCCTTAACACATTAATAACAGGACACAGCCCCAGGTAATTACTCTTTGCTGCTGGAAATGAAACTGGAAGTATTTGAGCCTCCTGTGCTGGCGAAGGGTTTACCGGCTGGGTCATGGGGGACTGCACTGAAATTACTTTGCAGATTTTGCTTCCTTGGTTTGGAATTTGTGAATGATCAGCAAGTGGTTTTCTGCCATCAATCGGGAGCTGTACTTTATCTGAATTATTTAGATGAGAGACCCAAATTCTGGTCTCGATTTCTCTTAAGCAAAAACTGTAAAAGTAAAAGCTGCTTTCAGATTGAAATATGATGTTTCATGTTTTGGGACTGAACCTGAGGGGCCTTGCAGCACACATTCCCCAATCAGCTACACATCTGGAGAGCATCCCCCATAGAGCCTCTCTGAATTTAGGAATTAAAAAGCAGAATCCATTTGCTCAAGTCCCCAAGCAAAGCAATTTGGACTTTGATTTCTTGTAGCATCTTTTGGCTGATTTATGCTATGATTAAAATTTTTGTTGCTGATGATGCATTATGCATGCAATATCTGATGAAGTAAGATCACAGTAAAATCTAAAAATAGAGTCATTCAAGTATTCTTAAAAGAAAACCTGACATGAATACTAGCTCACACATCAATGAAACTGAGCTGCAAAGGCAGACTCCTCTTATCCGCACTTCATGCAGAATTTAAAGCATAGACAGATCTCTGTTGCACACATTTCTACAATCTAGACCTCAGAGGTGATTTGATTTAATTTAGTTTAATTTAATGAGACAAGAGGACTGGCAAGGTGTACACTGAGTTCTTCCACATAGCAGAGGTTGATAGTTTTACCCATTTTGCCCTACACGGTTGATGTGTTGCAGTTGGCTGGTGTGACTACTCCTCAGCAGACCAGTGGGTGCCACCACAAGTCAGGGGCAGTGTTTCAAAACAGCTTTTATTTTGTCTCAAATAAAAGAATGAAACAACTCAACCTTATCGACATCAACAGAGGAAAACATCTTTCTCTCTTTCAAACTAAACAGCCACAACCTAAACATCTGCTCTCTGCCTGAATCATTTATTCTCTCCTTGATTTGAAAATGTGCTCGGGAAGGTTCAGGGCTTAAGGCTGATTCCCACATCCTGCTTATTGGTGTCCTAGTAGGAGGATCAGCTGCCTTCCTGAGTCATTTGGAACCCTAAACCCTGTTGCAGTGTCCCCTTCCCTTGGAATGGACATCTCTAAGGGTGAGAACATCATTCAGCCTCCTCCAGGGTGACAGGGAAGGTAAGGAGTGAGTGTTTGGTCAGCTGAACAGAGCCGTACACGTTTTAATCTGTATCTTCACTGACTGAACATGTCTTTGTGGGTAAGACACAGTTATCCAGCACAAGATAGGGGATCCACTCATCCTCAGGCAGCACATCACCTCAATTTTGCCCCCTTCACATAGCTTGAAAGAGGAAGAAGTGGGTAGAGAGATCCTGAAAAGTTACAGTAAGGGATTCTTCCAGTTTAAGTATGGAAGAATACAATGAAAGGTACAGAAAACATAAGTGACAACTAGAGAAATGTGGATTGTTTGGAAAGAGGAGAGTGATGGAGAAAGCAGTGTGACTTCTGGACTCTTCCACTCCCAGAGCCCAAGCGATCTTCAAAGCTTCTCCAGAGTGTGTTTTAATGTTCGCTTCCATGCTGACATCGCTTTCCTCTTCTCTGGAGTTAACCCTGAAGAATACAGGTCTCCCTTTGAAAAATGCTTGATGCAATTTATTATTTTGGTTTCAGTGTGATAGTATCTACTGTCAGCACATGGGAATCGACAGCGGGCTTTGGTTTTGAACACAACAGTTATAAACAGCCCTGCCTGTAGAGAGCATGGAGTTGACCTTGCAAACACTGTGTACAGGATTGACGTTGGCTCGCTCCTTAGTGAAGGGATTTGTTTGTTTTACCTCTGTACCTTCAGCAGTGGAAGGCTCTGACAGAATATCAAACAAGGGGTTATTTGCCAGGCATTTCAAGACGGCCTTCCCCTGAAATCGAGATTTCATCGCTTTGAGACTTGAGAAAAAAGCATTTTTGTTGCTTTCCCCACTGCAGCGCATAGTGTCTCTAGCTGGATCATTTGAGACATATTTGCAGTATTTAAGTAAGCTTTCACTACTTCACACACAAAAAAGATAGGCTTTTGGTAAGTGTACGTAGAACAATTAGCCTCTTAACATTCAGCAAAAGAGAGATGACTTTAATTATTTCATTTGCAATTGCTACTTCTAGTCTGTTTTGTTTTGAATAACACAGCTATGGTTATTGAATATTGTTATTGAATAACACAACTATGTGTTATTGAATAACACAGCTTTGTAGCACAACCAGAGAAATCAACAGTGAGGTAGACACGCTTGCAAGCAAAGCTACGTGCAACCTGTCTTCATGCCGTGCTTGATTCTTACCCTTTAAAATTGGTCAAATGAGGGCTCTACATTGTCTGCTAGCACCTCCATATTCAATATTATAAACAGTGTTTAATGCATGGAGATTTGCCCTCCCTACGGTGAGTAACACTGACTATAGCAGCCTGTTACTTAATAGCATGTGACAGAATTGCTGCTTTTGCTGATATTGTGTGGATTTGTACTTTCAGAGCCGAAAGCTCCAGGTTTATTCTCAGTAAATGACAGTAGCGCTAGTGCCTGTGCACATGCATTATTTACATAGAAACAAAATTAAAACTTTGACAGAGAAGAATATTTTAAGTAGATTGTTTCTGCTTTCATGAAGCAATGGGAAGCAATGATGCCGTAACTGAGAGAATAACACAGTTAGATCCATCTTTGATACACCCAGAAGTGACAATGCAATTTTGCCAAGGGTGAAAGTATTCTAGACCCGTTCCTAACTAATGAGCTAGTGATCCATCTCCCCATCAAATAAGGTACTTCCACACCATGATATTTTGAAAATTACATGAAATCCATACAACATAACTGCATCCTGAGAATTCTTTTTAAATTATTCAAATCTATAAGAAAGAGAAATCCAGCAGCCAGAATGTCATTTATTTTTCTGTGAATCTGACAATCTAAATAGTATGCATTTGAGACTGCAGTAAGTTGGATTGCTTGCTGGTTTTGTCCTAAATTTATAAAAGTCACATGAAAGCTCCTTTCTATCCACTAAAAAAGCAGTTCTTCCCTGATCTACATTCTTAAACAATGGAGGAAAATATTTCATTTAAGCCAGCCAAGGCAAGAATATCCAATATCTATTGGGAAAATAAGTAGTTTTGGCTCCTGAAATGTTAATAGAAATATGAATCTCTGCAGTATCAAACTCATATAAAATTTTCAATAGTTTTAGAAGTAAAACTTATGAGCATGCTTACTGAAAAGTCTAGTCTATTATTGTGAAGGTAAAAAAAAAAAATTATTCACCCATGCTCACACACTCTGCAGATTTGCTTTTATATTTAGACTTGGTTCTTAATGTATAGCTGTTTACAAAGGTTTAAGGTGAAACTCCATTTCTGTTCCACTTCCTTCCCTCCCCCTCTCGAAAATGGATTTTTCAAAACAAATATTTTTTTAAGATTTTCTATTTCAGGAAAGATGCATTTCCATTCAGTTACATGAGACCAATTCTGCAGCAGTCCTCAGGGATATGACAACTTAAAGATTATTTTTAAACATATCTAATTCTCACTACTGCCTTATGTTCTGAATATGTTTCTCTTGTTTCTCCCCTTCTTCATTCCTTGGAAAAATCTTGGCTTTATTGTGATATGAATTGATACAGTTCTTCAATTTCTAAATGAAACATTTTGAATCCATTTTGATTTTACAGATTAATTCCTGAACTACTGACGTCAGTCAGAATTTTGCTATACTTTTAAAATACATCCTACAGCTCAGTAACCTAATGGCAGACATATGATGTATGGTCCAGTTCCATTTAAGGTGTTAAGCTTGTGCTTCAGCCTCATTCCACTTAAATGATCCTTGTCATGAATACTCCACCAATTTTGACTATCTGAGAAAAAAGGAGAGGCATAATTTGCTGTTAAAAGGTAAAATATTTGGTCTATTGGAGACACACCTGGCGAGCACATTCTGATGCCAGCTGGTTCCCAAGGGAGGGCGGTGTCCTCTTTGACTGCTTCCATTGGAGCCAAGTATCTGCACCCCTGAGGATCTCACCTCTGGCAGGAGGACACGCAAGGGAAGACAGTCCTCTTAGATAGTGGGTTTCAATACATTGGAGGTTTAAACATCAAATCAAACACTTCATACCCAAACCTGCAAATCCCTGACAGTCAGGTCACAGAACCATGGCTTGGTATGGTCCTGGTTAGACTCTTTACCAAGCTTTTCGTTTTTGATGTAGCTCTAATAATATGTGAGATGCACAGAGGAAGAGAGTGGAAAACACTATCCTGCATGAGGGCCTGAAGGATTTAACTAAAACCAGACTGAAATTAGCCTGACCCTGTGAGGTGTTTTAGCACCACGGAAACACAGTTCTCTTACTAGAATAGAATGAAAGGGAACATTTTCAAAGCTGATCTGGCCAAAAGAGTGAGGATCACTTGTGAATGGACATATTTAGCTGTTTCCAGGTCAGGAAAGCATCTGTGTTTGTGATTACACAATACCAGGTGCTTGAGAATTGCCCTAAATAGGGACAACACTGCAGATCTAAGGTCTCATTGGGCTCCGACACAATGCTTAGCTCGGTGTTTATGAACAAAAAAGCGATCAGATATGACAAAGAGTAACAAATTATGTTTACTATGAAAAAGGAGATAAATTCACCTTTTTTCAAATCATACTTCAGTTTTACCGTCTGCTCAGCACAAGTGAGAATTACACTGGAGGGCAGAAGTCTGCTGCTGATGGATCAACAAAGCCTCTCTAAATTTGATAGCTGAATAATTAAGAAAGACAGTGCTTCCGTCAATCGTCTCGTAACCATGAATTGCTTCAGTGCTATATTTACAGCTTTTACATAATCTTAAAGGTTGCTTATGATATAATGAAAAAACCCAGCAGGTTGCCAGCTTAAATAATATTTCATGTGTGTGTTAAAATGAGTTATCCATCCCTATTCATTTATGTCATTACAGTCCTGGGACTCGGGCAATCTTCATTTTGGTTTATTTACAGTATTATAATAAATTTTGCTGCAGTATGGAGCTAAACTATTTTTTAAATACTGATGCAGATTGGATTATTACTCAAAAGTAGAACAAAAAAATCAACAGATGTAAGTTATATTTAAACTAATTACCAACACATCACAGCAGAAACAGGCACATGGCGCGTGGATTCTTTTTCCTGTACCAGCCATCTGATCCATGCCTGTGATCATTAATTTAGCACATGCTGAATTGTATTTTCAAATACATCTCAAAAAAAATCAACATGTTCTTCAGTTTTCAGATTCCAGTCATTCTGTTGTGGACACCCTTCATTTAAAGGCTATCTGGACCTTGATAGCCAACAGCATTATTTATCAATTAAACATCTAATGGCCCAGTTCTGCTGATGTTGAAATTATTACATGACGGTTGCCTCTTGGCAGCAATCACTGAATATCCAGAGTGAAATTTATCAGCTGCCACAAATTGAACTCAAACTAAAGTTTTATAGTAAGAGGTAGGTGTGGAGGTAAAGAAGGGAAGAAAGGTCAGAACACACCCTTGCCAATAGGTTTGGTGAGCCGTAGTTTATGAGTTGTCTTTGAATCTCCCACCAGCTGGACTTCTAGCAAGTCCCCAGTAAAATTGTAACAAATGCAGATTGAACTGGGATTTACACAGCAAAAAGTTGTGCTAGGGCTTCAGTTTAAAACGTGTACTTCTGAAGAACTAGGCAATAAAAACTCCAGAATAGTGTGAAAGAGAACAAGTAAAATATGAACAAATGCAATTCCAAGAGCTGTCCACTTCACATTAGCAAGATGGCTCTCATGAATCAAGTTACTTGCATTAACAAGATGCTGCAGTTTGCACCCTTTGTTAGAAAGGAAAACTGTCTCTCTTTCACATGCAGAAATTGCATGTTTTTACAGTTATTCAAGGTCCTTGCAGAGGAGGTTTCTGAGTCATGCGGCTTTTTATTTCATTAGCAACAATATTACCACGATGAGTGATATTAAACCTACATGAAGAACAGCACAAATATTTGAAACATTAGCATTGGCAAGAAAGATAGCAAACCTGTTGCTGCCTAGTGCCTATTCTAGAGCCTGAAAACATAGACTTGGTGGCTGTTGCTGAGGGAGACGCTGACATTTATATAGAGAGGTTAGTAGTTAGTGTTGGGCAGGAAAGATGGACCTTTCTAGCAATAGTAGATGCTATCCTGTCTCTAAAATGTCTCTGAGGCTCTAAACTTGGGTCTCCAATGAAACCCAGCTCTTTGTCATCTTCCTTTCTTCTGCCACCACTCAGCTTCTGACATGGTGGCAAAAGAATGGGACAAAATTTGGTATTGCGGAAACCAGTGAGATTTTCTAAAGGTTCCTAATGCACCTGTAGTCAATGGCATCATTGACAGCTGAAAGGCAAAGTAAAATCCATATTAAGCCAAACACATATGAGTGATCTGTGTTTATTTGGTTTTTAATATCTATATGACTGTAGTACTGTAGACCCCAGCAACTTAGACTTTAACAAGTTGAACTTCATAAGGAAGGAAGGAAATAATTATCCTGCTTTATATATGGAAAATGGAGATATATAAAGATTACATTGGAAATCTCCAAAAAAGCAGGGAATAAAAAACAGATTACAAGAAGTTCAGGCTGTTGTACAGAGCTGGGGAGATCTTTACACTGGTCTTATTGCCTGGCAGAAATGCAGCTTCTCCCCTTCCCATCTGACTACCAAAGAGGCGTCTGTCCCAATAGGCAGAACCGTGTACTCCAGCTTGGGTGGGCACTCTGGAGGGTGTTGGAAATGAGAGGGATCTGTGTGTTTGTCAACAAAGTTAGGAATTATTCGTCAATCAAACAGCACCGCAGTACAAAATTTCTTAAGATCACCCGTTACCTACCCTAACTCTTCCATTGGTCGCCTTTGTGAGGCCATCTCATGACCCCATCCTTATGGAAGCACAGACCTCCCAGTTTTCCCAAACCCTCAGCTTCCTTTAGCCCCAGGGAGCTGCCATTTCCACAGCTCTCCTTCATCTCGGGTCTCCTGGTTCCTCCGCTCCCTCACTGCTTGAGGTGAGCTTAGCAGAAGAGGCAGAGGAGGGAAGGGGACTGTGTGAGGGGCACCATGTCAGGTACCTCCACCTGGTACACGATGCGATCGTTTCTGATAGACCTGAATGGTGCTTATAGCCAAGGTGGGCAGCCAGGCAGCACTGGTGAGGAGAAACTCTCGGTGTGGCCATCCATGCCTCTGAGAAAGGGAGTGGTTGCTCTTGCTGGCTGCTCTTCAGGAACACTCACTGTCACAAATTCCCCTGCCTCAGACTGGCACATAGGGCTTGATCTGTGCCCTGCAGGTCCACATCCCACATGCATCGGGTACTAAAGGGTGAGGGCTGCAGGAATGGTTTATTGCAGACCATCCACAGAGGTGGATGGTCTTCCTTCTCCTCAGCCTGAGACTGACACAGCACCAAAGTGCCACAGGAGTGATCTCATTCAGCCCCTGCCTCCGCAGGCTCTGCTCATCCTCTGCCCCTATTAATAAAGACCAGTTCGAGAACAGCAGGCAGGGAGGTGGGTGGTAGCTAGGGGGAGGATTAAGAAATAGCAAGCTGAGGTTGTTAGAACAGTAAGAGAGCCAAGTGTGAGGTCTTTGATATTTTAAAGTACAGTTCACAAGGAACCTACAAAATCACAGTTTCCCAGGCAGATGCAACACACCATAATCTTGTACAAATACTCTAGCCCTTCTGCAACACAGAGATAATTTAGAAGGAAGGTATATTAAGTGTCCCGGCATTGCTTTTCTAACATCTGTGAAAGCCTCTTTGCATCTCTCCAAAGAAGAGCTTCTTATATGGGAAAACTGAATAAGCTGCCTTTTGTTTTCAGGCGAGCTCTACAGCAGAGAGGCTGTGGAGGATCAAGCTGTGAAGCAAACAACAAACACCACCTCCACATGGCTAGGCTACAAACATGCTAATATGTTAGTATATCCATACTGTATATTCATAGTATATTCAAAATTCTGTGATACCTGGTAGGATACAGACTACCATCCCCTCACCTGTAGACTGCTAGGATGTGACAGCTAAGAACTGTTAAGTTTTTCATTGTCAGAGTCCACAACTTTCCACTAACAGCCCTAAACATAAAAATCCCTTCCCTTCCCTTCCTTGCATGCCATGCAGACTGACTGTTGGCCAGGTCTCATTCCACTGCAGAGTGGACTTTAGCTCCAGGCACCAAGAACTTGCCTCAGTTTTCAGAGAAATTGTAACAGAAGGAAATGAATAACAAGCAGTAGCGGAAAGGTCTAGGGTAACGAGAGTAATGGGAAGCATTAACACGAATTGACTGTGCTCTTAATTCCCAGTCAACAGGTTTGGTGGCAATGCACCAGCAGTTCAGCTGGTTTCTCATGGCAGCTGCTGCTTTAAGCCAAAGTGGGTTTTGAAGTGAGGCTGAGGTGCAGACAAGTTGACAGGCTTAAAACTTTTAAAATTATATTTATCTCACATAAGGAAAGTGGCAGAAAGGCATTTGGGCAGGGAGGAGGATTTAAATCAATAATACAGCCACCTAAAAAGCAAAGGAAGGAGCCAACGTAGCTGCTAACTGATAAGAAGGACAGGTAGGGCAGAAGTGACTGGAGAACTTTGAAGATTAGAAGGATAAACTGGGATGTGCTCTAGGGAAGGAGGATGTGAGAAGAATTAGCAGACTCAGAGCAGCAAAGCAGGATGATAATTGCAGCAGTAATTATACTTAAGGCAATACTGGAGATATCACAAGATCTGGACAAAAAGTAACAGGGCCACAGCAAATTGTCAGCCATGCACAGCTCCCCACTTGCTGTTCCCACTCACACATTTCTTCACATTGCTGCCACCAGTGCTGCAACCAGAGCTGACAATGTCCTGCTCGTGCACTTAGACCCAGTACAGTGTTCACACTAACTGCATCTGCTGCTGAAAGCCCATTCTGAACAAAATAAACCGTCTCAAAATGCCGAGACAGAACTGAGTCTCTGGGTCTACTCATCTCTTTCTGCACTTCTGGTTTGACATAAGGCTGTGTTTTTAGAAGCAGGCTGCAGACAGCTTCCGACCAGATTCTGCTAAGTGCTGTGTCTAAAGTAAATCATTTAATAACGCTTCTTTCCAGATCTTGCATAAAAAAGGCTCTATGGAATTGTTAGTTTAGCACTTAAGGGATTTTTTTCTCTACCCCCTCCCTCCCCCCCCACCTCTTCTCTTAACAGTCTCTGATACCCTCATTTGTTATTAGAGAATTAAATTCTGACTTCATTGGAGATTTTGGGGTTTTTCTTAGTTGGTTGTTTGGGTTGGGGTTTTTTGTTTTGTTTTGTTTTGTTTTTTCCTCCTGGTGAGGACAGAGAGCAGTATGGTCTGTATAAAAGAAAGGAAAACAGATGCAGTTCTTAACTATACAGGAGAAAAGAGAACCTCCCCCCTGCAGCACTCCCTTGCTAAGGGAGTAGATAGCTGAAGCTGGGAGGTAATACTGCTGATTCATTTTCAGGGTTGTTTTACTGGTGTGGGAGTTATACAAGAAAGAATAAACTAAAAAATGCTTGTTTTGCCATTTACTCTTGGAGACTTTGCACATTGTGCTGTTTTTCTTGCTTATGTGGACAGTGATTCTACCATCTTCTCCCCACTTTAAAGAGTTAACTCTTTAAAGATGCTCTGTGTAATGTGTTAAGTAACACTTTGTTTCAGGCAGGTGTCTTTGAGTCTATCTACTTACTACTGGGTTTACTGAGAAAAGACTAATAGCCTCTTTCAGACCTTGAAACCACATAATTTCAGCAGTGTAACTTAATGGCTTATTAGGAGGAAACTGTATAGTCGTTCTGGGAATGAGTAAAGGTCCCTCAGCCCATCAATGTTTGTCCAGCCCTTGTACTCCACTTCCCCTAGGGCAACCTCTAATCTGTTTTCAATGATCCCTATATTTTTTGCCTCAACCACCTTGCTTTGGAAGCAATGTGCACATTTATGGGTCTGTTTACCAGCCTCAGACTGGAGCTTGTTTTTCTTTGTTTTATTTGCCTTTCTCTTAGAAAGAAAATCCCAGGGCAAAACCCTTGCTACAAACCACACCCTGAGCTCTGAGGGTGATCTTTGTCTTTCCTTTTACTGGCAGTTTTTTAACTCATGCAGAGTCATGATACACCTCTCTTGCCTCCTTTTTTCAGTAAAAAAAGGGGGAAACAAGTTACATGTTTCTTCTCTTTTCTTTCTCTTGTTTCACTATATAGTATCCTCATGTATTGGAAATCTTATGGCACTGAGACCTAAGCCAGTACCCAAGGTCAGAACTGGGTGTTGAATATGTGTCACCACAGGGTAGATTTAAAAAAAAACACTAGTATTGAGCTCTGAAGGAATAAAATGGATTTTTTTTCTGGGGTTTGCTATTGCCTGAAATACGTCATTTTACACTGAGCTTTTTTGGTTAGATACTCTTTTCTTCTTTACCAGGTGGCTTCTTTTAGGGGGCAGATTTTCCCAGAAACACTTTAATTAAGAAACAAATAGAAACCAAAATCTCATTTTCTTGAATACGGCAGGTCCACAGCACGTAGTCTGATAAAACCCAGACCTCTCACAAGACATGTGAGCCCTGGCAGTCTCTGTCTCCCAGAGGCTTTAGTGAGGTCTCCAATTGTCTCTTGCACCAAAACACATCCCATCTCATCTCCTTCAGGCCCAACAACTTTACTGGGGTCCAGGCTGTTTCAGATTAAAAATATTCACCTGAGAAGCTTCCTTCAGTTTAAAAACTGTTAAAAGCTGCTTCTCCCATGACAGAGCATAATCCACACTTAAGGAGCAACCAGACTGTATGGGGCAAAGAAACAAAAACCCTTATATCAGAAATGTGGTTTGTTTTTTTGTTTATTTGCTTGAGGTTTTTTTATACTTGTAAAAAAACAGAATGGAAGAAGCAGTGAAAAGAAAGATTTTTGGGATGGTGTATAATGGTTACTAAGAAAATTATCTTTATTTAATAGAACCATTCAGTGATGGAGTCTCATACTGTTTACCTTATCTTGACCTGTGTTTAAGTGCTTTTAGCATGATTGCTAAAGAAAAAAAGAGATAGTTTCATTCCTGGAATGTCATACTGCAATGTCTAAGGGAAGTACAGAGTCAGTTTCTCAGGCTGGAAGCATGCAAAGCATTTTAACCAGGAGCTGGGAAGGAGGAGGGCTTAGCTCCATGGTCGTTTGTCCTCTCCATAATGCGGTGCAGAGCATGTGCCCAAGGTGATGTTAATGGGGAAGGCTACAACTTCCTTACACACTTCTGTCAACCATTCTGTTTATGGTTTCATAGGTTAGAACAAATGAAACTTCACTTAGAAACTGAATGCAGCCTGTGCGCATCACAGAAATCCACTGCCGGATACTTACATTCAGGTACAACATACCTGGCTGCCATGTTTAGCATAAATTCAAACCTTTTCCTGCTGCGAAGTTCTCGCTGTGTGATGCAGAACAGTTGTACACAGACCTGCTGACCAAGCTGTTCAAATACAACAAAATTCTCCCTGTTTTTTCCTATGCCTATTTATAAGGTTGGTTTATAGGCTCTCACTTCTGCTGGTGTCCATTCATGAATCAGTCCATGAACACTGCTGTTTTGTCCTGTGTCCATTCACATCCTTAGCCCTTGAGCTGCGGTAATTAGGAATGGTACTTTGTAGAGCATTGCTATTTTCACCTTTAGCTTTGGGAGTACTTGGAGGGAAGCTAATGGATTAAAACTGGCTATATGAAACTAGCAATATTTGTATAAACAGCTGTTTATACAAAAATGAGAACAGCAGAAATGTTTTCATTAGAAAAAGAAAAAGGTGGCAAATTATATTTTCCAAATTTGGACCACATTTGCACCGGATGCATCTCCATGAAAAAGCATTGAACTTACATCAGCGAGTTTAATTGTGCCTTTACCATGGCCCAGTGTGTTTCTCTTTTGTTCTTTCTTGATTACTCCCTTGTTCAACATGATTGCTAGTTTTCAATATGCAGCACCCCAGTTGAGCTATTTGCATTCATTAACCTTTCAACCTGCATTTTGGAGTTCGGTTTGACTTTTCAGCTTTGCTTTTACTCTTTCTTTTCTCTTTCTCTGCTAAATTCCTTCCCTCACCCCCAACTCTTCCTCCTGAACTAAAGAAAGTCAGAGACACACTTTGGCTAAAAGGAGCACAAATTCTAAAACGTAATTCTCTGTGCAAATGAGCCCTCCAGATAAACCTACTAGTGGTTTTTAGTTCATTGATTTCTTGGATGTTGTCAAGCAATTCTTTGCACTGTTGCACCTTCCCTCAGTGCTTCCCCTTACAAAGCTCCCATATTTTTCTGTTCCCACCGGCCCCATATTTGACTACTGACTGCAGAAGTATAGCCTGATTTTTACAGCACTGCAGGGTTCTTCAGGCCAATCCCAAATGATGCCTCTAATTGTAGCTTGGACCTAATCTTTGAGTCTTGTTTTCTCCTCCGATAGTTGCTATCAGCTCTATCTGTTCACTTCAAGTTTTTGCTGTCTAGTTGAATGGCTCACGTCAGTCATAGCTGCAGGGACGTAATTGTCCTTGCCATCTTGTTTGACTTTGAATGCTTCATTGGCAATGCGCAAAATCCACTAAGATTGCGTTTGGACTTCATGCAGATACTTAATGTTGCCCATGATCCTGGTCCTCCCAGTTGTACCCCTCTTCCCGTTCACACTGCATGTTCAGATTTTCTTCCTTCTGAAGTGTTTCTCACTTCTTATGTTCAGATGAAGTCTCAATCATCTTTGTTGTAGCTGCTCTTCTGACAAAGGACTTGATGCAAATCTCAGTTCAGCGGATGGGTCCTGACTCATGCATTTAGGATAAATCTGTTTCAGAGTTGATAACAGGTAACACATGAAGCAGCTACACTAGTTCTGGTAACTGAGCTAGTTCAGGGCACCTCTCCCCTAAAAGGCAGTGTGCCATGCGGAACTGCCATGGGCTAACCCCAGGTGAGTAACTCCATTGAGCAAATCACCTCAGTCCACTAAAAAATTCCCCCAGACATCTGAGGTTTCTTCTTCTTTTTTGTATTGTTTTCCTGTGTCCCCTGATGTACAAGGTAAAGGTGCTGAGGCTGGATATTGACGCCTGTGATGACTTCTCTCTGGATTGTTTCTTACAGATGGGGAAGAGGAGGGTTTGCATAGGCAGGAAAGGAAAAGAAGATTGGTCATGAGAGGATATCTGTTAAAATCTAGTTTTCACTTTGAAAAAAACCCCACAAACAACAAAAACCCACAAAGAACCTTTGGAAACCTGAAGGAGGAGATGTGAAGATCAAGGAGTATTGACCGATTTCAAGTTTTCAATCTTTAGAAATGCATTCATACTCCATTTGTCATTTCTGCACTGTAATTTCCCTCTGGCTGGTCCTATCTGGCCTACAGTGGCTTGGCTCCATTGCAGAAGCCCTTCCTTGATCCTTCTGATCTCACATTTCACTTTTTCTTCCCTTCTAATGAATGATGTCTCTTCCAGAAGCAAAGATGTTCTTTTTCCTGCTGTCCTGTAACAATCCTCTTATCACCTCCTGTGTGCCTTTTGCTGTTGAAGTCTGCATTTGCTGTACTGCGTTATGTCATTCGCAAGTCAATGGTAGGTATTTGCAAGTGGCAACTTGGCACTTACTTCTCTGAGCAAGATGTTACCCTGGGAGTAAAATTCCAAGCCAGAGCAAGTGTTGGGGGAAATATGTTAAACAGGGATAGAAAAAATGGTTACCCTGGGTTATGTTTTCATTAAAAAGACCTTTTCAAATTGTGTTGAATGGTGGTAACATGAGAAGGTATGACCCTAGCTCCAGTACATCTGGATTACTGGATTAATTCCTGTTGTATACAGGATCACAGCAAAACAGAAAACTTTTTGGGGTACAGTAACAGGTAGTTTCCTTATCTGGAAAATCATCTCCTATAGAAAATGGCATGGCAGAAGCCTGTATCAGAACTGAGCAGTGTCCCTGTTGTTTCCTCTTAGCAGTGAAGAACACGGAAATGAGGATGCTGAAGGTTCAAACAAGCCTCAGAAGTGCAAAATTTCTCACCCAAGAAGGAGGAAACCAATTTAAGATAATGAGACTGGAATAAATAGCTTTTCTTTTTTTTTTTTTTTCCTTCTTTTCTCCCCTCTTTTTTCTTTTTAATTTTGCAAATGAAGAAACTTATTTTTAAACAGGTACTTAAATTCTCATCTAATCACACAGAGCTGGCACATTAGAAAGAACAATTTAAGTAGCAGGAGGCTGGGGATAGGACTCTGGGTGTCATCACCACGATACGGTCAGACCGTTGCAGTGCCCAGGGCCAGGGCCAGAATTACAGGAACAGAGTAGCCCTATTGCTGCTGTTTGAACATGGAGCCATTCTGCCTCTTTGCTTCTTGGTTTTCTCTTGGTCCTGGAGAAGATGGCACCTACTGCCTGGCTTTCAGCAGTTCCCAAAGCATGCTCTGGGCCTCCTGAGCTCTTCTCACCTTGAGTGTGTTTACTGTCTAGTAAGAGAACATGTTGTAGGGAGATAAAAACTCTGAATAACAAAGGATAAAGAAGCAAATAAATCATATTTCAGACTTCTGTTATAGGTTGCTCTGAACAGGAACTGTGGCCTGTTATCCACAGCCCTGAGCACAGGATATTACAGAAGAGCTACTTTTGGATGTTTTTTGCAGCTGAGTTGGGTAAAATGAACAAACTCCTCCTTATGAGTTACTTTGGATGAGGGTTTGTGGTTTGTTTTTTTTTTTTTTGTTAGAGAGAGAGAAGCACACTCTTTTTAAATTAAAAGAAAATTTGCCTTTCTGCCTGAGGGTGTCAGCAGATATTTGGAATTCTCCTGGAAAAAAAAGAGGTGGTGAGTCTGCCTTAAAAACAAACTCCACTTTCTGCAGTCTTCTGAAAGAACATTTCTGCACCAGCAAGAGTTTATCAGCTTCTTTATAATATTTGGCTGGGAGACCTGAAGGAACATAAGGTTTCCTGGAGGCTTGTACACCATGACCCGCATTTTATGACTACCAGTGGTCCCCACTTGACTTAAAATCCTTGCACATTAACTTTACTGATAGCTTGCACGTGGTTTTTGCCATCAGTGGTAGTCTTCAGCAGCCCAAGTTGTATTTGAAATTTGAACTCTATGGGTTATCTGTCTTTGGATGCCTTTGGCCTCAGATGGCTTCTGTCTTGAAAGATGATGTGATGGCAGTGGCCAGACAGACCAAGGCTGAGTTTTTCAGGCTCACTGAGCTCCCACCAGGAATTTGGAATATGTCCTTCTGTTCTTACCATCTTTTCTTGATGAGAACTGCTCCTGGTCACAGCTGGTGTATGGCTGTCACTTTGTGATCAGTATGTAGCATTTATGAACTCTGTGACTACTATGGAACTTCTGGCTCAGTTGTTAAAGTAAAAAGGCCAGAACGTACCCTTGTTCCCCATGTGGTGTGAATGGTGACTGTGATTTTAAGACTGATACTCCCACATCAAAGTACAACTGAGAGCAAAGGCTTTAGTTTCCAAAGGAGGCAGTAGTCCCAACAAGTTTGAGTAGTCAGGTACCTCCTCTTGTAATTGGGCAGGAAACTATGCAACCTGCTCGACAGTACATTTTAGTGTATGGATTACTCACCCTGAGGCTCCATTAAGGTTTTGCCATGAGTCTTGCACAAAGGCAGCTGTATCTCAGTGAGAAGCTGCTGGACGCACTCCATTACTTAGGAATAAATACCTTACACTGAAGGTGGTGTTGCTCAAACAGCTGCTTGGACCTCCCCATGCCACCAGTAGGTAGCACATTGACAAAACAGAGCAGAAGAGTGTGAGCCACCGTCACTCCTGGGGCTATAAACAGGGAGTCTTGCCCTTCTCCCAAGCCTGTCTTGCAGCACTTGATGTTGATCCTTACCTCTGCTTTGCATGAGAGTGAGTGAGCTGCCACTTTCCGCGAGTGAATGGGTTTCGAACACAATCGTCCTCTTTTGGTCCCCTCATTCCTACCTGCACACGCTGGCAGAAGGAAAAACACTGATGTTAACTGATACATATGTCCATGTTGTTTTCCCCACATTTATTTCATATCCTGAGTAGGATGTTACTGTTAGTTTAGATTTTTGTTGAGGAGGCTTGCTGTATGGCTTACAGTATTTAGTAATGAACAGTTAGATACACATGGCAATTTCTCCCTTGCACTTATTTTTCTCTTAGTGATCTATTGTTAGCTTTCAAATCTGTGTTGATTCTTTCAAGACGTCACCCAAACAACTAAAAAACTTATCTGCATCCTGAAGCCATTTCAGTTAGATGTGCCTTGAAAACTTAGAAGCATTGACAAAATGTCTAATTTCACTGCTATTTCTGTAGACAAGGTGAAATACCTTGTGTGCATATACTCTGATTCGCAGCACTTAACACCGTGAGCAATTGAGCTTCCTGAATCTCTTAATAGATTTTTTGCCACTGTTGTGCTTTCATTTATTTTGTAATGGCGATAACTGACCCATTTTTATATGAGTGTAATTTATATGATTTTAATCTGAATTTTTCTATATTTCCAGCTGTACTTAATATCCTTCTTCTAAACTAATATGCTTATTTCTTCTCCCCCAAAGTATTCCATTCTTACCCAGAAATGTGGTATTTGACTACACACAGAAATAATTTCCACTTCCATCAAGGTTCAAATTGATTCTTTGTGTTAAAGTCACAGTGTCCAATATTGTATATTTATTCTACAGATGGCTATCTTAAACTCATGTAAAATATTTCATAAGATGCTCTTTCTCATCTTCTTTCCAGTCAAATGCATAAGGAAAATGGAAATAATGCATCAGGTATACGGTCATAGTTTATTTTTCATGTTCAATTACTGGGATTGGTTCCCAGAACATAGCTCAGCTGCTTCCAGAAATAGTTCTTTAAAATCAGACTGAAGCCCCAAATCCCAAAGTGAAATCTGAGAGATGCTGAATGAAATGAGAGCAAAAAGAGGTTTTCACACACCTCTGTGAATCTAGCCCATTGCATTTCAGACACCTATCGTTGATATTTTCCCCCCTGTGTTTCCACATCTTATTTATATTCGATACATAAAGTTTTTGCTCTTTCCTAGATATTTTCATTCACTGTAGAAGAAATTCAGCTGGTTATTAAAGAGAATTTCCTCTCTCCTTCCTCCCTAAAAAACATTCATCTGGGGGTAGCAGGGTAAATTTCTATTCTGAACCTATATCAAGCTGTTGAGCTCCTCTCTAAACAACTGTAAACAGAGTCACATATTTAAAATGTGAAACCCCTCAGACAGAAAATCCTACACCTTATTATTTTTATGTGTACTGCAGCTGCTGCAGTGTAGCATAGCACATTATGGGGCCAGTCTGGGCTTTCTGTTGGTGTGCACTCTAGAAGTAGAAAAGCAGGAAGAGCAAAAACATTAAAAAACCCTAGCCAGCAGTTCCCAGGTGGAGTCGGTGTTCTTGCTCACCTTAGCCACTTGTGCCTCCTGCTGCCCAGTCATTCCCAGTATTTCTCAGTCAGCTGTGCTCCTTGAAAAAGAAGTGCATGTGGGGAATACCAGTGTGGAGGTACAGCTCTACCAATAACACGGAGAGACATCAAAGGGCAAGGAGATCTTTTGGAGTGTGCCAACAGGGCAATGAAGGCAGGACCTTGTACAAAATGGAATGCCTTACTGTGTTAAAAAAATGCTCTAGGTGAATCATTATCAGCTTTAAAGGTTGGGAGCATCCTTATTGTAATTCCTGTATCTGTGAATATAGCATTACTTTAACAATGAGTGTATATTTGATATTAATCAGGTGCTACAACTTTCCATAACAACAAGCAGGAAAAACTGACAGGCTTGTCACAGCAGGTGAAATAATTTGCCTGCTTAATTTGTAGAGACAGAAGGAGGGTTGTGTTTGTCCTTCACTATTAGGGCATCTAACATACAGGAATTCCATCAGAGGAACTTGGAGGCAGGAAAGAAAGTCAACATGTGAAGCATGAAACATAAATAGCAGGATGTGCAATAAATGTTCCTTGGCGTTGCTAAGCAATATGCCAGGCGTGGGCAAGAGCGATGCCATCCTGGGAGCGCTCCAAGTTGCCAGCCCTTAATGGAATATTCTTCTGCCCAAGATGTCCAAAAGGCGGAATGCATTTGAGAACTAGGGGAAGTGGAGTGCATTAGGAAACTACTGAGGAGAAGTAACAGCTTTTGAAATGCACCTCCATTAATAAAACATGTGACATAAGCTTGAAAGGCCCTGGTGGAGTCGTTTCCAAAGGCCCTAGTGAAGTTTATTGGCTTGTTTTTTAGCTTAGAAATGTCTCCAAGTCTTCTGTCCTTCAGACAATTTCCTATTTAATTCCAAAACATGGCACAGAAACCACTGCATCTGGTGGCCTGGCCTTGAAAACATGGAGCAAGATCCCCCAATGCTCTGAAATCCCGCAAGAAACTGGGGGCAGGAGGAACTCCATTATGTTCCTGACACAGCTTTTTCAGCATTGATTTGGTATCTTCTGGATGAAGATCTGGTATAAAAAATGAAACACCCTGCTAGCCATGGGAATAGAGGGAATTTGGAGGAGCATGCTCTGATGAAAGAGCACCTGTAGGAGGGGTATTCATCAGGAAACTTCTCAAAGTGAATGTGAAAAGCACTGTTCATTATTTTCCCTGGCCAGTTTGAACTGCATCTCTCCTATTATGGATTTCAAAAGTGTGGAGGCAACTAATATTTCTAATCCCTTCAGCCCAGATTAATGTCCTGGCCACATCCCAGCTTCATATAAGGACAGAGTAGGACTGACCCTTCCCTTGCTTCCCTCAGTGCTGTGGTGGGTTAGCCCTGGATAACAGCCAAACACCCACCCAGCTGCTCGCTCCCCCATTCAACTTGACAAGAGAAATTAGACTAAAAAAGCTCACGGATCAAGATGAAGACAGAGAGATCGCTTACAATTACCATTGCAGGTGAAAACAGACTCAACTTGAGGAAAATTAATTTTTCACCAATTCAAATAAAATATTAAAAAATACTGATTTGGCTAGTGGGAAACAAAAAGATAAACATTAAACCAACACCTTTCTTCCACCTTTCCTCATGCCCACCCTTCCACTCTCAAATCCTCTCCCCATGAAGGGCGCAGGGGATGGGGATGGGGGTTCGGTCAGTCCATCACAGCCCCTCTCGGCCGCTCCTCCCTCCTCACCCGTCTCCTGCTCCAGCGCGGGCCCTGCCCCGGGCTGCAGTCCTTCAGGGACAACCTGCTCCCGCCCGGGCTCTCCACAGCCGCAGCTCCTGCAGGAAATATCCCCCTGCTGCGGCGTGGGGCCCTCCCCGGGCTGCAGGGTGGGTCTCTGCTCCAGCGGGGTCTCTCCAGGGCTGCAGGGGAGCCCTGCTGCGGGCCTGCAGCACCTCCTGCCCTCCTCCTCCTCCGGCCACGGGGTCCCTCTGCTGCTGCTCCCTCCTTGGCTTCCTCCTCCTCTGCCTCTGCCGCCTTGTGCCCTTTCGGAAACCTCTTTTCCCCCAGGCACCCCCAGCTTGGCTGAGGGGCTCAGCTGTGTCCTGTGGTGGGGCCCTTGGAGCCGGCTGGGACCGGCTGGAACCGGCTGTGTCTGGCATGGGGCAGCCCCGGCCCCTCCTCACAGAGGTCACCTGCAGCCCCCTGCTAGCGCCTGGGCATGGACACCCTGTAAACATTCCCCATTTCTATGGGAAGGGAGTCTGGAAACCAAGGCTGAAGAAAGCCAGAGCACAATTTTGTGGTGTCCTTGGGCTGGATAGTTGTGGCCAGGACCCAGACCGCTGTGTGGAACCCACCACCAGTGCATCAGCGGCCTTTCCAGAGCTCAGTTGTGTGTTCTGAAGATGTTTTTTTGCCCACTGCCAGTGAAGAGATAAAGAGCCTGTACACATATGACTGTGGACCCTCACAAGGGCAATCCAGCTGTAGGACAAACCTAAGTGGGCACGCCTGCAGTAATCTGCACCACTACCTGGCACTCTAAAATGTGAAAAATCTGCACATATTCTTATGGGCTCAGCCTGACTTTCAAAGGTCCTTTTGAAAGTGCGCTGGGAATCAGGTGCCTGGGGGTCCACCTGAGCCCACAGTTCTTGCTGAAGTAGATGAACAGCAAGCTCCTCTTTCCTGTGAAATAGCTCAAAGTCCTCAGAAGAATCACATACCTGCTTTTCTGCATAATCAGGAAATTCCCAATTGCTTCCTTCCTCCTTTAGTGAGAATCCACTTTATCAGGAAAATTGAATCTGCAAAAGAATCTGACACCCAAGAGGTTTAATGGGCAGAAAGGGGTTGTAGGATTTGCTTCTGGCCATCAGCATAACAGGTCATTCCTGTTAGCTTTTATCATCAAACTAACTGTATAGGAACAGAGTAACATCAGTGGCTTCCCCAGCCTCATTTGTTAGCATGTTTCCTCTCCTGAAAGGGTTTTTCTTCCACAAAGAAAGGATATTTTCAGGAGGTTGCAGAGAGTTAGATGTCTGGGTGCTAGATAAAATAGCAAATACCAATCCCAAATGCTCCCCTAAGTACCAGTCTCTTACTTTATTTATAATTTGACTTCAGCACTGAGAATACTGATGCACATCAATTCAGTAGGACTGTGCGCATTCAGAGTTTTGTTTCCATTGTCAGTCTGATAGGTAAAAAAAATGTCTTGGGTATTTTAAGCTTGTGTACCATACAGAAAATAATAATTAAAAAAAAAAAAAAAGTATGCAGTGAACGGGAGGCTGGAATTCAGTCCTAGCTACCAGGAACTGTATATGCATTTTACATTTGTTACAGGTTTAAAAAAAAAAAAAAGAAAAAAGAAACAATTCCCCACATAAACTCACACCAGGACCCCAGGATTTCCTTTGTTATAACAAAATTGTCTAAACATTATCCTATTGATTAAAGCTTCTATCTGGGCTTTCTCTTTCTTGTTCAATAAATCCTGCAGTCCTCACTGAATGAGGAGTCGGTTTAATCAGGATGGTCAGATACTCTCCAGCAGCAACCTATTCCCCTGATAGTTTACTCAGGTATTCCGAGGGAACACAGGTTTGAAAACTGAGGTAGAGAAGAGGTCTTATTAATGCTTGGGTTTCCTATTTTCCCAGATGAGTATGCTAAGTCCTGGGCTAGCCTTGGCTCTATGGGTATAAAGAAGCATTTCTCAGAAGAGCTGATAAAACTCAGGAGAGGAAACCAAACTCAGGGAATGCTCCTCTTGCATAGCTCAGGAGCTTGGATCCACAGAAGGGTGTCATGGCACTGAGCGCACCAAAGGGCTCAGCAACCTCTCCCCCCTGCTCAGGAGTTTGGCTGCTGGTGCTCAAGGCCAGCTCTGACATGACAAGCCTGGATGAGTGGAAGGGTCCTCCCCACCCTCCTTCAGGAGCTCCAGCTCTGGATTTTGGGTCCTATTCTGAGGGACAAGTGCCTAAAATGGGTGTTACAGTATCTAGCCCAGAGGAATCTCAACCAAGGTTTCTATATGACAACTGGCATGAAGTGTCTGCTGCTGAGAATTCAATGTCTTCTTGTTGATTTTAAGAACAATCAAATGAGATTATTTAGTGTGACTGTAACTCTATTAGACTTGCATTTGTTTCTCTGCAATACAGGATTTTTTCATAAGTGGAAGTACTCAAAGAATTCTTGGGGAAACCTTAAGGGAATTTTTCATAAATTGGAAACTATGACCTAAAGCTGTCTAAGCTGGATGGAGTTGCACAATATCCAACAAAATAAATTTATGTCCACAGACTCCTACATATTCATTTTCTTAAAAAAAAAAAAATATATATATATATATCTCCTACCAGCTAAGTTTACTCATATGCTTTTGGTCCTGTAGTAGAGATTTACCTCTTCTTCAAATATAAAATGGGACCACATGCTTTTCTTCTCCAGAGAGAACTGGAACTAGATCTGTGCATCCACCAGGCTGTGGAAATATCTAAGGCTTGTGGTGTCTCTTGACAGTTGATCCTCAGTAAGGGATTCAGCAGAGTTTGCTTTCTTGTTTCTTGCTTGCTTTTGTGAGGGAGAAACCAGAGCAGTATGAGACTAGAAGGCATAATAAGGCATAGCTTATTTTCTGTTTGGAATGTCCTTACCATTTACTTCCTCTTCAGGAGTCAGGACTCTGCAGTACAAAGGTCACACTGGGTCTATAATCTGGATACTAAGCATGGGTAAAGGACATAAACATAAGGTAAAGGACAGTTTTGTTTCCAGATCAGATTCAGCTCTTTGTAGTTATTTTTATTACAGATTAGCACAAGGCATAGACTTCGCTGGCTTTTAATGTGCCAAGGTCATTTGGGTGATATCTTTTAAGTGTGGAATGGTTCATTGATCTCATATTTATTCCAGGTCTGCGGTTACCTCTGCTTGTCTTTCTATTTGTGCTCTTATTGTATAATCTAAGAGTATGGCAAAGCAGACTAGCTCTCCTGTGCTGGCACAAGCTGCCTTTTTCCAGTTCAGGTTGTCAAAAGCTATTCTATTCATTTGACTTGTTGCCACAGTTGCCTCAATTTAGCTTCTAGTCTCTTATTCATGTTGACCCATGTTCTTTAATCCATAGATGTTCATGTGATCCCTTTAGCAGGAGGTTAATTAGTTGTATTTTGTTCTTCTCAAAAGAAAAACAAAAGGAAAGAAAGGGGAGGGGGAAGTTTCACAATAGTTACCAAATTTAGCTTAGTTTTTAGATGGCTAAATTCCTGTGATGTGGAACAAAATCTGGCTACTGAGGTGTAATCTCTCAAAGCTCCTGGTGTTAATACAAATGCAGAAGTTCTACTCTGAATTCTAAGCAGGCTCAGCCAATCCTGCTTCTCTGCACGAGCTCTGTAACAATTTTTTCCTTCTTCCCTACCTCCTACAGATGATTTATCACAGATATTAAACTATCCCCAGCCCCAACAAAATACTTCACTTTTCTGATAAGAAGCAGATGCTTGCCAGCTCACATTTATTATATAGTAATGACATTCTGGAGTGAACTGAAAATGGCATTCTGCAAAATTGAAGTTTTTTGCTTTCCATCCCTGTTTTCTTTGTCAGTAAGAATGACCATGGAGAAACTCCACTGTGTTTTGCCGTCATGCTGTCCCATGAATGACAGGTATGTTGAGTTTATTAATCAAGGCATGGAGAACGTAGTAATAAAAGTTCCAGTCAGCCTCTTTTCTCACTCAACAGAACATATGATAAAAGGTGGATTTTTAGGTCTTGAACATTGGTGTAAATCAGGACTTCTGTGGGCATGGGACTATTGAAACCCAGATCAGAATTAGGCCTTTGGAAGAAGGGAAATGGTGCTTGCAAAGATGAATAGGGTGACAGTTCATGGATATCTGTGAGCTCTTGGCTTCACGTGGTCATTCTGACCTGGGCAATGGCAGAAGTCACCTCGTGCTCCAAAACTTGAAGGGCCACTGTGCTGTCTGAAGGCTCTGAGCTCTTTGCTTGAAAAGGCCTCAGCACACAGGTGCTGGAGGATACAGCTATGTTTACAAGTAATTTGGCACAATGGAAGTGGATCAGTAAGTTGAAGTGATTTGTGTTGAATCTTTACCATCTGTTACAAGTAGTTAAAAGAAATGTCGATGAGTTAGTTTAAGTCTAGTCACTTGGGCCAAGTGTCATCACTGTACATGTGGTTTGAAACTTTCTAAAGGGAAACCAACCCACAAACCTTTGCTTCCTTGGCTGTAGGCTCCTCTACAAACCATCCTGCTGTCTCCTGCATGGCAGGGGCTTCTCAGAGCAGGTCAGCATCCCTGTCACCATCACTCACAGGGAAAAGATGTGTTGTAATTTCTCCTGTGGTTTCCAAGTGACACTCCAGTACCTGTTGCCCTCTTCATCTCCCCACTTGGAGTTTGGATAACATGCACTACAAGGTGCCATATGGGAGTAATGGAAAACTGAATCCTGTGTCTGCAGCAACAGGACACACTCATTAACGAATGATTAATGAAAGGAGCTGCCCTTGCCTCAGATCTCACAGTCTCTGAGAAGGAGGATGAGCACAGTGGCTCCTTGGGAGTCCTTACCATCACAACTGCTTTGCCCGTGGTCAGCCTGATGCTCTGGGCCTGGGACCTGAGCATGGGGGGACTGCACTATCCTCAGGATGTGGGGTGACAAACAGTGGATGCAAAAGTTTTAGCAGAGGAGAGGCAGCATCTAAGGCTCTCTGCCATGAGCTGCTCCAAGCTTCTCATCCTCATGTAAAATGTTCTGAGCCCACTACCATGGTTGAAAGTCTGGCTATATAATCTTGTGGTACCTCACAGCCCCCAGCTCCTACCAGCTGTTAGCTAGTTAGTGGGATAGTCACATCCACTCCAGGCCAAGTGGTCATGGAGATGTGTGGGGTCACCTTTCTACCCTTTACCTTTGTGAAATGCCTAGTGCTGACTGATCATCCAGCATTTTAGTCTCTCTGGGTCCCTGAGCTGTGAGGATACTGCTGACAGGGTTCATATTCCCATCTGATGTCCCGCTTATAGTGGCTATAGATGTATAAGCAGCAAGAGTCACACTCCATTGTGGGGTCATGCAGTCTTTACGTCCATCATCTTTAAAGTCAAAAATCAGCGGTAAGGAACTGGAATGCACTTAGAGGCACAACTGAATCTATCCTCATAATTAATGTTTCCAAGAACTGAGAAAGACATTCAGAACTGAGTAAGACAGAAGAGTGCAATTGTTATTTTGTATTGTGTGTAAGACTTTCAGAAGAGCACAGTCACAGAGATTAGCTTTGTCCATACTCAGATGAATTTCAACCATGGTGTTTATTTGCAGCCTTCCCTGGCAGAAGAAGGCAGTTTTTTCACTGTGAAGCCATTTGGTCCAAATCCAAATGACAGCGTTTCTCAGAACAAAGCACAAAGGCATTTACTTTCTTGAGGCCACACAGGCCATGCTCATTTCTACAGTATCTTCTTGACAATTGAGTAATATCTAAATAAACCTTTTAGTGAGGACTGTGAACAAAATTAAAGTAAGCAAACTTGTTACTTTCCCACAGCCATAGTTTGAAAAGAAAAGCAGTTCTTGGTTATTTTGTTTTATTCTCACGTGCTGTGAAATGCCTCAAAAAAACCTCCTCAAAACCTACAAAAATGTTTCTGGGAAGTCTAGTGTCTCTGTACTTATGGGAAGAGGTAATTAATAGTTTCCTATCAATCAAGATCCCCAGGACAACAGTTAGTGCCAAGATTAAAGAGAATATTTATATTATTTTTAAGGGTATAAATATGTATAAACAGGCATATCCTTAACCAGTGCACATCAAAGAAAGTCACAGAGAGAAAAGATGGAGGTAACTTCTCTGTGCTCTCTATCATACTGCTATATTTATGGCTGAATTGCAGGTAGCCATCTTGTAGTCAGTAAACGGTATAATTTCAGTGTTTTTGCTTCAGTTCATCTGGACAGCCTCAAAACTACCAGGGATCTCACTGAATCAGGTGTTGTACAGCACATAGCAAGTCCATTGCGTCACCTTGGTTGTACTTAAATACAAAGGCTTAGGATTTCAGGTCTGGAGAAGCAAATTCTGCTGTTATTGATGCTGGAGGAAGTGAGCAGGAAAACTGAGAAGAGCACACGTGTCCTGCGTGGCTGTGATGTTCCTTATCCTTCCATTACAGTAGTGCTGATCTTCAACTCTCTTCTTGTTAGACAAGATTACCTCTGCTTTCTGCTGGAGTTAACTGCAACATACCATACCAGACTAAAGACCAAACTATTTTATTAACTTACTTCATAACAAGTATTTGTTCCTGGAAAGATAAAATGAAAGATGGAGACTGCTGCAGGGGAAAACTCAATTTGTGCGGTTTATTTCAAATCAGGATCAATGCTGTTTATAGATATATTAATGACACATAATTAAGAGGCAATCAGTCAACTGTACATTCAGGATCAATATTAGCAATACAACAGATAAGGCACAGTACTAGACAACTGCAAAATATTAGAGATCTAAACTAAACACCCTACTATAAATAGTCAAAGGTCTACTTTTAGCAGTGCCAAACCAGGGTCTGTCTGCAGGAGTGTTAACCTCATTTCTCTCCCCACTGCTACACATTTTCATATTATTTTGCTATATCACACAGGCATTGTTTGATGACTCTCTGATGTGAGGTTTGTGTTTGTGATAGTGGGGCAAAGTAGTAAATAATACAGCAAAACCAAAGTCAGTTTTCTCAAAGCCTAAAACTCTTCCTCAATTTTAGTATTGTACACAGGCTTCCTAGTCAAGGGATATATATTTCCAACTCACGTCATGATTAGTTAGTATTTATATATCAAAGTGACAAATATTATGTGCCTCCCATTTGCGAATTCTGCAGATGAATTGATATTTGCTGTAGAAGAAAATACAGTAAATAAAGTACACGGTGTCAGCTGTTATACATTGTGGAGCCTTGTGAGTGCTCCACAATGTATTAATGGAGGGAGAGAGGATTATGGATGTGGAAAAAGAAACATTACGTTTTTTACAGACCTGGCTTTCTCTGTCTTTTTGAACTTAGCATGAACATTATGTCAGAAATTGATTTACTCTTATGAATTTGAGAAATCAGAAGCTAAGAATAGCACAAGATTTATAGATAAATTTTCTGGTCCTTCTTGTTTTTCCTCATGCTCCCCCACCACGTATTCCCCTCTGACAACAGAAGAGAAGAAAACTCCCAAATCCTGGCATAATAGTGGACTCTTGTCCCCAGCAGACAGCAGGGTCTCAGAAGCAGCAGAAAATTCCACAGGTTCTCCAAAAGGATTCCCAGTGCACAAAAAAACATGTAAAAATATCTATACCTAACACTGTACTAATGTGGACTGCAGAGGAAAAAGTAATGGAAACCAGGTACCTCTGATATTTGTCGTAATGACAAGGAATAACTGCTGTTTGGCAAGAACAGAGATAATGAATACCACTGTTTTCATGTGGAAGCTTAATAGTACCAGGACACAAAGATACTGGCAAAGCTAGTGATCAACTTCACATCAAAATGCAAGACATAAGAGGAAAAGACTCAAAGATACTCATTCTGCTAAGTAGAACAATGAACATCCAGACAAAAATACAATATTTATGAATTTAGCTAAGGGTCATTAGGAACTAAACTAGTTTCCATGGGAAATGTTATTCCATCTGTGGCTCATTCTACACATTTACACATTTGCATGTGTGAAAGAGCAGCTTTGCAGAGAACACTTCATTTCTTATATACGGAGACACTTTCATCTTTGATGACAGCAAAGTTAAGTTACTACAGACCTTTGCTGGCTGTATCTCTGAAAGATATGCTAAAAAGAGTGTCCCTGGACTATTCAATTTTTCCCACAATGGTTTTTATTGTTGTTAGATTTTGTATCATTGACCCCAGAGAAATGTTCTGGAAATAAAAACTTAATGAGTATGAAACAGATAGCTGCTATAGACAGTGACTACTGTTATAAGCTCCGTAACTCTTGGGCAATTTATGATCTTTCCTGGTGGTCAAAAGATAGGAACAACGACAGGTAGAAAATGGAACTAGAGAATTTTACTTTTAATCTTTCTGACTTTGTAAAGAAAAAAGTGAAAGTTTTAAAAAAATGGCTTTGCTCATTTTCTTCTGTCATTGGTAAAAAATAGGTTTTGTCAGCAAAAGAATGGAACCATTTAGGAAGGCAGTGGAAAACCCAAAGGAATACAAAAGGCGACAAGAAAGATAAAAGTATTAGAGAAAAAATTATAAGTGGAGACATGGAGGGAGCTGAATTTATATAGTCTATTACACTGAAGATTCAGGAAGGATGTGATCATGATTTATATATAACTTCAGAGTAATAATAAATATAAAGAAAATGATTCTCAGAGGATGATAGCACAAGAAGCACTGGCCTGAAACTATGAATGGAAAACTTTAGGATAGACATTAAGAGATATTTATTAATGAGAAAGATAGTCAAGGGGTGTAGCTGAAACTGCATCCTTGTGGAGAATCTCACCTGGGTAAGGTGAGGTCTTGTCCTTAACAATCTTCTCATAGATTTGAAATACCAGACTGATATTAAATGGATTGATATTGAATTAAGTCCAAGAGTCCAGCATTTCCACTTTCTTGAGAGCAGTAGTGAATATATTGCTTTCTAGAAGGGGATTCAGATCACAGAGGCTTATTATAAATTCCCTTATTTTTTGATGAGAAGTGGCAAAAATCTAAATGTTGTAGATCAGGTTTCTGATACAGGGAAATTCATCAAGCAGGTCATGTATTATTTTTTATTATTTGAACTTCTTTTTGCCCCTGAGTGGGACTTTTTTTCAAAACTCACAGACAGCATGACAGTTCCCAGCTCCCAGGACCCATTGGTGTCTCAGGAACTGTCATAAAGCACATAAAAGTGGTGAAGAAATTCCCTTACTGTGTGTCAAAAATCCATTACAATAATTCATATTGCACAATGCACTGTTTCTTCAAAGGCTTAATCCTGCACTAAGAAAACAAGTATGAGGCACCATCTTGTTACTGCTACCAAAACAGCACCTGAAAATACCTGAGTCAGAAGAGTGGGAGATACAAAGATGCTGAGGCAGAGATGAAGATAGTGATTAGCATCAGGTGGGAGAAAACACTTTCCAATGGATACTGTGGCATTACAGCATTCAAAGCATCTTGTCACTGAAGTTTGCAAGAGATTATAGTAATTATAGGCTTTTAGGTGGGATAAAAGGAAATCTTTGACAGAACATTTTAGATCCTGAAAACCATATTCACTTCCTAGGTGCCTTGTACCAGGCTCTGGGTGGATGTGCTGGGCTGGACTCTGAAGAATGTGTGAGAAATTCTTCAAAGCAGAAAAAGCAAGGCCATCCTCTATCACTTCCAGGCATACCCTGTACCTCATGTATCATAACAGCAATGCCATATATAATATTTAGTAATGCTTTGTACCTCAAAAGTGGATGCTTCCTCTAAGTCTACCTGGGAATGTGTCTCTCCCCACTGAAGCTGTTGAGAAGTACAAAGAAGCAAGAACAAACTGCAGAACTGATTTATGCATCTTGGTTTTACCCAGGAAGGACAAAATCCCAGGGTTGTTTTAGATGCAGAATTTATTCCAGTCTTGGCATGTTATGTGAACACCAGCAGATCCGTCTCGGATCTTTGCATTTTGGCAGAACTAAAAGGTGGAAGAGACCTCTACATTTTTCTATTTTTCAGTGAATTGAGATTATCCTTTGTTATCCTCATAAACTTTAGCCTTTGCAAGCGTTAAAATATACTCTCAGTGATATCACTTTGGAAGAGGAAAACAACTAGGAATCCATTTTGAAAGGAGCGTTTAGATTCCTGAATGCTGAATACCTCAACTTTTCACACCCATTTCCCTCCCCACAAATCTCAATCATAGAGCATTACAGAAGATGGGGTTAAGGCTCTCCCTAGGAGGGAAACAAAATTTCAAAAATCATAAAACCCTTCACAAAAGATTAATTTTTGCCCGTTGTTGAAGCTTAATCCTAGTCTTCTTCCCTCTCTTCCTTTGCATGTCCCAAGACTACAGTGAGCTCCAATGATCTGCGCATGGGGCTGACACAAGTGCTGCCTGTAGCCCTAAGTAATGGTACACACATGCAGTGCAGAGGGCCATGTTTTCCAAAGCAGACCATAATTTTGCACAGGCACACACAGCCAGGTTGAAAACTTCCATCTGTTATTGACCATGGGTACCAGTAATAAAATACCTGTGACTAATAACCTAACCTGCAGGCACAGGAATCTGAACTAGATCTGCTGTTATCAGTTGCAGGTCAGAGATGAATCTGCATTATCGGACATGTTTTAGACCCGTTCAGGCCCTTGGCAGCACATGCTCTGAAGGATCTGATTTTATCTGTACAAGCTAAAATGTGCTGCAAAGTGAAGATGACCAAGAGACAGATCCAGATGAACACTGCCGCCAGCTAGGGGATGGGGAGCTGCTGTTATACTCCTGCTTCAGACATTAAAAAAAACAAAGCTGACAAATTACACTCTAAGGAAAGACTTGGGAATTAGTTAAAGGCACATGTTTGGTTTTTTTTTTAATTGGGATTATTTTTTGGTAACTTTTCTCGCTTGCTTAGGCTACCAGCAGAATTTTATTTTGGGCTTTTAAAACCCCAAGATCTTGCATTTGAGTTAAAGAACAAGGTTTCTCCACTGGAGTTTGTATTGAACTAATTCCTCTTTCATGTACCAGCCTCCAGAGGGAAAATAAAAAATATGTACTTTTTCTCTGATAAAAATGACAACGCTCAGAACTGATTTTGTTGATGATTTCTCTTCCCTGGTAGATTGTAGGCTATTTTTTTTTAAGATATGATATATGCCAGTTAGAAGAAAGTTGTTCTTTCTTATGGAGAATGAAACTCTGTGAATTGAAAAGCAAAGCAGCACAGTCCCATACTGTGGAAGGTGGATCTTTGGAACTGCATCAACAAAAATCTCTGTTCACAAATCTGAGCTAGGAGTCTCCAAATGGATATGGAAATGGCTTGTCTTAAAGGGTGGACAATGATTATAGAGTGCCAGTTTAGTGGGAAAATTTAGGAATATACAACTGGGAGGCTGTTTTAATTTAATTTAAATTTGAAACAGACTCACCTAATATTGATACTGTCTGTTTGCAATTTGTAGTGATTTAATGGATCAGGAATGATCCAGGGCAGTGGGAAAAAGAGCACTCCATAGTAACCTGGAAGCTGAGCCTTTCAAAAATATGTAAAACAAAGACTTCATGACAAAGCAGTGTGAATATTGTGCTTAGTATTACACAGACATCTATGGTTATACAGCTTGCCTTTAAAAGAAAGCATATGGTGGGATTGCATTAGCAATGCATTAGATAGGACACTTGTTGTTTATGTGTTGCAAATGCCAAATTTATAGAAAGTTACATAATTTTCTGAAGATCAACAATTTCCACTGAGGATTGCCAAAACTTTGAATGTGACAGGATAGATAAGCCAAGCAGTGAGGGTAGGAATTAGTGTGTGTTGTGGCATATGGTGTCTGCCCATGTGGAATTTGCTGAATGATCCATCAATTACCCATACCTGTCAAGCAGTCAGTGAAGAAGCTCATTCCATGAAGGTGAATAGCTAAAGGGTTTTTGACTGCTGTAAAAATCACATCTTATTATTTCGTAGGGTAGTTTTTATCTGAAGAGGAAATAACTTGCTAAATCATAACAAAATATTGGCTGTGGTCTGATCTGTAACATCTTTGTTATATGTAACTGATGAAAGTTTCCTTTGTTTATTTTCTGTTCTTTGGATATTGTTATAATTTTGCATAAAATCTGGAAATTTTAGTTTAATTTTTTCCAAAATGTTTCTAAAGCTTACAAAAACTTACAAATCTGATCCAAAGTGTGTCAAATCTCCTCTAGTTTACTCTGACAGTTGCATGGATAGATTTCAGCCACTACAATGTTTTCTCTTACAAAGAGCTATTCTAGTTTTCTTGTTGCTTTTAGTTTACATACTTCTGCTGGGATGACTCATTTCACAATCTAACTTGTGTTTCCATTTTTACTCTGGTGATACTCATCCTAATTTTTTTCTGCACTCCTAATCAAAGAACGACTTCATATAATCATGAAGACTAGCCTGCAAGAGAATTTCTTGCAGCTAAATTTAGCTAAGCTGCAAACTTCTGCAGGGGATGAGGAGAGTGAGTGGGCTTGGAAAATTGATTTAGTTGGAGTATGGTGCTAGTCTTTTAAGTCGCGTAACAAGCAGTTTTGACCTTCTGGTTCAGCCATGCTTTGTTAGATGTTTTACCTTTTAACTTCTTTCCCTTCCTTCAGATTATAGAAGGGAATTTTCAAGCTCAAATGCTGTAAAACATTTCACTGATCTAAAACTGCTGCACATCAGTAAAAGATGATGCGGCACTCCTTGATAGCCAGGGCTAGACCTGAAGGTCTTACCAGCTACATCTAAGGAAATACGTTAATCAGAGACTGGGATTAGCTGAAGTAATGGCCAGGAGGTGTTCATATTGTTTAATCATTACCGTGGACTGGGGCACAGCATGGTCTGCACCAGCTACCTCTCTCATGAGCAGTGCCTGGGCATGGTTCTGTCATGTCCCTACCAGGGACCCATGTCACTTGGCAGTTTACGTGGAGGCACTCTTTTTTTCTTCTAGGGATAATAGGGAGTTTACCCATATGGATGACAGCAGTGCTGTGCTGCTTGGCTTTAGGGTCAAAGAATGAACATTGGCCTGTTTTATTTATTACTACATATGTAGAAACTGAGATCTACTTTGTGCCTGGCTAGATTAGAAAGGGAGAAAGTCCACACGTATGTTACACCACTTCTTCTGAATTATGGTACCATAAAAGCACAATTTCACTGCCTGATTCTTTCTGCTGGATGAATCCATGAAGACCATTGAAACGAGCTTTGAGGCTGCTCTGAACCATTAAAGATGTGAAAACAAGAATTTTAGGGTCACTTGTAGATGAACACAGATCTGTGCAAGAAACCTCAAGAAATTACTCAACATTTCTTGTAATTTATATAAAACCTCCTGTCAGCTCTGAGTGAAGATACCTACACCACCGCCTGCGCTGTTACAGCACAGAAGTTGTCTGACAGCAGCATCACATCCTTGGTTCATTGCTTCAGCCTGGGAAAGAGATCCACAAGTCTCCCCAAACTCAGCTACGCAATTCCCACACCTCATGTAATTCTGTTGATATGGTCTATTCTACTGAGCAAATACATCTAACAGTAGATCAAGGAGAAATATCCAAGAGCAGGAAGATGTACAATCAACTGCACAAATTAACTGATCATATGTACAAGGAGGAACAAACATCCAGATAAGATTTCCTCAAGAGGTGCCGGGGGAGAGCAGGGAAGAACAGATACACTCTGTACATTCATCCTGTTTCAGAGAAGGAATGTTACAGAGAGAGAATTTACATAAGTGTCTGAAACACAAGAAAACATGTAGATGTCCAGCTTCAGTAAGAAAGTGAATGTATTGCCTGGGAACAGACAAGAAAGATTATCCTAAATTATAGTAAGAGATGTTTAGATTAGCCTTTAGGAGAAATATTAAGAGTAGGATAGTTAAACTCACCAAAAGGTTTTAGGATGAGACAACAAATCTCTTCCATCTGTCAGAAATGCTGTCAGCATTATGAGACTGCCAGCTTCATGGCAGGGGACTAGATGACTTCTTCAAGTTGCTTCTAGACCATTTGTTCAGTGATTTTTATGTGGATGGAGGTGGCAGTGGCAAATTTGGCTCAACCCTCATCCTGGAGTTATTGCACTGATGGCCATAGTGCTTTACAAAACTAGAATCAAGAACAGTTAGGCTTATACAAAAAGCAGTGCCATTATTGTGAGGTCAAAACAGGAATTCAAGCAACTGTAGCTGCATGGAAAGCAGAAGGGCTTGGAAAGGCGGAATGATGTTAAAACAAAACTTCCTAAACTTTTACTTATAACCACTTCCAGTAGGAAGACATAGCATTGGCTTCCTTTGGTCATTCATTTTAAGGCTTGCTGCTTACAGAAATCGAAGAACTATGATTGCCACTGACATATTAATCAATAACAGGGAGTAGAGAAATGTCAGAGAGCAGCTGGTAATGTGGTTAAAACAAGCTTTGGATCAAGCTGCTCAAAGAATGTAAAGGCCAACAAGCAGAATGGATGCTAGCTGCAAAAAGCAGCTTAGAGATGTTGCTTTTTTAACAGCCTTAAAACAGAAGCTTCTTAGCAAAACGGCCCTTCATTTACATCTGATTCTGGGCTGAAGTCAGTGGAGAATGACAGGGAAGATTATCAGAAGCCTACAAGATGCGAGAGCAAGCTGCAGTGACAAAAAGGGAAGAATTGTGGATCCATTTCAAGCAGACTCAGAAAGGAGATCTTATTGAAGGAGGCCATGGCTTACCATGTAAGAGATAAAGGCCCAGGAAGGCAGAGACAAGATACACATACTTCAGCAATGGTTTACAGGAATGCTTAGACCTGAAATCTTAATGGTTCTGGACACATGAGTATGGGATTGGACAAAACGAGAGTGGTCAGTATATTATATGGCCCTCTCTGAATGTTTCTCCTTGATGAGTCTATGAAGAAGTACAAAATGTTAAGTAGTCCTTGTGGAGAGGCTGGTTCTTTTGATTGGCATGTTTACCTAGGCAATGGGCTGATTCAGTCAAAAAACAGAGACTACTCACAGCAGATTGATAATGTCAGATTTGAGAATGAAAGCAAATCCCATAACAGAAGATATTGAGGTAACATTAAATAAACTATAACTAAAAGGTGAATTGTTACCAAGCTTGCAAACAGAGAGAGATCACCTTCCAACTGGTTCATTGCCATAATGCCATGAATCTATCAGGATGTGCAACGGACACATCTAGTGAGCTATTTTCTTCTCCTTTGAGTCTTCAATTAGCCACTTCCAATCACTTACATGGAAAGTACCTCTATTCATATTGTCTGAGCAAGCCAGAGGAAACACAGTGATCACAGACCTGCAGCCTGGGAGGGAAGGGCAGGCTCCTCCATTGCAAAAAAAGATGTGTCCATAGAGTTAGCTCTAAACATAAACGGTCCCTAGGCCAGCCAGGTTGAACATTGGAAGTCCATCAGTCAGATCATCCTAACTATTCCAGCCTCATTCTACAGCAAAGAAAAACCTGAAATAATGTCTGAAAATCACTATCTGATTAGTATTTCCAATGAGAGTCATATGACTACTTTACAAAGCCCCTTTAGCAAACTCTGGAGTTGGGGTCAGGGCAGGTGTGTTTAAAGACTACAACTTGGCTCACAGAGGGTTGATGGGATCTATTGTCATATCTTGGCAAAGCCCATAGGGTTTGCTGGGCTCTGTGATCCATGCTGGGGCCTTTTCAGGTTGGAAGTGAAGGCACAAATGGGATGAAAAGCCAGCGTGCCTTTCTTGGGTCTACGTTGTGTGCTGCCTGTGTCCAGGCAGACCAGGTAGATAACTGCAGCTAGATGGGGTCCATCTCGCCTGGAGTAGTTACACAGTGCCTTGCTTATGGTGAAGGAGAGGGGTGGAGGAATAGTTAATCCCAAGCTGACTTTTTATCAGAAAGCTTCCAGCCTACTTTTTATTGCCTGAACCATGCAAAGCTGCCAGAGAGAAGAATCCAGCATACAGGGCATCTCTTGTCAGGATCAAGTAGTGATGTCCAGCACTCCAGCAAAGTTAATAGAAGTTGGGGCTGCTGCAAGAAACTGAGCTGATATGGGATTCAGAAAATTGCAGCTCTCAGGATTCCTTCTTAGATGCTACACAAGCAGGCGCATGCAATAAATAGTGTGCATAGTGTCTTCCAGCAGTTTGCCAGTGTCAGAGGTGGAAATGCCCCATTGTGCTGCCCCTCCTGTGCAGCACTGGCAGGACCAGTCATGGACCTGCTGCCCAAAGCTCCCAGCCCCTGCTGAGGGAGTGCCAGCATGATGACACGCTCTTCCTGAGAGCTCTTTTCACAAAGAAACTGGTGGTACTCAATACAGCTGTTTCCATCCTGGCATGACTCACTCTTAGTTAAAACATTATGATTCATGAAAGAGTTTTAGCTCCATGATTCATTCAGGTCCACTTTTCACTACTGCCCAAAATCAGTAGGTGACTTGACTTAGCCAAGAAAAGCTAAAAATGAGCCAAAGTCAACAGTTCCTCCAAGAGTAAATTCAGGCCCTTCTTCAGAGGGACACAGCCAGCACCAGGGTAAGATTAGATACACCAAAGCTTGGGATATTCAGAAAGCAAATGCATTCCAGCCTGAGCAATATAGCAGATTCATGAATAAATAGTTTTATTATTGATGTACATTAAACTGGCATGAGTTGCCAGTTCTCCCTGATCTCCTGCAGATAATGTCCCTTCTGTCCAAGATGTTTTGCCCTGGAGTTACCACAGCTTTCCTTCTTAAAAATGTATAGGATAAAAATTGTTTTTTATGTCTGTAATATTAAGTATAACACATCTAGGAGTGGCCAAGGGAATAGGTTCCTGGTCTTTCAGTCTCTTCTTGAAGGTTTTCATGCTCTCAGTTATGCTGAATGCTGGATCAATTCTTTGTGTGCTTCTACTGAGAGGGCAGAAAACTTCAGCATGAAAGAGAGAAGAGGATGAGGCAGAGGGAGGCAGAAATATTTTGAAAAGGTGAAAACAAAGAAAACAAAATTCATCTGCATGAACATTATCTATAGATTGGATTGTGAGCTATAATACTTCTTTGGGAAAAGGACAGAGATAACCATATTCATTCCATCATGGATGTGCCATTTATTGCAAGAACTGCTGGCAATTCTATAGAGCTGGTTTCTATACTTAGTGTTAAAGAAGTGCCCAAACCCTGGTCCCACATAAATAAGCATTTTGTGTACTTCAAATAGTGAACATTTGAATTGGACAGGGTCCAGAGACTCCAGACAGAGATTTGAGCATCAACATACATGAGTAAACTCACTCTTTGATTCTTGGAGTTGCAAATAACATCATTGCCTTTTGATGTAAAGCATTAACCACTAGCAAACGATTAGGGCCAAAACCATTATTGGATTGCATGTGCTTGACCACAAGGATTACACCAAGACTAAATTCAACCTTTTGGCTTGGTAATAAAGAAATCATAACCACGTGGGATTTGAGGGATCACCAAGGTGATGAATTTGTGTCTAGTCAACAGCTTGTAATGAACAGATTTGTGTGTGTGACCAAATAACCTCACTAATGCCTCCCTAACGCTCTGCAGCCACAGGCTTACGATGCGGGAAACCCTCAGCTCCAGCTCTCTGGGTTCTTGTGGAGGAAAGGGTCATTGTGATGGTTGAGATTTACAGAGGTTTATTTGTGGTTTGGCATGACATAGATTAGTTCCAAGCCAGGGGCCTTGGCTCCTAGCACTGAGGAAGCTGTCTTTATTTCAGCTCCCATTTCAGTTACACTCACCACAGCCTCAGTGGAGACCTCCTGCCTGTGTGTGTGCCTGGAGTGAATCCTAAACCAAACCCAGATATGCATTTGATTGCTTCAGTGGGTTAAAGCTCCAGGAAAGGAATGACGTGCCTGAAGCCATTGAATGTAGCATGCACTCCCGATTTTCATTTGGGGCAGGAGCAGTCACGGTCAATCAGCTAAAGAGAAATTAGAGTCAGTTTGATGTCCTTTTCCAGAAGAAGTAATGAGGATAAATTTCCCTTTATGCAAAATTTGTACAAGTGAACCACAAAACAGGTGGACTCACTGACTCATCTTTCTGGAAAAAACAGCGTGCAACAACAGTAGCATCTCTCCTTATATAAGTTGAGCTTGGCTGGCAGCCAGATGGAGAAGAAGTGTAGAGATGTATTTAAAGCTAATTCAGCTCTGGCCAGAGCTGAGCCTGGGCTGAGCTGGGGCTGGGCAAGTTAGGAAAGAAGAAGCTGGAAACTGATGGCAAAGAAGAGTTAAATGTTGCCAAGCAGTATACGTGGTATTAATTTGAATGTCCTGCCTTTTATAAAACCTATACTCATAAGTGTCTGTCATAAAACAGAATGAGTTTCCTCCAAGGTACTTGAGAAACAAGCTAAAAAATACAATACCATTTCAATTTCTGATACAGACAATTGTGATCTTCCAAGAAATCAATTAGATGCACAGATCATGCGGTCACGTCTCTGTCCATAAGGTTGTCTGTGTCAGTCCAGGATGCCACACTTATATAGTGTAGACTAATGTCTTGAGTTTTCTATTTTCATGTTTCATGAAAAGGTAATATGGTGGCTGATGCTAGCACAATGTGATGAATAGCCCTGTTAAATTCTTCTCTTTTTGAGCACTCAGCTTAATTCTTTGCTGAACATGTAAATTTGTGAAAATTAATTTTATGAATTAAAAAAATGTATGAGGCAAAATTTAATTTCAGGAAAAAACTTGATGTAATAGATTTAAAACAATCCTCCAGTGTCACTGGTATATTACAGCATCCACATCAGGAAAAGGATCAAGCTTCCCACTTTGTGATATCCCTAGTGTATTTGGGTCTGACAGTCGATGCACAAGGCCCTTGGCTTTCTCACTGGCAGGTGTGTTCAGAGCTGTGCATGTGCCTGGCACCTGCATCCCATTAAGAAAAAAATATTTCTGACATACTTGTGAGGCAGCACAGGATGGAAGTGTCTCCTGTTGTCCTTTTTCCTCTGCTACAAGAAGAAGGCTGGAGCAGAGCCAGGGAAAAAGCATCGTGGTGCCCTATGTGCTCAAACCCTTGCTTTATTTAAGTGTATGCCACTGCATTAGCCAGTTCCCAGTTCCAAGGGTCCAATTGTTTTATATCTCTGAGGAGGTAATCCTTTAGGTTTTCCCTATACCAGAGTTATGTTGAATTTCCTCATTTGATTAAAACCCAACCAAAACTGAAAGAAAAGAGAATAATGCTAGTAAATGATCACAACTGATGTAAGTCACTAAGGAGACCTTAGGGTAGGAATTTCCAAAACCTGATGAAAAGTGAGTACAAATAACAGGTCTCAAACTGTGGTATAGAGATAATAATTTGAAACTACGTGAGAGGCATGAGGATGCTTTTTATGGGTGTCCACATCCAATTCAGCTAGGATGTGAGACTGAGCCCTGCTCTAACTCTCACTGATGCTGGTATAAATCCAACAGGACACATTTTTTCTTGTATCCAGAGGTGGAGATAGTGATTATGCTGAGCTTAATTTACTACAGATTTGGAGTAGTAAATTGTCTTACTTACCTATTACTTCACATTCGCCTGTCTCCACGGTTTCTAAACTGGGAAAACATCTGAGTATTGAAAGTTGAGCAAACTTCAGCACAGAGTCTGAGAAAGAGAAATAATAAATACTGAGTCATAAGCACGGGGCCCTTAAAAACTTCCCCATCGATATAATCCGTTAACATGTTGCTTTAGTTCTGATTAGTTGTACTGATTACCAGGAAGACTGCAGAGCACAGAGCTGTCCACATGGACAGAAAAGCAAACTCAGGAGCAATAGGTGGTCTGCCTGAGGGTGGATGGAAGCAGCAAAGCTCTCTGAGGAGCCGTTTGGTAGACACTTGAGTTTCATAATAGCCTGTACTGATACTGTGTTGTGATTTTTAGCCCACCTTTTGAGGTAAACTCATCTTAAAATGATTCTAAGCAGATCAGGGTATCAAACCATTACCAGGTATTTTCAGTGCTTAATGCTGTTTATTTTTGGGGTATTTTTAATTAGATTCTCCTGGAGCCTTTCCACTTTTAACTGTGGCTGTTATAATACCTCAGTTTTTTTCCTTCTCACTTTCCCTCAAATTGCATTGAGAGCACTAAAGAAAACAGCCCACCGTTAGGTAGTTCCTCTCCTTGAGCTAATTTCTGTTATCACTGTAATGACACCGTTTTCCCAGGACCATGAGGGAGTGGCTTCCCCCCATTCAGGTGACATCACGCTTCTGGGTATTCTAATACATGAATGATGTGATGGCAGGTTCCTGATAGCAGTAAGCTCACCAGGGGTAGGGGTATGCAGTGTCACCCACTGGGATGCTGCACAGGGACGTGTAATAAGGAGACTGTCAAAAAATGAGCATGGAAGCTCTTTTAGTAAAATAACCCTGCTTCATTCACGTGTTTAATGCTACAGCTATAGGCTCTTGATGGATTCATTTTTTTATTTCAGCTATAACTAAGCTGGTGGGTACTGTGACAACAGAAACAGAATAGATGTACACAAAGGGGGCTTTTTGTGCTCAGAAGTACATGTAACTGCTGCATTGCTTTGCCTCTGGTTCTCTGTTTTCATTAGGTATTCCGTGGTTTTGGAAATGCTTCTTATGCACATTAGGGCAAAGGTATGCAGCTGTGAATCCAATGAGATGGGGGTATTCAGAACTGATAACTGAATATGCAAGTGACATTTACAGGCTCTGACACCCAATTTAGCAAATACATGCACAAGTTAAATTTGCAATCCTATACCTATATGATATTATAATTGTGCCTTTTAAAGGCAGGTGTTTGTTGACGTTGTTTATAGGTTCATCTGACTTTTTTTTTTAAAAGCAAAACAGTATTTTCCTATTCCTCTAATCCAGCTGGAAAATGGCTTGAGCAAATCTTATTTAACTTAAAAAAATAATGAAATAACCAGCTGGTTGTAATCAATCATAAAACATTCACCCTGTAGGTGAGGTGAGCTTGGCTTTATTTTCAAGTACTGTGCAAATGTAACAGAAGTGTGAGCAGATTCAGATTAATGGCTTCACAATGAACTGTACACATCTAATTCAGTGAAAGTATTTGTAGGGCAAAGATATGAGAATCCAAAGGTATGGAATTACATTTGTAACCTTAACTACACCTATAGCTATTGCCGTTCCCTGTGGAATCACCATGGCAACCCATGGATGCCACAAAGCTACAAACCCTACTATTTCAGTTACACTTGCAAGAGCTATTGTTTCTCTTTTATTTTATTTGTGTATGTTTCTGTCAATCTCTGGAGCTAAGTAGGTCAAACCATGCTTCACATATTCACAGTTTCCCAATCATTGAGCTCTGTTTTGGTGAAAGAGAGACAGAGAGCGAGGCACATGCCAGTTTTTTTGCTTATTGCACCCTGGGCCAGATTTTTAAACAAAACTGGGCATCAAAGATGCCAATAACCATATTGTTGCATATTAAAAGTCCCAAGTTTCATCTAGAGCATCATGGTGTTTCTGAAATTTCACCAGGATCATCATTTTAAACTAAGGGAGGACAGATTTAAACTGGATTTAAGAAAGAAATTTTTTACAATGAGGGTGGTGAGGCACTGGAACAGGTTGGCCAGAGAGGTAGTGGAGGCCCCATCCCTGGAAACATCCAAGGTCAGGTTGGATGGGGCTCTGAGCAAACTGATCTAGTTAAAGATGTCCCTGCTCTTGCAAGGGGGTTGGACTACATGACCTGTAAAGGGCCCTTCGAATCCAAAGCATTCTATGATTCTGTGATTCCATGATCCTTAAATACCCCGTTCCCATAGAAATCTGCCAGTGAAGGCACTTAAATATATTACATAACAACCATGTCCATTCCTAGGCATTAATCTCACAACTATAAAAAAATTAGCATTTTTCTTCTAAACTTATATTCATAGAGGCGAACAAAGCCTGTTTATGCCATCCTTTGAAGAGAAGGGTAAATCACTGATTTGGCTGGGAAGGGGTTGCAGTTGCTGCTCCAAGGTGCACAGAGGTGAATACAGATATGGGATAACCCATCCTAAACCAGAAAGAAGGAACTGTCCCCACAGGGTCCTCTCCATCATTGCTAGGAGAAGCCTAAACAAGGAAGTGACACTGGTTGCTTGACTTGTAAAGAGTTAAAGTGAGGTGAGATACACCTCACTTCTAGGCCTAATAGTATAGCCTTGGTTAGGCTCACATGACTGAGACTGAAACACAACTCCATGGTTTACATTGCCAGGACTCCCAAAAGGAAAGGTGCTGCGATCAGAAAACGCAGCTTTCTGACATAAGTTTCTGCCTGCTCCCGCTGCTGGAGAAGAAGGCATGGATCTTTGCTTCATATGCTGTCCAACGGGTGCAAAATATCTGTCTGTGGGGATGCCTTCATGCTATTCTAGCTTTGATGAGCACTTAAACAATTGAAAAAAAATGTCAGGGATGGGGCTGAATGCTTCCAGGCTTTTAATAATCTTTACAGTTTGGCTTCCTATCAGCCAGTTACGTAATCTATTACAATGAGAAGTATTTGTCCAAATATTTATTAAAAGGACCACTTAAAGTCTTTGATTTATATTCATAAGTAATTAAACAGACACACTGAGTGCTTCACATATATTTTTCTTTGGTATGGCGGTTAATCTGAGTTTCAGCACAGATCCAAAAGGTGGCTGTCTGGTTGTCCCTTCTCCACTCCCCTGCAAGCCCTGAGTCTCAGAGGAGTAACAATTATCCAGTTCGTGACAGTGGATGGATAATTGGGGCAGCAGTTTTACACTTCCTGCTGGCATTTTTGTTATCGTGCTGAAGCAGACTGTGCAATGGATTCGGTAACCAGAGGACCTGAATCTGTCTTGTCAGCAGGGGATAAATATGTGGCAATGACAGCTTTTTGTGATGGTGATTAAGGATGTCTGGCTGTCATGGTGCATTTGCATTGGTTGTTGTGACTATACGCAGGTCCAGAAAAGAGTGTAGCATCTCTTTTTGTCCTTAGAGGCAGTTCAATTGAAGTGCTACTGGGCCTGTTTGGTAAAACATGCATTTCAGTTTATTCCTGTATTGTGTAGATCACTAAGAAGCTTTTCTTTGTAATGGCTTTGTCAGGGAGGAAATGCAATTTAGAAAGTCTGTAAAATTACTCTTGCCCTGTGTCAGGTCACAAAGCTTGCTTCTAGCTAACATTGCGCATTGTCCATCATGAGTGTTTCAGAAGAATTTGTAATCAGAAGTATTGACAGTAGTTTCTCTTTCTCTGGAATGTACTGAACTAGCTCAGCAATGTCATATGTGGGAAAGAAATGCCTTCCAGGCTCTAACACTGCTCAGCATTCACCCTTAAGCATTTTTGCTTCCCTGGAGGTAGCACCAGGCTGTTTATAACATCCACTGTTTCTGCTTCCATCACTGGAGACTGCAAATGGGCAATATCTCGTGTCCCTAACACTAACTGAAGAGAACTGTGCACACTGTATCAGGGCTGGTTTCTCCAGAGCCCAGTTAGAAACTTGGGAAGGGCTTCAGCTCATGACTAATGAATTTAGATGCCTAAATTCACATGTCCATGTCAGTCAGACATTTCAGGTCCCATTACAATCAATGAAGACCTAAGGCTTTATTCAGCTGTCTAAACTGCTGCATGTGAGGTAACCACATGGAGCTGGTAGGTCTGTGGCAGACCTTTGGCCTTCTGGAGTGGCAACTGGAGTCCAAGTGTGATCTCCTGGGGCATCTCAAATGGCACTAGCCTCTGCTGAAGCCACTGAATCACATCTCTAGAGGTGGACACCTAAATTAAGATGTGTATGTGTTGGAGCTGAATCCCTTTACCTGGAACTTGAAGGACTACAATTCACACTGGATGCTGGAAGCAAACTGGAAACTTCTCAGGTTTGCATCAAAGTTTGCAGAAGTCAATGCAGATTCGTTAATGGCTTTTGGAACATGTCCTTAAAGAAAAGTCATGCCTTAAGGTGTGATTCATGGAAAACAGCTTTTTTTTTTTCACATTATCAAATGTACCTAGTTTACAGGGGAGAAAAACTAATGATGTTTCTTTTAATTAGCGGTGATATCAACTGACTCTGGGAATCACGCTTTGTTCTTTCCTTCCCACCTTATCACATTTTTCCACTAGATATAGCACATCCAAATGAGTACACAGGGTTTTTTTTTTCTTTACTAAAAGTAGATTGATGTGGTGGACGTGACTAAGAAAAAATACACAAATTTTTAGGTTGAAATGGAACAATACATCCATCCACTCTGACCTCAAACATAGCAAAGGTCTGAGAATTTTACTAATGATGCCTTCAGGGAAGGAAACTCTTCTCTCTCTGGGAAGGATTCCGTAGCTGATCAGTAAAGGTGAGCAGGTAACTCACTCATCGTCCTGTCTCCTTACAGCAGGTGGATGGATATACATTTATGATGACTCAAAAATCAGGATAAGATGCTGAACTTTACTAGCATTCATAAATTCTCTTTAATAGCAAATGATTACTGTTTGATGAAATGAGCACTTCAGATTAAAAAGAAATGAATGGCTGCAGCTATGGATAAAAAATTATATATACATCCATTGTACCTGTTTATCATCCACATATTTTTCTATAAAAAGCAATGAACAGATCACTATGGTTTTCCCTCTACATCTTTTTTTATTGATCCCATGTACAGAGGTTGTCATCTAGGCCATTCTGCAGATGTGCTAATCTTTTCATGGCTGTAACAGGGATGCTAGTTTAAAATTCATTTTTGGTTGGGATTTTTTAAGTATTTGGTGAGAATTTTTTGAAACATCATTGAATTGCTCACTGAAAATTCACCTTGACGTTTCAGAGCAGACTACCCCGAAACTGTCACTGAACTTTAAAATGTAGCAGTGCCAGAATTATATGCTCTAAAAATAGAGGAAAGGCTTAAAGAGGAATTAAAATGACTTAGACAAGTTTAATTAATCACTATGCTTCGGAAAAAAAATAACATGCTTTTCTGTTGAAGTGGAGAGACAGTTCAGACAGAGATTGGGTTGCGCAGAGGCATTATCAGAAGACATCAGTGTACTAAGCAAGAGCGAGCCCTGTTCTTTTCAGCTTCTGCTTTTGGAAAGCACGACAGAAGCCGTTTCGATACAGCCCATGTGATCTCAGCCTACTTGCTTGCACTACTGGGGCCTCATTCAAATCCACTAGAAGCTGATGCAAACCTCTCCTTGACTCAGTGGATTGGATCCATGCTTTAGCATGCTCTCAATATGTTCATATACACACTTACTTTCAACTGTGTGACCAAAGACAGGAGCAGAAGAGGTGACCTGGGACAGGAGGGAAAGGAGAAGGCGGCCCTTGCCCATGTTGTTATGCGTTAGTTGGAGTTCAGGGGGAAGAAGGTGAGACTGGTGGCATTCATGGGACAGAAAGGAACAAGGGCTAATTTGTCGCCAGCCCCATCTCCTGCTTTCCTGACTGGGCTCTGGTGGACCCTGGACCTGAATCATCACCTCATCTTGTCTGGGGCTGTTGGTAGAGCTGGACGTTGTCACTAGCCCAGCCCCACTCTGATGCTGTGGGACTGTGCCCTGCTGCTGAGGGCACAGTCTGCCTGTGCGTGGTCTCCTGGCTTGTGTCCCTCCTGGAGCAGCCCCATTCCCAGTGCTGCCTGACATTAGGTAATGTATATGCCAACACACCTCTCATTTAGCACCATGGAAACCTGAGGAGTCAAGAGCTCACCCACCCACTGTCCCCAGTGTTGTCAAGAAGCTGGGTTTTTTTGGAGCTGGTTCACAGCTGCCTTCTTGCAAAGAGACAGCAATGAGTTTCATGAGTCGTTTCCCTGGTCAGCTCTCCAGCTATCAGTCAGACGTGGAGGGCCCTGCTTAGCTATGCCCCATTTTAGGCTCAGTTGGAGTACACAGACCCATCTTTTGGCATCATGTAGGTGAACCCCAAAGCACCGAGAACCATTTTTTTCCTCCTAAACTAATTACATCTCACCCGACTGTCAAATTCAGCACAGTGGTGAATTGCATGCAAGTGGCTCAGCTACACTGTGAATACCACAATGTTTTACTAACTCATCCTCTGCAAAAGGACTGTTAATATCAACATATTTTTTTCCCAAAGAAGAAATAAACAGTATGATCACCCACCATCTTCCCCATATAAATACAGACAGTCAGGCACAGTGAAACTGCTTCTGCAGCAGGGGTGCCTCAGCTGGACCCTTTACCCATTTGATTAAGCGAGGGTGTCTCACCCTGGATAATTCACACAGCTCTGCACGGACGTTGCTAGCCAGTGCCAGGAGCAGGTTCAGGCCCCTCTGCTTTGCAGTCTACCAGATGATACAGCCATACTTGTAAGCACTTCAGCCGCCCAAGTGACTTGCGCAAGGTTGTCTGTATAACCTGTATGCAGCAAGGATTTGCATAAGCTCTTTGCCAGGCCAAGGCTAGCAGCCCAATCACAATCCCATCCTCCCCTTTCTAAGATCACGCAGAGAAGATAAACTCAGAGTATATTCTCCTAGCTGATCTGTAATCTTTTGAAAACCAGAATTTCTAATGGGAAAACTGATAACCCCTCAAGTCTGGCAGTGCTGTTGAGTGCTACTGTAATAAGGTAGTGTATATTCAATGTAAGGATAATGGATAATGTGGGATTTATAACAAAGCCATAACTCAATAGAGGGGGTTCAGATGATATCATGAATCGCAGCCATGAAGTCTGATTGATCGATGAGATCATTAGAAAGCTGAGATTGAATTACAGGTCTGGTAATTTATCACTCTACAGCCTCAGCATTTTTTGTGATATCTGAAGAACACTTGCAAGTTTTCCTGCACTGTTTTTTTCAGGTCCCTAATTATAAATAAGGTGCCTGCAGATGCTTTTAAATCAGTGGGCAGTCTAGTGTCACTGTCTTTCACTGTAATCAGAGTTGCAGGCATACAGTGAACTTCCCTTTTGAATTATTTAAGACATAGATCATTGCAGAATTACAACATAGCTTTTTCTTTCTCAGTGTTCAACGCAGCAGTGGAAAATTCCAGTGTAATAAGATTGGAAGGTAAATTTCTTTCATAGTTAACATTTTATTGTGCTAATTAGGAGGCGAAACAGAAAAAGATTCTACATTCTATGTAATTATTAATCGTATTTCATATTAATTAATAAACATACACCAGTTAGTCTAAGGCATGAGATTTTTCAACACTTTTTTTCAGCTCGTTTAGTAGATGACACTTGCGTTTCGGTGCATGATATCTGGCCCATTGCTTAGATATATTTTGTATATAAATATAAGCTGTCGGGAGCCATAACGGTTTGATAAAGTAACAAGGCATTTGCTTTCTAGAGGATGAAAATTAACAGCCATAGGCAGACCTGAAAAATTAATGGATGCTAGTTAATTTTGCAGCTCTGACAGCTACTAACCCAGAGCATTATACAGTAAAATGTCCAGGATGGCTGGCATCTTTAAAAACAGTCTTCACAGTCTGAGGGAATGGTAAGCGAATTGTGAATCTACCTGGGTGATATTTCTGGACCCGACTTTAAGAAAACGAAAAACAGAGATGCCACTTACACTTCAAGTCTAATCAATTTGACACTGTTGTCCCTATGATGGCTGGAAGACAGGGACATTCTGTCTTGCCTCTTCTTTGCCTCTTCCCACGTGTTGCGCTGCCCAAAGTCTCTATCCAGTGCTGACACATATATGTGTTTTTCACTCCTTTGCTTCCAGCATCATGGCTTCTGCGAAGCACAATCTGTATGCATGCATCTCCCATGCCCGTGGCCCCCAGCATTCTCAATTCTTTCAAGAGGGTTAAAGGTCCTGGAGTTGTTGCAGGTCTCTGTCTTCCACTGATGTTTTGAACCCTTATGATGATCTTTTTCATGTAGCAGAATGAGACTGATGTGATTCCCTTGGGCTTCCCTGCTGTGCTGCTGCAAAAGAAGAAAATTATCCTTTTTTTCTTCCTTTTTTTTTTTTTTTTAAATTTTCCCTGGTAGAACTGGTGGACAAGGAGCCTTCCCAGTTCTTGGGAAACTTCACCTAACAAATGCGTTCAGTCTGAATTAGGCTGGAGTGGACAGGAATATTCAGAATTTCCTGTGAACTGGGAATTCCAAGGAAAATCTCATGTCTGACACACCAGATTATTGTGTTTACAAAACAAAAGGTTCTCCTTGCAGCTATGGTGAAAAATTGACATTCTTGACAGTTCTCCTTCCTGTGCAGCTGCAAAGAGGCTGACAGGAATGGTAATGTCACCATGGGGTGGGCAGGACACTCAGGATCTGTGGTTTGCTCACACCCTGCCCTGTGCTGCTCGTCTGATTACATCCAGGGTACAAATGCTTACCTCCACAGCAGAGAGTCTACAGTCTTCCAATACTCAGAGACCTTTAAGAGTTAACAGGTTTCCCTTGTCCTGCTGAAGAACCGGCTGACGATTCCTTACTCAGAGCTCTGAAACTCTGTTTAATCAGCTCCCACTGCATGGCAAAAGCGTGAGCAGCAGCAGAGGCAGTAGTGGCTTCTGCTTGCAAGCCAACAAATCCTTGCAAATTTATTTTCAGAGACGCTAGCTTGTACCTTACATAGTCAACAGTTTAGTACATATTAATTCTCCCCCAATGTAAAACTCATCTCTCAGCCAGAATCCTGTAAAAAAGATTATTCTGTTCTGTCACTGACATAAACTGGCATCATCAACACACCTGTGTCAAATCTGGCTGGTCTGTGTTTTGGTCCACTATGGCTGTGTTACTGTAGTACCTTGTATGTTTTCATTAGCATGGTAGTTATTTAATATACTGCATCGGTCATATTCTTAAATGTCTGGTGTCAGCCTTGTGGAATGAGTATCAGTCAAAACGTGCCCTACTTAGGTTTCTTCAGGATATTTCTGTAGCTCTTCGTCTAGATTACATGAGCATTTCACAAATATTAAGGACTTAGTCTTCATAAAACTTTCTGAGATATTAAGACACAATTCTTTCTGTCTGAAAGTGAGAAAGCACAGAGAATTACAGACGAAGAAACACAGGCTAATCTGGGGAGACCCAGAGTGACATGGCTGATGCTTGCGTTTTCAGAGCTTGTGCCTTTGCCTGTCTCTCTGTCGCTCAGCAGCATGGTTCCCACTGACACAAAATGCAGCTCTGAGTTTTCAGATAAGCTGCAAGTCATCCACTGCCTCCTGAAGCATTGTCTAGGGGAAATACTTACCTCCTCCTAGGCCACTGTAAAGACATGGAGGTCAAATCCAGCTCTCTGGGGTAGTTTTCAGCTTCCTCACCACCCTTCCCTTCTCTACAAACCTGCAATCACTTCTCCCAGTCCTGGTCTCCATCAAAAGAGGGGATGCTGACAACAAATCACTCCAGCGCACTCTGTCTTATGAGATCAGGGTCCTGCCGAGAGGCAGTCCCTGCATTAGAGAGTCTATTACAATGCGTGTGCCAGCAGGGTGGGGACTGATTTACGGTTGCGTGGGGCAGCCTCCCTTCTGTTTTTTCCCAGCCTTTTACACGTAGGTCCCGGTAACCTTAATGTTCTGTTTGTGCATGAATGAATTAGGGAGAGACCTGGCACTGCTGAGCAGATGGTGATGTTGTCCCCTGGTGAGACAAGGGCCATACCCACCCAAGGAGAGCTGGGCGACCTTGCTCACTTAGAATCCATGTCTTTCTATTGCATTCTATTTATGTGCTGAGGAAATGAACCATATAATATCAAACCACAGCCAAAATAGAAAAGCAAAGGAGGAGCCTCTCTAAAACACTCCTCATTTATCCTGGGGAGGTGGTGGGAGGGGGAGTTTTCCAAGTTTGGGGTTAAATTATTTGTTATACCCTACTCCCATCTCAAAAGCTGCAGAGAATTAGATAGTGCTTATGTTAAAGGTAGAGTTTTACAAGACAGCTGCTGGAAGAGTTTCAGTGTTGGTGAATGCAGCTACTGTAATCTGTGATGTTGACAGCTGGATTAACGCAGGGCTGTGTCCACACCTGTGCTACACCAGCACAGTGATGTCCCACCAAGACCAAAGCCTTACTGTCCCCGACCCCACACAGACAGAGACAGACAGCCTTCCTTTCCTGCGTTAACTGCTTGCTTTAAAAGGGCAGGTAGAGGTGGGAGAGGATGTCCAGGCTGAGCTGAGAAATGAAGCCTTTTTCCTTTCTTTTAGTTAACCCTGCCTTTTCATTGTAGATGAGGTATGTGTAGGCTAAGCTGATCACTGGATTCTGATCACAACTCCTCAAAGTAGCTCCCACAAAGAGTGGGACCTCTCCAGTGTACTCTCCATGGTAGATGAAAAGGCCAGAGAGGAGACAGCAATAACCTCAGCATGGCGCCAGCCCACCACTGCCCAGATGATTGCCACAAATTTTATTTTTTTCAAATACAATGATAATTTTCATGAGAAATACAAAACCAAAAGGCACATGAATGTTGCTTAGTGGTGGAGAAACCTCCGTGGTGCTTCCCAGCTTGTTCCAGTGGTTAATCACCTAAGCAATTTCCTAAGCACAAATGGATGTTAGCATCCCTGCCACCAGCCCAGTGTTTAATGACTTTCCAGGTTATCAGTATTCAAGACCTTCCTATGCAGGAAACACTTCTCTTCGTATTTTGTCTAGACCTCATTTCAGAAAGTTTGGAGAAAATGCCATTGTCGGCATTATTTGCTTCACAACAAAAAATTCTCAATATTCAGATCTCTATAAATACCTCTGTCTGAATAGATGGTAATAGCTTTAATAAATTATTCTGAAATTTTAGCACTTTTATATTTTAAATAAGGAGTGAGGTTTCTAATAGCAACCTAACGGAGCTTGCAGGTTTTTTTTCCACACAAATAAGTCCATCCTTTATTAAAAGTGTTTGGTATAATTACTTCTTGTCTGTGCTTCCTTTGCCTGCTTTGTTTCCAGATCTATTTGCAGCTTTGGGCATTTCTAATAAGGTTTTAGTGCAGTTTCTTTCTTGATGTATTATATTTTTCTCCCAAAATGGAAAAACTGCAAATACAAATGCATTTAGGGGAGCATAAATGAGAACACTATAGGAAGAGAGATTCAATTTTAGATGTTATGTCATGTCACATCATGTGATGTGATTTTGAAGCACACGCCCTTCTAAAAGAGAGCAATTTACAAACTTCAGAGGAATTCATAGAATTTGGGGACAGGGAAAAAACACTTGCTTTTCTTCACTAATTAATTAAGTGGCTTTATAAGATCCAACAATATAATGCTGTTAAAAAAAACAACCAAACAAACAAAAACCAAAAAACAAACAAACAAACAAAAAACAAAAAACACCCCACCAACACACAAACAAAGAAATATTGTGCTGATACTGTATTAGACACTTGAAATAAATTACCTGGGCAATATATTCTGAAGTTCAAGGTCCAGGTTTCAGCATTACAGCTCAAGAAAGAAGTAGACTAACTTGGACTAGATGATGACAATGTAGATATGATGATCAGACATCTAGAAACCATGACTTATAAGGAGTAATTGAATGAGTAATAGCTGCTTGGTCTTGAAAGTGGAAGAGTGACTGCACACGCTTTAACAGTTTTCAAAGGTATAAAAGGCCACCATGAAGAATAGGTAATATTGTGTTTGCTGACATGACTGGGATCAACAGAAGACCTATTGGATGTAAACTCCCAAAAGAAAGGAAATTTACACTATTTAAGATTAGACACTATTTAAAACTTTATAGTGGTCCAATAAGTGTATCACAAAGTAGAAAACAGGTTGTCTAAAGAGTTCTAGTATCTCAATCACTGGATGATTTTAGGAAAAAAAATGACAAATATCTCTTGATTTATATATAATTACATATAATTAACCCTAGTTTGAAGTAAGATGACAGGTAAATTACCTCTTTCCTCATTCCATCTTTTAGGATTCAGACTGGAAGCAAGAGATCAATACCTTTTGGGTTTTCATGGGGTTTTTAATGCTGGGGTTTTAAGCATGACGTGAGAAGAAGACACTTTCTGAATCATTCTGACAAGCAGTATATGGCAAAGAGGACTGAAGGACAAAGGAGATAAGAAGACTGAGCAAACAGTTCATCACAGACAGGAACTTCAGCCAGTTTGTATATCACCAACAGAAGCAATTAAACATTAGAAAATGACTCTGTATTGAAGTATTTTGGAGAAATATATTTTTGTGGAGAAATTCCCTGTCTTCCAGACAAATGCATTTTCGTAACTTTGAATGTTCTGAATAGAATAGGTTTGTTTTTTTTTTCACCTAAAAATAACTTATTTCAAATATGTATATATGGTTAATTAAAATGGAAGAAATCATGATTGGAGCAAAGTATTTTGACTTTTTTGGAAGAAAACATTTTTATCGGTGCTAAATAAAACATTTGGAAGAAGGACTTTTAAAATGAATCAGTTAGATTTGGGTTCTGCCTCAGAAGAAAAATAAATGTCAGAATCATTCAATGTCCTATGGAATGGGCCTTCTGCTTTCCTTCAAACTTCAATAAAAATGATCCTAGATTTTTAGTAAAATTAGCTATTGTTTAGATACACATTTGGGGAATCTGTCTGGGTTTTGGAAAGTATATATACATAAAAGGAACTGAACAGTGGCTGTGTCTCTATGTTCAGTCTATAGCTGCAACATTTTTGTTTTGTTTCCTTTTTATTATGATTCAGATTACCTTCAGTTTTTCTGAAGGTAAAATATAGGCTTTATGATAATATCACTCAAATATAGCTTATGATGAAACTACGGTGAGACATAGGAATGGTGGGTGCTCTCTATCCCCTGAAAAGCATAAAATATTTGAACAAAGGCAGTTGTATTCGAAGTACTAAAGTACTCAGAATATTTAATTTCTTTTTAGAGAGTTAGCTCATAAAATATTAATATTGTCTTCTTCCCACTCAAACAAGGATGGATTTTTTTAATAATAATGAGATATAAATTGAAAACCATTACTTCCTTCTTTTTCAGAAATGCCTGTCTTAATTTTTTTGCTAAGCATGCATTTATTAGTCTTCCTTAAAGTTTATCTGAAATTTACAAAGGTAGCATCACTGTGATATTATTCGACTGTCCAGTTCTACCTGGCAGAGCCAGGTAGAGAAGAGAAGGTAGAAGCAGCCATTTACTTTCTCTTTATCTAAAACACTTTGGCATAAATTCATTGTTCATTTTATGTTAGTAGTAAAATAAGCTTTAAAAGAAAAAAGGCTCAGGATGAAATTTGGAAAAAATAATCAATCAAAGAAATTGCTATCTACAGCAATTTAAAGAAATAATCTGCCAACACAAACTTGAACTAGTCAGTTTTGTGAAAACTGGAAAATGTAAAGGCTTGAATTTCAAGGCTATCTTTGAAAAATAATGGGAATCTGTATGCCCTACTTTCTCCTGTTGGCTGGATTTGGCCAAGCATAGTGCATTACTGTGAATTCACCAGCTTCATCTGCAGTCCACTGACGTAAGTGAAGATGAAGGGCTCACATCCTCGTCCTCACCCTCCCAACCCCCATCATTTAATTACTGTCATTTCCACCGTTGGTCTGACTTGCTGTGCAACCACTGTGGACAAGAATGGGTATCAGGGCACTGAGAAATAACAAAAGTAATGCAGTGGTTGGACTGTATGCCAGTGCAGCAGGCTAGAAAGATGTCCATGCCAAATACAATGGAGTGGAAAATACAAATATTTTTGGCGGGAGATGCCAAGACTGGAAATATGAGGTAAGCTCCTTGCTGTAGGGCATCCCCATGACAGATAAATCCAAATTTCTAATTCAGAGATCCCTTATCAAAATGCAATGTCTTTACTTTCTTCCAAATAGCCTGAATTGAGACCATGAATCATCCTCAAAACCAACTTTTGGTAGCTGGCTTAGAATTGAATATTCACAATTATTCAGTATTAGAGAAAGAAGACTGCTGCTAGGTCACCGGATCTGACATCATTGCCAAAGTGGCAAAAACTCCTTTACTAGAGCAAGGATACAGGTACAGCATCCATTCCCAGGCTGTTCTGTTTTCAATGGCCTTACAATTTCTCCTTGGGCAGCAACCAAAATTTAAGTCCTCAGAAAGATGTGTTGAGTTGTTGCAAGTTTCTGGGCTGTGCAAGCTTCTTGATAGTAAGCTGTGGTGAGTAATGCAAAGAGCAGAGATGTAACCACTGATGGCTTACAGGACGTTCTGGAAACAGATCTGCTCTCCGGGGGAAGGGGCATGCTGCGCTCTATTGCTTGTTAGCTTTGTGACTTTTTCTTTTTACAGAGTCACAGAATGGTTGAGGTTGGAAGGGACCTTTTAAGATCATCTAGTCCAATACCCCTGCTGAAGCAGGGACAGCTAGACCAGATTGCCCAGGACCATGTCCAGTTGGGTTTTGAATATCTCCAAGGATTGAGACTCTACAAGCTCTCTGGGCAACCTGTGCAAGTGCTCAGTCACCCTCACAATAAAAAAGTGTTTCCTGATGTTCAGATGGAACCTCCTATGTTTCAGTTTGTGCCCATTGCTTCATGGTCCTGTTACTGGGCACCATTGAAAAGAGTCTGGCTCCATCTTCTTTGCACCCTCACTTCAGGTATGCGTACATATTGTTGGGATCTCCCGTGAACCTCCTCTTCTCCAGGCTGAACAGTCCCAGCTCTCTCACCCTTTCCTCAGAGGAGAGATGCTTCAGTCCCTTCATCATCTTTGTGGTCCTTCGCTGGACTCACTCCAGTAAGTCCTTATCTTCCTTATACTGACAAGCTCAACACTGGACACAGCACTTGTGCCTCACCAGTGTTGAGCAGAGGGGAGGGAGCACCTTCCTTGACCTGCTGACAATGCTCTGCCTAATGCTGCCCAGAAGCCTATTGGCCATTTTGCTGCAAGGGCACGTTGCTGGTTTATGGCCAGCATGTTGTCCACCAGGACCATAAGGTCCTTCACTGTAGAACTGTTTACCAGCTGGTTGTCCCCCAGCCTGTTGTGGTGCATAGGTTTATTCTTCCCCAGGTGTAGGACTTTAGTTTTCCCATTGTTGAACTTAATGAGATTCCCCTCTGGCCAAACCTGCAAACTTGCTGAGGGTACACTCTATCCTATTATCCTTGGATATTAGGAACAATTGATTCACCGAAAGGGTTGTCAAGCATTGGAACAGGCTGCCCAGGGAAGTGGTTGAGTCACCATCCCTGGTGGTATTTAAAAGACGTGTAGTTGTGGCACTTGGGGACATGGTTTAGTGGTGGAATTGGCAGTATTAGGTTTATGGTTGGACTCGATGATCTTAAGGGTCTTTTCCAACCTATACGATTCTGTGATTCTGTGATTCTATCCGGGACATTAATGAAGAGGTTAAACTACAGTATCAGCCTTTTGGGTAGTCCAGCTGGACCTTGTGTCACTGATCACAACCCTTTGAACAGTTCAGTCAGTTTTCGTCCACCTTACAGTCCACTTATCTAGCCCATACTCCATCAGTTTTTCTATAAGGAAGTTTTGAGAGACAGAGTCAAAAGCCTTATTAAAGTGAAGATAAACAACATTCTCTGCTCTTCCCTCATCCATTGAGCCAGTCATCTTATTACAGGTTATCAGGTTGGTCAAGCATGATTTTCTTTCCAAAAAAATCATGTTGACTACTCTCAATAAGCTTGTCCTTTTTAGGTTTAGAAATAGTTTCTGAAATTATTTGCTTCATTACTTTCCCAGGGACTGAGGTGAGGCTGACCAGCCTGTAGTTGCCTAGACCTTCCTTCGTGTCCTTCTTGAAGACAGGGGTGACATTTGCTTTCTTCCAGCCCTCAGGAACCTTCCCTGATCACCATGACCTTTACAAGATAATCAAGTGGCCTTGCAATGACAACAGCCAGCTCCCTCAGCACTCATGGATGCATCCCATCAGGTCGCATGGACTTGTGTATGTCCAGTTTGTTTAAATGTTCCGTAACCCGTCCCTCTGTTGAGGGTAAGTCTTCCTTGCTCCAGACTTCCCCTCTGGTCTCAGGGCCCTGGCTTTCCTGAAGGCCAGTCTTACCAATAAAGGCTGAGGTGAAGAATACATGGAATATCTCGGCCTTTCCATGTCCTTTGTCACCAGGGCCTCAACCTCATTCAGCATCAGGCCCACATTTTCCCTAGTCTTCCTTTCACTGTTGACATACTTGTAAAAGCCATTCTTGTTGCTCTTCATGTCCCTTGTCAGATTCAAATCCAGATAAACTTTGGCTTCCTAACCCCATCCCTGAACTCCCAAACAATGTCTCTATATTCCTCCTGGGTCACCTGTCCCTGCTTCCACTCTTTGTATGCTTTCCTTTTAGTTTAGTCAGGATCTTCTTATTCATCCATCCAGGCCTCCTTCCACCTTTGCTTGACTTCCTGCACATCAGGGTTCTTAAGTTTGGAGGAGGTGATCCTTGAAAATCTACCAGCTCTTCTAGACCCCCCTTCTCTCCAGGGCTGTATGCCATGGGATTCTTCCTAGAATCTGAACAGCCTAATATCTGCTCTCCTGTATGCCAGGGCTGTGATCCTGGGTTTTTTTCTCTTGTTCCCTCCCCTCATGATCCTAAACTCCACTATCTCATGGTTGCTGCAGCCAAGGCTGCCACTGGCCTTCACATCTCTGGCCACTTCTGCCTTGTTTGTTAGTGTCTGGTCCAGCAGAGCATCTCCCCTCATCAGTTCTTCATCACCTATGTTAGGAAGTTGTCATCAGTGCACTCCAGAAACCTCCTGGACTGCTCATGCCCTGCTGTGTTGCCATTCCGTCAGATAGAATCATAGAATCATAGAATCATTTAGGTTGGAAAAGACCTTTAAGATCATCAAGTCCAACCATTAACCTAACACTGCAAAGTCTACCACTAAACCATGTCTCCAAGCGCCACATCTACACATCTTTTAAATACCTCCAGGGATGGTGACTCAACCACTTCCCTGGGCAGCCTGTTCCAATGATTGACAATCCTTTCAGTGAAGAAATTTTTCCTAATATCCAATCTAAACCTCCCCTTATGCAACTTGACGCCATTTCCTCTCCATCTTATCACTTGCTAATTGGGAGAAGAGACCAGCACCCACCTCGCTACAACCTCCTTTCAGGTAGTTGTAGAGAGCGATAAGGTCTCCCCTCAGCCTCCTTTTCTCCAAGGCTAAACAACCCTAGTTCCCTCAGCTGCTCCTCATAAGACTTGTGCTCCAGACCCTTCACCAGCTTCATTGCCCTTCTCTGGACACGCTCCAGCACCTCAATGTCTCTCTTGTAGTGAGGGGCCCAAAACTGAACACAGTATTCATGGTGTGGCCTCACCAGTGCTGAGTACGATCACTTCCCTAGTCCTACTGGCCACACTATTTCTGATACAAGCCAGGATGGTGTTGGCCTTCTTGGCCACCTGGGCACACTGCTGGCTCATATTCAGCCAGCTGGTGACCAAGACCTCCAGGTCTTTTTCTGCTTGGCAGCTTTCCAGGCACTCTTCTCCAAGCCTGTGGCGTTGCATGGGGTTGCTGTGGCCCAAGTGCAGGACCCGGCACTTAGCCTTGTTGAACCCCATACAATTGACCTCAGCCCATCGATCCAGCCTGTCCAGATCCCTCTGTAGAGCCATCCTCCCCTCAAGCAGATCAATGCTCCCGCCCAACTTGGTGTCGTCTGCAAACTTACTGAGGGTGCACTGAATCCCCTTGTCCAGATCTTTGATAAAGATATTAAACAAAACTTGCCCCAGCACAGAGCCCTGGGGAACACCGCTTGTGACCGGCTGCCAACTGGAGTTAACTCCGTTCACCACCACTCTTTGGGCCCGGCCATCCAGCCAGTTTTTTTACCCATGAAGAGTACACCCATCCAAGACATGAGCAGCCAGTTTATCCAGGAGAATGCTGTGGGAAATGGTGCCAAAGGCTTTACTAAAGTCTAGGTAGACAACATCCACAGCCTTTCCTTCATCCACTAAGTGGGTCACCTTGTCATAGAAGGAGATCAGGTTGGTCAAGCAGAACCTGCCTTTCATAAACCCATGCTGACTGGGCCTGATCACCTGGTTGTCCTGTACGTGGATGGCTAAGGTGCTGCACGCATTAGTACAGGGACATTTCAATGTGCAGGTCTCTCCGTTCCCCTGAGTTTCCCCTGGTTCAGGAAACCCCCCAGTACACTGCACTAGAGCACTCCACTGCCGATCATGCCGGCACCAGAGCTGCTCGCCTCAGTGACTGATACTGGGGTCATTGAAGTCCCCCATGAACACTAAGGCCTGTGACCTTTTTGTTTCTTCCCATTGTCTGAAGGCCTCCTGTACTTCTTCCTGATCAGTGTGTAGTGGAAACACATCAAAACGTTGCATCCTTCTACTCAGCACAACAGACTTCACAGTTTTGAAAAATATGCAGGAATATGCTATCAGTTTCTAAAAGTAATTAATGTCTCATCTGTATTACACCTCTGTTTCCTTGAAGGGTTCTGATTACAAACATGCTGTTTTATTGAGCTGTTGAAAAGAGATGCAGTCCTCAGAAGCAAATATGGACTCTGCTACTTAGATGATGGCTTTATGAACTTTGTAAGAACTGAAAAAGAAGCAACCCCCCCCCCTTTTTTCTTGATCAGGTTGCTTATAAAAGTAAATCCAAGCTTAAGCTTTCTTATTTTAATTGGTGAAATGAAAATGGAATTGGGAGGATCACAAGTTTCCAGATAAGCATGCAAAAGAAGTATTGATTAGCTAAGTAGCTCAGATCAATGCTCCTCAGCCTTGTTTAGTGAATGTCTCTGTCTGAAATAAAAGTGCTTACTACTCTCAACTCTATTTATTACAAAACAAAACTGAGACACTTTAATGGCAGACTGTGTATGTGTGCTTTTGTGTCCTTGGGAGAGTGGCAGAAATCCTTGATTTTCTAAAGATGTCAATGGAGCAAGATATTCTTTCCTCAAACCATAAAAAAACCCTGAGTGCCTATTTTAAGTTCCAGGAAGGTTATAATTACTATGTTAAGACATTTTCAATGTTTATTTGTAATGAATAAGTAGGCAGTCTAGAGCTCTACCTTATGGAGACAGAGCACTCCACTTTAATTACAAACCAGCTGCCATCTTCTAACTTAGCCTTGATCCCTAGATAAAAACATTTAGAAGAGTGAACATGCTGCACTGTTTTTAACCAATGATAGCTATACACAACCTGCTGTTGGACTGTCCACATGGTAGAGATTTGAAGCAATGTCATCCTACCCAAAGCAAACACCAGAAGCTGGATGGGAGAGAACCCAAGAAATATGAATGCTATGTGATTAAGAGGGAGACTGACCTGATGAAGACACTTCATCTAACATTTGCTTTTCCTTGGAAAGCTTTGTATTTTTCTTGCCCAGCCACCATTACGATAATGGCCTTGTGGGGCTCTGACAGAAGTTATTATTTCAGATGCATGTGCCAGTAATTAAAATAAAAACAATAATTTGCTGATTTCCGAATCCTAATGCATGCGTTGATCTTCATGGTACTGAGCCCAGTTCAACAAAAAAATTAACTGTGTTCTTTATGAGCTTTTGTCTAAAAAGATAGATGCATGTATGTGCTTAAAGAGGTTTATGTGCTCATGTTTGTCTTCTATGTGCACTCTACTTCCTGAGGTTGTGGGGTAAGCTAAGAAAGCATTTTCTTGGTTTGGTCATGTTGTAACTTGAAAGTTGAACAGGGTTATTCAGGGAAGGGAGAAAGGGATGTAGAAGGCAGTTGAAAAAAGCTTATTCTCTTAAGCCGGGACAGCAGCTGGTGGGAGAAGAGACATTTTCTGAAGCTCTTCCCATGCGCTGATCCAGAGCTTTGTTAGCAGGAGTATGCTGAACTGGTGCAGACCTCTCAATCGGGATTTATTTATTCAGCTGATTAAGTTTTTCAAGCCCCTTATGAGAAGAGGCATTTATGGAGCCTGGAAAAAGATTCAGAGATGGGCCTCAATAGCTGATGAGAATGTCTTCTCTTTCATCCCAGAGCCCTTTATAAATTGTATACAGAAATACCTTCATCCACCACCGAACCAAAATGCCTGTCTTGCTGGCATGAGCACAGCAGCTGTTAACAGAGAACAGGTCACTAAATGGCAAGGCTTGTGCAGGAGGTGAGGAGCAGTATGAACTCCAGGTGACATGTGAGACAGAAGCAGTGATTGCTTAGGCTGGAAGGGAAAGGGAAACCAGTACTAATATAATTAGTACAGTAGAGCTGTATAAGTGGTTTGCAGTGCAAGGTTTGTATTCTGTGACTTCATCTTCTTTGGCTGTGTGTAAGATAATGAGGTTGGCCTGATGCCCAGAGCCAACAACTATCCATCCCAACTATAAATCTCCCAGCCTCATCTCCTGGGGCCCATCTAGCTCGACCCTGCAAGTTCTGCTAAACTCTCAAGTCTGAGTCTGGCTCCATCCTTACACCTTCCAGGCCTAATTTTTTTCTGTCACATCTGGGAACTTTGGAGGTGCTACAGGCACCGAGCATGGGCAGTTTGCCAATAACAATTTTACAGTTCCCTCCTGTAGAGCTGGCTTTTCTACCCACAAATATAGGCAGTTCAGAAGCAGGGAGAAATCTTTAGACTGCTGCCTAGGAGGTCCCCATTGACAACTGCGATAGGGACATTAAGGTATGACAGAGACGGGGAAGGGTGGCTGCAGGCTGAATGCAGGCAACACTATGCATATATTTATAATAGGTGGTATACTTGTGCAGAGATCCCTGGGATAGCCTTACCTGTTGGATGAAGAACAGTCCTATAGGCACAGAGCCAGATATCCCTGCTGCAGCAGGTCAGAAGCAGGATGGACATCGTGGTTCTTGTGTCCATAGCAATGTGCTACTGCTCTCTTCCAGGTAATCCCCTCTCACCCTACTGACCCACCAGCAGAAAAACTCTCAAAAATGCAGTGCAGTAAGATACTGAAGAATACTTGACTTCTAGGAAAACACAGAGGGATGGTGTTCAGGGCACTCTGTGTTCAGTACAGAGGTGAGCTGAGTACTCATGGCAATCCTAACTCCTAAGAAAGGCTCGACTGATCTCATTGGGAGGTTTCTAGCATGCAGCCCTCAGGGATTCAGACCCTGAGCAAATACTTTGATCAGCAGGCTGTAGAATAGTGGTGGTGGGGAGACAGCCAACAACTGTCCAATGTGAAGTGCATAAACAGTCCATGAAAGAGGGACAGGACCCTAACACCCACTCAGCTCAGTAATCCAGCTCCTGTGGTCTGGCCACAGTGACCCAGCTTCATTTGAGGCATGGCAGTATTGTTACTCACCTGATATATCCTTGTGGTTAAATATGTAGGAAATGTGGCCATGAATCCTCTTTGTTAAGGAGGGACTTCAGTCTAGGAAGTTGCTGGGTGAATACTGTAAGCACCAAGCTGTATTCAGGAGATGGGTGATGGCAACAACAGTGCAAGTCCTGCTCAGTAATCTGTGCTCAGAAGAAAAGTAAACATACAAGCTCCATGAAGGGTGCAAATTCAGTTTTTCTTGATTAGTGTTGCCCTGTGATAAGCTGTGTTTCCTTTCAGCTATTTCTACATGGCTCCTTGATCACTCTTGGGACCTTGTGTTAGCTGAATAAAGTACCTGACTCCTTCGTGCTGCTTCATTTGGTAGGAAAAAAAAAAAAGCAACTGCTCTTTACATACCATATCAAATCAACTGGTTCCCCAGCATAGGAAGTGCAAGATTTGGTCCTCATTCATATTGTTGAATCTGTTACTAACACAATCCTTAGCAAATCATTTAACTTCTTTATGTTTGTGTTTCCCACCTGTTCTTTGACTTTCTTCTCAGTGACTTGTTAAGGATGGGAGGTCTCCTTCTCTCTGGGCTGACTAGGACGTAAATAATTTTATAATGGAGAACAGAAAAGTAGGTAAGAAAAGAAACAGGTCCAGGAAAGACTATGAAGGAAAAGGTGTCGATTTCAAGGGAAGGAGTCCTTTCTTCCTTCCCATTCCCAAATATTAGACAATGGGAGAAAATGTCCTTAAAAGAGAAAATAGATAATACTCCAGTATTCTAGCCAACCTTTAATTCACCCCCACTGACTCAATATTCACCTCAAATAATCAATACTGGCAACTCTTAGCAGAAGAACATAGGCAATATCTTACCATATTAACGAGGCATTTTGGTGCAATCTGGCAAAGTGTAGGATCCTATGGGAAAAAGAGCCCCTAAGTTAAAAAGCTGATGAATTACAAGGGTTTCAGCAGAAGACTGTAAGGGAGAAACTGAATAAGTAAAAGCTGGCAAGGTCTTCACTTGGCACAGTAATTCCTCCTTCACTGTTTTTTTTCCTGTATGTGAGTGAGTACATAGCTTAGAAGACCTCTCTAATTGTTTGCATTTTGGAGAGCCTTCTGTTCTGGAGAGGTGTTGCTTTGAGTGTTCATTCCATTTTTCTTCTTTCACTTTTTAATAAAAAAAATTGCAAATGCAAAATGTAGCTGGGTGATCTACAATGAAAAAGACTTCATTTGAAAAGGGATTGGTAATGAGGACTTCGAAGATGCATTTGGTAGCTAAACTTCAATGCACTTTTTTCCATCTATCCTGACCAATTTTATTTGCTGATGCAAAAACCACTGTAGACTCATGAGTCATCTGTTATAATTGTTTTTAATCACTATATTGTTTTTCATTCACAGGATGTTTGCAGTTTACGTTTTACCAAAGGAGGAAAAAACCATTTGTACTTCAAAATTTAACATGCTACAGATTTAGAAGCAGAAAATGGTGGAAAAACATCTCTGAAATCAGTCTTTCTGCTGGCATTTAATCTGTGATAGAGGTCTTAGCTGTTCTGGAAAAAAAAACAGATCTGGCTTCAGGCATGAGAAGAAGCAGCAGCTGCCTGCATAAGGAGACTGTGGGGAGCAGCTAACCAGTCCCACTGGTAAGTAACTGTGGTCCCAGTTTTGACTGAACTAGTCCTGCTTGGTGCCTTGACCCTTCCTCTCTGCTTCTGGTCAGTGTGGAAATGCAGGAAAGATGGAGTTGCTCCTTTCTGGTGGAGCAAGAAGTAACCTACCGTTTGTGAGGGTTGGCAGAAGGACAAATGAGTTGACAGATTTTGGCAGCCTGCTTTAGGAAATAGTTCCATTGTTCTTGGGAAACAAAAAGTCAATTGTCTCACAGCCAGAAGAGGTGTGTGGGTTAACTGGTGTTGAATGTGGATTGCGTGTAGACAGAGACAGAAAAAAATGCTGGGAACTCTGGTTTTCAAAAGACAGGTTATTGGTCATCTGGAATTTGTTTTTCTTTCTTTACAGTTAAAGCTTATATGAAGCTGCTAGATGGCAATGGGAAGGAAAAAAAACTGCTTGGACTGTGGCAGCAAGCCCTTTGGTGAGGGAGCCCATGGGGCAAATGGTCCATCAGTGTGTGGCAGAGCTGCAGAAGTCCCTGTCTCAGGATGCTGTGGGTACTAAAAGTTTACATGCAGTGACTGGGCAACTTCATGGAGTCCAGATCTACTGGAGGCTGTTAAACGCAAAGACAACTCTCCAAGAAGTCCGTGAGTCATAAGTGATTTGGAGGCTGGCAGAGCACGCTGGAGAGGAATCACTGCATGCCTGCCGTTTTCTTATGCTCCTTCCTTTGTATCTGTTTGCTGATCCTCGTTGGAGACAGGATACTCTGCTAGATAATCTGACCCCAAATAGCCTGGTCTAATACAAGCAGCAGCCTGTCTCATACTTTGAGTGATGATCTCAATTGTGCAATGACGTACTGTCCTTAGCACACGGTAAGCCACCAAAAGCCAGAATAATTAGCCTCAGCATGTTGTCACATGCAGGGGTGGCTGTTACCTCAGTGATAGCAGGGCTCATCCCCACCAGAACTTTATAAACCTCACAAAAATCCTTCCTTGTTTTCTGCCTTAACAGTGGCAAGCAGTGGTGGCAAAACACAACAAAGGTTTAGGACAACAGTTTTGTGCAAAACAACAACAGTAGGTATTATTAATTGTCGAGATAATACTAATCATACCAAGGATATTTAGTTGTTATGTGTTGGGGAAAAACAAAGGTCCACTACCTTGTAAAGGACTTTGCAACTTCATCCTACATACCCCTTCTTGAGCTCAGTCTGTTGCTTCATTCCCATCTTATGTGAGCTTGGAAAGAGTCAGCAAAATCCCCAATCTATGGCAAGTGAAGACATACAACAACCAAAAGCTGTGTGTTTTGACCTAATTCTGTCATCATATAATTATTAATATAAGTGTATTGCCATTACTAAGTTGGTCATAAGGACAGCATAACCTTTGTGCATCTCTTGCTTGTGTTTATCTAGTAATCCCTTCATAACATGCCTCCTCTTTTTCACAGATGGGTTACAATGTGCCTTTTCAGAGCAGCACAGCAGAGATTGGTGAAATTTATAATATGATGGAGAAATTGTTGTTCTGTCTGAAATGCTTCTTGTTGGAATATAAAATGCAGCTTACACATTGTGTCAAAGTGTAAAAAATTTCTGTTGGGGTCATGCCTAAGGCAGAGCAAAGAATTTTTGTTGTTGTTCATCTGAACTTTTTTTTTTTAAAAAAAGCGGGGGGGAACTCCTTTTAGATTAGATTTTTTTTTTTCTTGAGAAAGAAAAAAAGATGAAAAATATTTGGGTTTGGAGTTTACAGTATTTTATTTGAGCAAACCCACTTTTTTGTTCCCTTTTTGTGTCACAAAAGGAAGAGAGTGATCACAAAGAAAAGGTATCATTTTGATCTGGGTTTAGTTAGCCTTTTCAATCACTTATTCACTTTTGAAACAAAAAGCCATTTTAAGAAATAAAAGCATCAGTGTGTAATGTTGTGTCATCTCCACCAAAAGATCACCTCTTCCTTTGATCAAACTGTCCCTTGAATTTGTGAATAGGGTCAGTCCTCACAGCTGTATTGCTCAGCGATGACAAACTTTTTGCCAGAATATTTTTCCAAGTTCTATTTGTAGTGTAATTATCATCAGCTTTAACATTGCCCTGATTTATTACTTGTAAACTTCATTGTTTTTCTACAACCTCATATACAGAATTATATGTGAAAGCAGGAAATGTGTCTTATTACCTCCTAATCATTTTAGATATAAACTATCCGGATGTCTTTCAGCTAATATGTCTAATTATCTCACTCTCTGAAAGGGTCCTACCAAAATATGGGCACACCTAATAGTAGATAATTAATTATATTAATCATGGCTAGTAATTTCAGATGGCTGTCTGAATCTGACACATACTAATGCATCAGTTAAAAAGATGCCAAGCCCCCATGCTGGGATCTAATAGAAGATAGGTCGTCCACATTATCACTTACACTTCTGAGTATAAATTATGTAGGTCACTAATTTCTTAATGACAAAATTGTAATGACGTTCCCTGAGCAATAATATCCTTCTAGAATTACTTTCTTTTTTTTTTTCTTTTTTTTTTTTTTTTTAATATGTGTGGGTAAACTACTGTCCAGGGAATTCAGTATTCAGCAAGGCAAACGAACTTAAAAGGAACTGCCAAGGCCATGTAACTTGGTGAAAACAGGTGAGATGAGCAGAAGACATGATATATTGAAATGGCTTACATGTAACTTCTGCATAGCTCCTGCATAGCCCTTGTCAAACCATAGTGCCTCTCTCTCCTGAGACGAAGAAAGTGTGATATTGGATGTGATCTGACTTGCCCCTCTCAGAAATGCCACTGCACTTTACATGAATTCTTATCTAGAAGCAAATTTCTCTCCCAAACTCTCTGTGCCTTTGATACTGGTGCATGGGAAAATGTCATTAAAGTGTTGTCCCAAACAGAGTGGAGTAACAACAGCCCATAATCTGCCACATCTTTCTGCACTCAAGGAAGTAAAATCTGAAACCATGTAATCATTCCCCCTAGAGCATATTATTTATTCATAGTCATTAGACCCTCCTGCATATAAAAGACATGTCAGGAGGGCAGCAATTAGATCTGAAGAGAAGTGCACATAAATAATATGTTAATTTAACCACTTTTTCTGGTTTTAGAATATTGAAAAACAGATTTTCACTTTCTCAAATGAACTTGCTATGAGAACTTATGCAATGACTATTTTTACCAATATTTAG